>NW_008348789.1:68940-118106 GCF_000622305.1 Nannospalax galili
AGAATCTCTCTGAGTCAAGAGGGGCCTTCCTTATTCCCCCTCCAAATACTTGGTGGGCATGCTCCTCAGGATTAACCCCTTGTATTTCGGTGGATGTTCTTAAGGAAGGAGGTTTTTGTGTTCTTACAATTCTTCTTCCCCATTTGGTTTATCACTCAGAGGAAGAGTTTCTGCAGACTTACACTCCCTCTCTTCCTTTCCTGATGCGTTCTAGGAGAACCCCAGTGCTTTTAGCCGTGACATTTGCAACCTTAATTAGTACAGGTGTAGCAGCAGGAGTTGGCACTGGAGCCACTGCCCTGATACAAGGGAGGGACCAATATAATGCTTTGCGCACTAGCCTGGATTTAGATCTACAAAGAATAGAAGAATCCATAACCAAACTGCAGGACTCTATAGGATCCCTGGCTGAAGTCACGTTACAGAATCGCAGAGGGCTGGACCTCCTGTTTCTACAGCAAGGGGGACTGTGTATTGCCCTGAAGGAGGAATGTTGTTTTTACAGAGACCATTCAGGTATAATAAAGGATAACATGGCAAAGATACGAGAGGGATTAGAGAAACGAAAGATGGAAAGGGAAGCCAGTCAAGGGTGGTTCAGCTCTTGGCTTAATCAAACTCCTTGGGTGTCAACCCTTCTCTCCGCTGTTGCAGGGCCCTTAATTATCCTTCTCTTGCTTGTCACGATTGGGCCCTGTATAGTAAACAGACTGCTGAGGTTTGTCCAAGAAAGAATAGACTCGGTTCATCTCTTGGTGCTGCGGCAGAAGCACCAGGTTGTAGAGTCGGCTGAGGAAGATTCCTCAGTTTATCCAAGACAAGGGGGGCATGTTGGGGGGAAAAAAATGAAATACCTTGATGAATGCTGTAAGAACTCTGCATTTTGATAGAAAACTCTGTTTAAAATGTTGATTTAGATTTACTTGCTAAGCTTGCCTGTTCTGCCTGATTGTATCTACCACACATGGATGATTAACCTAGTTGAAATGCTAAGAATTGAAGTGCTGTAAACCTCCTTCCTGGACCCTGGACCCCAGACTCAGTTGATTTACAATGTGTCCTGTAGGCCTGTTTGCACATACCAGATAACCGATAAGGAACAAAAAGAGGGAAGTTGCACCAGGCTTACACCAGATCTACCCTTCCTGGAAAAGATGTTTAACCGAAACTATAGCTTTTAGAAGATGTTTGATCAAAGTGTCTGCTGAGGAATGCTTTTTGTG
The DNA here is from genome assembly GCF_000622305.1 of Nannospalax galili. NCBI lineage: Eukaryota > Metazoa > Chordata > Mammalia > Rodentia > Spalacidae > Nannospalax > Nannospalax galili. The sequence goes on from NW_008348789.1 coordinate 70,164, forward strand.
TAATGACTATGTGGGCCTATATAATCTGTACCTGAAACTGAATGGGGGTCGATCGTTCTGACCAGACTTGCATGTCTTGGGAAGCCGATTGACCCCAGCTAGCTGGAAAGTAAAGACTCTGCTTGATTTTTACATCTCCAATCCCATGTATTTGTTACCTGGAGGGGACCCATTGAGTCACGGACCCTAACAGTTCAACCCTTCAGATAAATTTGTATAGAGTTATATATGACTCAAATACTTTTTTCAGTCATTATTGAAAATAAGTTTGGAAACTATATTTTTAAAAATCTATTTTGAGTAAAAATAATCTAGTCACAAAGGCAAGAGATAATTTTCTTATTGTGATGATATCTGTTCCCTTTAATATTTGTTAGGTTTTAACTACTTTGCTATATCTTCCAATAAACAATAACGATTTTCTGCTAGTCATCTTTTTATCTATTTTCTTGGAGGAAAGTTTGATTCATTAATAAGAAGGAATATTTCCTCATACTTTCATCTCAATCCTGGGTAAAGTTTATGTGTCTCAAAAACTTGTAATTTATTCAACAACTTTACATTATTTACTTCAAATTATATAAATCCATTAGAGATAAAGAGTTTCATAACATACATGTTTGAGGGATCCATGACAAGCATTTCTATGAATGCATTAATAGTCTCTACAAATAATAAATGTAGGGCACAGTTAAGTAAAAATAATAGTATATTTTTAGTGCAAAATTAAATTATAGTAGACTAGTGTTCTCTCTTTGATCCTTTAATCTGATAACCTTCATGAATATTTCTTTATTAAACATTTAAGTGACTGTCTTAGTTTATGTTCCATTGCTATGACAAAATACTCCCAACAGAGCAAATTAGGGACAAAGGACTTTTGTTCCTACACCTGGCTCACAGGTCCATGTCAAAGTTCATCATAGCCCAGGAAGACACAGCAGAGCTTCCAGGAGCTGGGGTCATGATCCTCAGTAAGCCTGGAGGGACTAAGCTACTCATGTGAGTTTGTTCTTTCTATTCTATGCATTCCAAGGTCCTCGGGCCAGTAAATAGTCTGACTCAAGATTATTATGCATCATCCAAAATCAGATAACAATGCTTTTCCTTGCATACATTCTCAGATATTAATCTTAATCTAAGTCCCTTGAAAGTGTGCCCACAGCCTGCCTCCTATGTGGCAGTTAGTACTGCCCATCACAGAAATGATGTTGCTTGTCCTATTTCCCAGCTGTCTTAGTTTTCAGCTCCTGCTGCTGTGATAAAACACTGACACAATCAATTTAGCATAGACAGGATTGATTTCAGATCACAGTTCTAGGAAAGAGCCCTCTACAGCAGAGAAGCCACAGAGGCAGAACCTTGAGGGAGCTGGTCACATCACATCCATCATCAGGAGCAGAGAGCAACAAATGCATGTGTGCTTACTTATGCTCGGTCCTCTCTCTACACTTACACAGTCCAAGGCCTAAACCCAGGAAATGGTCCACCCCACATTCAGTGGGTCTTCTCCCTCAATTAACAAAAAAAGACCAACTTCACAAACATGCCCACAGTCTAGAGGCATGCCATGGGTCTAGATTATATTAATTTAAACTCTCTATCACACCAACAGTTAGATGAAGGGTTAATGAGGTTAGCTTTATATTATAATTAAAAAAAAGGAATATCATTTATACATCTTAGCTATATCAACTATCAATATACTAATTAATGGAATATATTAACTGTACAATAAGTTTTATACAGGAATTGTCAATTACATCTTTATGCATCAGAGCCACGTGCCCCAGTTTTGATGAAGTTTGTTGCACCATTATCAATGACTGAAAAACCCTGAGAACCAGAGAAACCATCAACAGGGAAGAAAATCTTACCTTGTGATGCCTAAGAAACTTCTTAATGACAGGGGGAATATAAGTAATGTGGCAGATTGTTTGATATGAAATAAACTCAATCATACAATGATGAACAAAACCCTGAAAATGAGTTTGAATATTCAGGGTGTTGCACACAGGAATTTAAAAGGTATCATAATCTTCAAAGTGTATGATAAAAAATAAAAGCTCTTGATAATGAAGAAGCTCATAATCTCATTGTAGTAAAAAGTTGCCTTACAAATATCTTAATTCTCAAAATATACAATTTGTACCACTATGGTAAAACCATTCTGGCTTAAATTATATCCCTTAAAATATGCAGTGTACAAATAAAGTAATTACTAATAAATAATCATGAAATATTTGGCAATATTAAACATATTATGGTTCTGATTATGCAAATACTACAGGCATATAAAATAAAAGGTTATCGTTCTTCATAAAAACCCAACATCTGAGGGATTTGAAATATATATGCAGTTTAGATAAATGATTTTTGAAAGTATTAAAGCTCAGTAACAAGCAAAATATTTCCTGATGACTTCAGTAATCACTTTATAATAGTAGTTATTTTAAATCAAGTAAAGAGAAGGTAAAAAACACCAAATCTTATTATTCTAACAAAGCTATTCTATGTGTAACCTTCTGATTTAGTGAAATGAATTATCTTCACAAGTCACTTATACCCACTGCAGATCCATACCACAGCACTGGGCAAAAGGAATTTTCTATGAGACATACTATCAGATTGACTGACTGATTGCTCTTCCATATATTTGCTCCACCTTGTTTACTGTATCCTTGAACAGATTTCCCTGGTTCAAGACTTCATAAAAGATGTTAATGCCATTTACCATGTGGGATATCAGCAGGGTAGGGAAAAAGGGATTATTAGAAAATGTTTGATATAGAATTTGGTTTATCCTGCACATCTCAACAATGGAAGTGCAGGACAGAGTTATGTATAGAAAGGAACGAGGAAGGCATTGTGGGTAAGCACGATTTTCAAATTGTTTGCACTGAAACATAGAAAATGTGAAAAATGTGGAGTAGACATATTTCTTTTACTCTAAGCTGCTTAGATAGAAGTTTATGTTAAATGAAATATATGACCGTGGATGTGATCCTTATAAATCTACACATCTTCAGTGATAAAGATCTCACTTCTTGCCCATCATTAAATATCCAACTGTTACAAGATCATGAATGCAATAATGGTTTTTCTTCATCCCACATACTCTCAAAGACACAAGTAAATTTACAGACATGACAGGCAAACATTTAGCTTAATGTGACTTTGTAAACATTTCTCCTGCAAAGAGCATGCATTAGGCTAGTCATGGTCTATAATTCTTACCACATTAGAAAATAGTTTAGGGGCCATGGAGATGGCTCAGTCAACAAAGTATTTGCTGAACACGCATGTTGACCTGAGTTGGATGTCAGCACCTACATGAAGTGCTCCTATAAATCCAGGTTGGGGAACGTGGAAACGAGATCCCAGTAGCTTGCTTGTGAAATGGGGAGAAAGCAGGTCCCCAGGAGGGTTCTTAGTTTCATTCACAAAGAATTTAAGAATGGACCCAAATGGAAGCATTTACAATATTATTAGAATCTTAAAGAAAAATCCTCAAGGTAGACCAGCTGGTAATCACGGCAGCTGCCTTGAGGAGGTGAATAGTGGGAAGAAGGCAAGAAAGCCATGAAGCCATACAGTTTAGAGCCTGCATGTTGTTAGACACAGGACTGACTTACAGTCACATGGCTGGGAGGAAGAAGCTTTAGAGAAAAAGTGAATACAAATGCTAGGGGCAGCCCAAAGCCTTAAAGGCATGAAGAAGAAAAGGAGAAATTACACTTTCCTGAAGAGTTCAAGAAAGCAGACAGACTTACAGAGACCTACATGACCATGGCTCGTCTGGAAGTTCTGTGGGGGTCTGCTCTAGTTCCAGGCAGGAAATATCCATTACCTCACTGAATCACCAGGTATTTGGACCATCTAGTTATCATAACTTAAGTTGAACCTGCCTTCCTAGGAGTGGTTCTATCATCAGCTAATTGACCAGTGGGACTGGAAAAGAGGGTCCTCCAACAGATAGACTAGACACTTTATAGTCTGTACCAGTTAAATTTATGGGGATTTTGCTACTCTAACACTTGTCTACGTGACTCAGTCAGCCCAAGTTTTAGTGAAAGACTTTATGTTATAAAACAAAGGGGATAGTGTATTAGTCACTTTTCTGATGCTGTACTAGAACATCATAGCCAAAAGGACTTATGGAGTGGGGAGAGGGAGTGTTTATTTGGGCTTGTGGTTAGAGAGAAATCAAAGTCTGTCGTGGTGAATAAGCATGGTGGCAAGTGACAGGTAGGGTGGCAGGAACAGGTGGTTGAGAGATCACATCTTCAATGGCAAATAAAAAGCAGAGAGTGCAAACTGGAAGAGGGTGAGGCTATGAAATCTCAAAGTCCACCAGCAGTGAGTCACTTCCTCCTGAGGATTCCAGGACCTCTCAAAGAGCACCAGAATGAGGAGACCAAGTGTTGAAATACTTGAGTCCATGGGGGACATTTATTTTTCAAACTACAACGCATAATGCTTGAGGAAGACACTCAATATTGAACTCTGGCCTCCACATGCACAAGCACAGGTGCACATGCACCCATAAACATACAGAAACACACAACAACGTAAAAATATACCAACATAAACTCATGTACATAAATATTTAAGTACTCTACAAGTAATTATTAAACTTTCATACTCTTAATAAGCCTTTTATAACTGATTATTTCATTAAAGCTAAATATGATTGATAATGAATGAAGCTCTGGAACTCATTTAAGCCCTCTATAATACATGAAACATATATGCATATATTTTTAAATTAAAATATGTAGTGTCAGAAATGCAACTAGACCAGAGAATTTTGGATAATGAATAGAGGGCTATCATTATATAGTTGTTTGTTGTACAATGTATATGCTTGTCTAATAATGTTTTCCTATTATGTTTTCTGTAACAACATATATTTTCATGTGACAATGAAGAAATCAATGAAATATCTCCACAAAATATGGCTCCCTGTCACACTGGTTAGTTTAAACACAAGGTCTTTGAAGGCAGTTGTTGCTAAAACAAATTTTATTCTGATGCTCCTTTGTCTGTCTAAAGAGAGAATTTTAGAAAATGTAAAACAATTCATTTGATTCTATTGGCTGGAGTGTCATCAACTAAACTTATTCAGCAGGAAGGAAAACTAAAGGATGGAAACACAAATGGAGAGACTGTATCATAAACTATGGTAAGATTCCCAGGGTCATTAATTATTTTAAAGACAATCAGGTCTCTTCAATTAGCTGACATCTTGTCCCATTCATCACCACAGGAAGTCTGTATGTACTTCTAAAATTGGCTACCAAACTGCAATTCTCTCACTCCTATAAAGAATATATGAGCATCTAAATGTCACTAGGCTGTTGTGTTGTCACTCTTCTCTAATTTTTCCTCTGTGTTTTAAATAAATTTGCATGTCATGTTTTCTTCTGACCATTGCAATTTCTTTCACTAAAATATTTTTTATTTTTATTTTATTTTATGTGTATAAGTGTCTTGCTTGCATGTGTTGCAGTGCCTGCAGAGGTCAGAAGAGGGTGTCTGATGCCCTGGAACTGGAGTTATGGAGGGTTGTCAGCTGCCATGTAGGTGCTGGGAATCAAACCAAGAACAGTCAGTGTTCTTAACCACTGAGCCATCTCAAGTCCTGTTAGTTGCAATTTATTTCATACCTGAAAATCCATGAAGAGAAAATTGTAAGATTTTTCTTTTCACTAATACAAACATAAAGAGAAATGATATATTAGCAATGAGCAATACAAAACTATACTGTTATTTTAATATTATATATAATAGAATTAATAGGTTTTGCATATTTCTCCAAATGAGATAAACATACAAAGTGAACCATTCTTCAAAATCCTCATAGAAATTGATGCATTATTAAGCCACAAAAATACACAGTTTTACATATCATTTTAGCAGAAGTAGAACTAGTCTCCATATCAAAGTTTTGGTTGGTTACCCTCAAGGGTCAAAAGGTGCTAGCCAATTATTTCTGTCACTGGTGATTCTAGTCATGCAATCCAGTATCGATTAGTTTGTGAAATGTCAGTCTGGAATGGAGTGAATGATCCACTAAAATTATTCTCATCATAAAAGAGCATTTATAAATATTGAAAAATAGAAGCATAAGACTGGAGAACAATGACTGCTTTTATGTTAACATGTATAACTAAGGTTGTCTTATGTACTTTTTTGTTGCTTAAATGACTGAAAATTCCATTCAAAACAAAGGATATATATAAAGTCATTTATTTTTCTATCTAAATGCTACAAAGGAATTGAAGAACATTACACATTTTTATTTTACTCGAGATTTTGTGTTTGCTTTATGTAGGCATTTAGCTTAAAACAGGAAGGAATTAATGTGCTGCACATGCACAGTATTTGGCAAGATTTCATGAGATTCTCATAGGGTAAGAAAATATATTAAAATCTCCATGAAAATATTATATTCACAATGATTATGGTAGTAAATTGGATCTAAGACATTTTAATTACTGTAAGGATATTGTTACAATAATTAACATGAAGACAGGAGTATTGTCACAGCGTGTTTGTAGTTAAATGTTCAAAGATGAACAACAGAAGCATATGTAAATTGAAAAGTCCAGTTCTTGAAATCAAGTTAATTATGCACCTTTTCTGTACATCTTTTTCTGTTGATAAAATTGAAATAGTCATCTCTGAAACCTGAACAGATTTTTGCCTCTCACTGCATTGTTGTCTATACAAAACATTATTGTATACTAAGTACATGTTGCATAATGTATTGCTACCCTTATTTTCAAACTAACAGAATTCAAAACCAAACAAGAACAAAAGAAAAAAATAACAAAGAAATAAAAACAATGGTGAACACAACTCACAATCATGGGATGAAATAGTAAGATGGTGTGTGCTAGGTACCTGTAAGAGTACTGAATCATGGAGAGTTAGAGTTCACATCACTTGAGATGGACAATAGGGGTCATTCTTGATAATATTAGGCCCTTGAAGTATGAATAATGTAAATAAACAAAAGCTTAAAAAAGGCTTTTTTTCAGAAAAAAAAGTTTTGCAATAAAATTTCATTGTATTTGTTCTTTTTTTCATTGAAATACAAACAAAATACTTAAGTGTACTGAGTAAAATGCATTTATGTTTTTCAGATGTAAAGATAATGGCAAATTCATGTGGTAGGATATTATATAACTACCACCATTAAAATTTTTGGAGGATTATATAAATCATTGTTTCTAGACATCACAGGGCTATTACATTCATGAACTTTCAACAGCTGTGGTAGCCAAAACAAGACCATGCCAATCAACATTCCAATGTGATGGGGGTAGGGCATATGTATGTGTGTGTGTGTGTGTGTAAAGAGGAAATGAATACAAGATGGGGTAAGTGTGAGCATGAGGAATAGTTTGGAGGGAAGGAACAAGGGGTGGATATTATCAAGATCAAAATATGTTTTATGCATCTATGAAATTCTCAAAGAATAAAAAAATTAAATATATCTAAAGTTTGGGGACATGGCTCAGTGGTAAATTGCCTCCTAGACAAGCATGATGACCTAGATTCAAATCCCCAGAGCCCTTGTAGGAAGCTAGGCATGGCAGCATGATCCTATAATCCCAGGTGGGGAATGAACTGGGGATCCTAAAGCTCATTGGGCAGTCAGGCTAGTCCACTGGGCCAGCTTGAGGTTCCTCAGATTCAGTGAAGGACACTTAATGAGAGCAGAAAGGTGGAAATCAATGGAGAAGAGGCACCTGATGTCAACCTTGGGCTTCCACATTCATCAGAAAACATCTGCACACACACTTACACATGTACATGTACTATATACATTTTATACACACACAGACACACACACACATACACACACACATTAAAAAACTGTTTCTCAACAAAATGTGATAGCTCATTTCTGTAATCCCAACTCTGGAGTGACTGAAGCAGGGAGAGACTCACAAGTTCAAGGTCATCCTGTCCTACATACTGAGGCTATGTTAATTGTGTTTAAAGAAAGTAAACCACCAGCAACAAAAAAATAGAAGTAAAAATTAATTGTTGCCCCACAACAAATCATGGGTGACAAGATTAAAATAAACTAAAAAAAAATAATAATAAGGAAAATACAGATAAACACAAAAACTTACTTTATATTACTTAGAGTTGTAAATTTTGAGCAACAGTAAAACGTTATCAAAGAGTTGTTTTAGAGGGAGATAATTACTGGAAGACGCAAGTGAACTACTGATGTGATAACAAGTCAATCCTTAATAAAAGTGCTTTTTATAATAAAGCCTTTAATTTATAAGAATGCATCCACAAATGCATTGAGCGTATGCTTACATTTCAATGTTACATAATACTTCTCCTGTAGATTATGCCTTTCTTTCTGTCTTCTTTCTTTTCCTCCTTCCTGCTATCCTTCCTTCCCTCTCTCTCTCTTTCTCTCTCTCTCCTCCCTCTCTTTTTTCTTTCTTTTACTAGGAATCAAACCACCCATGATCTCTCATAATGCTAGCTAAGACCTAGACTATTAAGCAGTAGCCTCTATCATATTCTGCTTAATATTTTGAAAGTAGATTTCAAGGTAAATTATGCTCTAAGTGCTCATACTTGCTTAACTGACTGGAGGGAGGTGTGTTTCCATTTGGGCTGTTCTAACTTTACATGCCACTTAAAATCCAACAGTGGTTTCATTTCAAATTAATCAATCTCAACACATCAAACAGGCACCACCTTCTTCAAACTGACCCAGTTTTAAAAAATAAAAATTAGGCCAAACTATAATGAAGTAGACAATAACATAGCAAAATATTTGACAATTCAAAGTATAGATTTCACTGTCCTTCCTCAACTGTTCTACATTGTCATGGTAAATAAGATGATCTGCTTCTTTTGAAAACGAGCACAGGCAATGTCTTTGAAAACAGATCTCACTAGAGTCCCTCAGTGACTTAGATCTGTACCCTAGCAAGGCAAGCACTCACAAAAATCTGTGTCATATTCATTCCAAATCAATTCCAGTGTGTGAGGCCCAAAGTAAATCTTATTACATTGTGGCACACATTGGTCACGCATTAAAAATTTCTGATAATTTGTGGTGTTTGTGATATTGCAATAAATTTTATTTGCAGTTTTGTGATACAGCACGTGAACCACCACCGTTGTGTATTCATTGACATTTTAAAAGAACTTTCAGAGTCAATAAGCAAGAAAGATACTCATAATCATGTTTTTTATTATTTTTTGTGTATTTCATACAGAACATCTCAAACAATCTTAATCATCTTTATACCCACATCCAAACTGGCACCCTCCCATAGACTCTCCCGTCACTGGAGCTGATATATTCTATTATCACTCTTACTTCCCACTGCATTGTTAATGTCCCCAGCCATTCCCCAGTTCAAGCCTACCTGCTGAATCAAGTCAGCATATCTAGAGTCCCTAGTTTTCAGAAGATCAGCTCTTCATCTAGCAGCAATCAGTTTCCAACATTCCTTTAGATAAGATTGGGGTCTGCTGTTCATTATCCCAGTTCTATGCTGTGTTACTGTCTTCCTGAGTTTGCATGGGACACAGTATTGCCATAGAATCATATGATCAGGTTCCCAGAAGCTTTAGGACTCTGTTTCCATACGTCATGTCCATCCTCCCTGGCTCTTACAATCCCTCCCCCCTGCTTTTTCTGCAATGGTCACTGAGCCTTGGGTGAATGAAATTTAATGAAGGGGTCCTGTCTAAGGACAATCTTTTAGCAGACTCAATCTCTACGCTTCGGCCATTTGTGATCTTTTGTGTTCTTGGCCTTCTGCTGCACTGTTAGTGTCCCCTCATTATTGAGAACTGATTCATTAGTGTCCTCTTCTTTATCCCCATTCTAAGGCTCATTCACATGAGCCTTATGTGTAGAGGTTGCACTACAGATGTTTCCCTTAGGCCTGGGTAATTCATAGACAATGCCCATCTGAGATTAATTGTGGTACTTGGTATTAGTCTCTGACTGCTGAAGAATGACCTTCTTTGATGAGTGATGACTTGGATAATTGTCTGTATTTTGAGAATACACATTTTGCATATACTAAGAAATCATATTAGTCTAGTGATATGCAAGTTTTGGGTTTTATTCTAAGATCTATAGGTACTCTGGTCATGTGTGTTCAGTTATATTATAGTACCACTCTTGACTTTCTTCCCTTTGAGTCAGCTTTTAGTCAAATTATGTAGCTGTTGATTGCCCCCAAGATAAGAGTGCAACTACTGCACCAATGACATATGCTGTGCTGGCCATTGATGTGGTTATTTGATCTTGAAGCTAGTGCTGGATCATCCATTGATGTTTTCCCTTTATACTTTCAAAGTGCTCTCCAAAGCTTTGAGAGCTCACCTTCAGGGCAAGTGACTTCCAGGTCATTTGCAGCTCTAGTTCTTCAAATCCTGTGTCTGATGTATATTCTGTCTTCGGCAGTGGAGTCTTAACTTCAAGTGTTGGAAGACCATCAGGGGCTGTGGAAATAGCCTGAGAAATTTTGGGAGTCTCTTGGACCACCCTGGACAACAGCTCAAATAAAGGTATCTGTTGTCTGGAACTGTTTCTTGTTATGTACCCTTTAGCTTTATACATGGACTCATGTAGAGATAATGTATGAATAATTTGTCAGTAGGTTGTTAAGCTAATATGGTTAATTCTGTTTTTTAAAAACTAGCTAGGCATTATTTATCCCTCTCACTGAATAACCCTTCTGCCATGGTTTCCCCATTTAAAGTGCCCCCCATTTTCTCCATTTCTCCCTTGATATTATCCCTCTCCTATTGTCCCACTGCTCTTGAGCTCCTTTCTTTTTATCCCCAAGGTTTCTTATATAACACTCCCTCCTCCCTCCCATTTAAGTAACCCCATTTTTATCCATATCTCCCTTAGTAGCACCTATTTCCTACTGTTCTCTCTCATGTTCTTTCTTTTCCTTTACTTCCCTGATTCCTTTTCATTATTCTGGTTCCTGTACTTATGTCTGGACACATACACTCAAAGGAATTTGGTGCTACGATCCATATAAGAGAGCGAACATACATCATTTGTTTGTCTGAGTCTGTCTACTTCACTTAGTATAACACTTTCTAGTTCCATCCATTCACCAGCAAATTTGATGATTTTATCTTTCTTTACTGCTGAGTAGAACTCCATCGGATAAATGTACCACATTTTCATTATCCACTTTTCAGTTGAGGGACACTTAAGTTGCTTCAATGTGTTAGCAATTGTAAAAAGAGCAGCAACAAACATAGATGTACAAGTGTCTCTGCAGTAGGATGAGTCAAATGGTAGGTTCATTTTTAGTTTTTTAAGGGTCCTCCACACCACTTTCCATAGGGGTGGCTCAAGTTTGCAATCCCACCAGCAGTGGATGCGTATTTCCCTTTCCCACATCCTCTCCAAATAATTGGTATCATTTGTTCTCTCGATCTTAGCCAGTCTGCCTGGGGTGAGATGAAATCTTAAAGTGGTTTTATTTTGTGTTTACCTAATTACTAATGATGTTGAACACCTTTTAACATGCTTCTTAGCCCTTTTTATTTCTTCTTTTGAGAACTCTGTTTACCTTCTTAGCCTATATTTTAGTTGGGTTACTTGCTTTCTTGATTCTTTGTTTTTTTAGTTCATTATATATTCTGGATGTTGAACCTCAGATGTGTTACTAGTAAGTATTTTCTCCCACTCTGTGAGTTTTCTCTTCACATCTATGGCTGCTTCTTCTGATGTACAGGGGCTTTTTAGCTAAATGAAGTCCCATTTGTTGATTCTTGACCTTATTTCCTGAGCAGTTGATGTCTAATTTAGAAAAATCCTTTTCTACATCCACACCTTGTAAGTTATTGCCAATGTTTTCTTCTAACAGTTTTACAGTTTCAGGTTTCACATTGCGGTCTTTGATTCATTTGGAGATGACTTTTGTGCAAGGTGAAAGAAAGGGGTTTAGTTTCATTCTTCTACAAGTACAGGTCCAGTCTTGCCAGAACCATTTGCTTAAGATTGTGTCTTTCCTCTAGTGAATGTTCTTGGCCCCTTTGTCAAATATCAGGTCGCTGAAATTGCATGTGCTCCTATTTGGGTCTTCAGTTTTGTTCCATTGATTTATATGACTGTCTTTGTGCCAGTATCATGTTGTTTTTATGACTATAGCTCTGTAATATAATTTAAAATCTGGTATAGTAATCTCCCCAGCATTACTTTTAGTGTTCAGGGTTGTTTATGCTTCCATGTGAATCTTAGAATATTTTTCCAGTCCTGTGAAGAATGTCATGGAAATTTTGATTGGCATTGCATTGAATCTATAAATAGATTTTGGTAGGATGATCATTTTCACAATATTAATTCTTCCAATTCATGAGAATGGAAGGTCCTTCCATCTTTTGGTGTCTTCCTCAATCTCTTTCTTTAAAGATTTAAAATTTTCATTGTAGAAGTCTTTAATATCTTTGGGCAGGTTTATCATGATTAAGTAATTAACTTTTTTGAGGTTATTGTGAAAGGGAGTGTTTCCATGCACCCTTTCTCTGATTGCTTGTTACTGGTATATAGAAATGTTACAGAGTTTTGTTGATTTATTTTGAAACTTGCCACTTTACTGAAAGTATGAATCATTTCTAGGATTTTTCTCATGGAAATTTTAGCACCTCTTAGATATAGCATTATATCTTCTGCAAAAAGGGATAATTTGATCACTTATTTTCCAATTATTACACCTTTAATTTCCTTTTCTTGTCTTATCACTCTTGCAAGAGTTTTAAGCATTATGTTAAAAATGAGTGGAGATACTAGACAGCCTAGTCTGGTTCCTCATTTTAATGGGAATGCTTCTATTTTTTGTCTGTTTTGAGTATTGGAAATTCTAGAGACAAGTCTTTACTGGAAAATTCTCAGACAAGTCTTTACTGGGACTTATACATTCTTTCACATGTATGTTATGTTCTTTGGATACCTTCCATGAACATCTTTATTACATTTCATGTATATTCACATATGGTCTAACTGAGAAAATAATGGAGAATCTGACCTTGGAGCAGATTCTCAGACAATGAACCACCTTTGTCTTCATACCCAAGAAGTTCTGCTTATTTATTTTATTTACAATATTTTGTTCCTCATTTAGTACTCAAATTAGAAGACATATTACCCCATTAATTCAGTTTTGATTGTTTTGGCTGTGCATTGTTTGTATCTCTGCCCCTAAAACATATAGGTGTTGCACAGTTTCTGTTGGGATTCCTTTTTAAAAATATTTTACTTACTACTTTTATGTGTATGAGTGTATTGCCTGCATGTATTTGAGTGCACCTGTGTCATGCAATGCCGCAGAGGTTAGAAGAGGGCTTAGGATTCCCATGGAACTGGAGTTAAGGATTTGGGGGAGAGATTCTTTTTTTATTCCCTACCCTGAATGCTATCTTTCTCTGACACTCTGAGTTACTGTGCCAGAGTAAGGAAAACACATGTTACATATTTACTGTATTGAATCAGCAGTTTATCCAAGGATCCTGATAAATTTATTTGTAAGACAGTAGTTTTAGAAGACAGGATCTGATGCCCGTTGTGTTCACTGAATTGGGCAACTCCCTCACTGCTTTCTGCTTTCCTGACTGACAAAGAAAATATTACATATATGTGTATTAATCCATATACTTGCTCATATCTACATTAGCTGGACCTGATTTTATACTGATATATCAGAGGTTCTAGTTCATCATTACTGGAATGATTATAGCTTTCTTTTGTTTCTTCTCTGAAATATCATTTTTCAATATTAAGAGAACTGACTCCAAATATTGCTCAGAGAATGTATGTGTTCAGTGATTTAATAACGAGACAGCACTATATCTGTGTTTTTTTCATTGGTTTAATTCTTACATACTCCACTGTTTTCCAAAGTTATTGATGAAATTTACCTAACTCTCCATAAATTTGTCTCATAGATCTGTAATATTGTTAAATTAATTTTTTTAAATGTTTGAGTGATTTATAGTTACTTTTTGTGTATGGGTGTTTTGCCTGCATTTCTGAAAGTATGCTTGCATAGGCAATGCTTTCAGAGGCCAGAAAAGGGGGTCAGATGCCCAGGAACTACAGTTATGGATGGTTGTTAGCTGTCATGTGGGTACTGAGAATCAAACCTGGGTCCTTTACCAAGAACAGACAATACTCTGAACCACAGATTTATCTATCCAGTCCCAGCAGCAAAATTATTTTGTGGTATTCTCCCTTCTCATCTCTAGACCTATTAGATGTTTTAAATGTATGCCTGCTTGCCTATATATTACACAGTATATAATATATGTGTTGATTATTCTTTGGTGTCAACTTGATTTAGAACCATTTGAATATATATTTCTGGAATTGTCTATGAGAATGTTTCCAGAAAAGTTTAAATGAAGAGGGAAGAGCGATGGTGACTGTGGGTGGCAACATTCTGAGAACTGGGCTCTGAACTGCATAAAAAAGAGAGAGAGCTAGCTGAGCACCAGCATCATCTCTTTGCTTCTTGACTATGGACTCAGTATGGCTGGTTGCCTCTCACACCTAAAGACCTGCCTTACTGCCATTATGAGAGGTGTTCTTTTAAACTGTGAGCCAAAATATATTTTTCCTCCCTTAAGGTGCTTTTTATCAGATACTTAGGCATTCCAATGAGAAAATCGACAATCCACACCTTCAGTTCTGAAGCTATTGCATTAACAACTATGAAGATTGTCAAGAAAAGTTGCCTGTGTCATTTTACTGATACAGAAAAAATCATGATGGAGGCATGCATGAGCAGAAAATCGGTAATGGCACTTGGTACCTGAAATCTCAACAAATCTTATAAGGCATTATTTTTCTTTTTCTTCATCACTCAAACATAGATTTTATTTCTTGTCACATGCACTAATGGGGCTACTAAGATAAAGATTTGTGGTGTAGACTTTATCCAAATTCAATGATTCACATAGTTTTATGCTTATTGCATAAAATTTGATTCTGCAAAGAATATTCTAAAGATGGGATTGGGCCTTCTATTTCAGCCTCTTCAAATAATCGTACTCAGCTGATAATATGTGCCTTCACAGTGTCTCATGTTTTTCCTTGCTTATCTCTCCAAGAAGTTGTATCTCTTGTCAAAATTATAATGAATAAATACCAACCAAACTGATATAATTTCACAATATTGATTACTTAGGTATTTAAATATCCTGCATAGGAGGACATGATGAATATTAGACTAATCCATACAAAATTGTTATTTCATAATTTCCATCCATTTACCTGCAAATTTCATAATTTCCTCTTTTCTTACTGATGAGTACAACTCCACTAAGTAAAGGTACCACATTTTCATTAATCATTCATCAGTGAGGGATATTTAATATGTTTACATTTCTTAGCTATTGCAAAGAGAGCAGCAACAAACATGGATGTACAGGTTTCTCTCTAGTATGATGAGTCCTTTTGGTATATGTCAAGGAGTGGTATCACTGGATCATATGATAGGATCAGTTTTAGTTTTTTTAGGGTTCTCCACGCTGCTTTCCATAGTGACTGCTTAAGTTTGCATTCCCACCAGCAGTGACTGAGCATTCATTCTCTTGATCTTTACCAACCTGACTGGTGTAAGACAGAATCTTAAAGTTCTTTTTATCTGCATTTCTCTAATCACTAAGGATGTTGAGCACTTTTTAAGGTACTTCTTAGCCACTTTTATTTCTTCCTTTGAGAACTCTCTGTTTTGGTCTATCTCCCATCTTTTCATTGGATCATTTAATTCTTCTTTCTTTCTTTTTTGAGTTCTTTGTATACTCTGGATATTAATCCTCTGTTGGATGTGTAGCTGGTGAAGATTTTCCTTACTCAGTGGATTTCTTCTTCCCTTCCTTACTTGTTTCTTTTGCTGTACAGAAATGTAATTTAATGAGGTCCCATGTATTGATTTTTTTACCTTAGTGCCTGAGCAACTGGTGTCAGATTTAGAAAATCCCTCCCTATGCCTATATCTTGGAGGGTGCTGCCTATGTTTTCTTATAGCAGTTTCTGAGTGTCAGATGAAATTACAAAATTTTCAGGTAAATGGATGGAGCCTGAGAATATTATACTAAGTGAAGTAACACAAACGCAGAAAAGTAAGCAATGTCTGTTCTGCCTCATTTGTGGATTGTAGCAGCAATCTCTAATACGTGAGTATATTAATTCTTGTGTAATACCAGGAGCTAGGTAAAGGGAAAGGATATATGGAGTTTGTAAAGGAAAAGAAACATGAAAGGGAGATAGTAAAGAAGAGATGTTACCTAAGGGAGGTAGAAAAAGTGGAAGTAATCTGCAAGGAGGAGAGGAGGGAGGGACATGCAAGGGACCATGGTGTGGGAGAGGAAGGGAAGTCAGGAGAGGAAAGATGGCAAGAGTTAGGAGGCCTTAAGGCGATGGTGAGGATAATGGGGGCACTGTGACTAGGGAGGGAGGGAGGGTGGAGAGAAGCTGGATGGGAGAAAAAAAGAGTGGAGATAAGTGAATCTTGGGGGGTTAGGAAACCTAGGGAAAAGTGATGCTTAGAAACCCTATGAGAAATGCCCATAGAGTGTCTGAACATCATTGCATATGTATATCTGGGAGCTGCTTGGCAGGCACACACTGCCAGATAGAAGAGACTTCCCTTAGAGTGACAAGCGTGTCTTACAACACTCATCAAAGAAGCTTCTTTTTGCAACTGATGGAGGATACTGCAGAGTTGAAAATCTGGTCAGACATAGAGAACAGACACCTCGGAGGTGGCCAGCACTAGATGACACATCTGCAGTTGAATCTCTACAAGCAAGGCTCATGAAACATAGCATAATAAGGGGTAGAGAGAAGGCTACTGCACCCCTCAACTCTCACCAGTGAGGCTTCTATGTACATCAGAGTGTGATACACACAGAAAGCTACAAGTGGTCAAGTTTTGGAGAATAAGATACCATAGAGTGTAAGATGGGACTTCTAAATGGAACTTCACCCACCCACAGATCAGGGACCATTGCGGAAGAGGAGGCAGAAAGATTGTAAGAGCCAGGACTAGTTCATGAACACAGGGAGGTGGAGGCTTCCAGGCCAATGGAGGCTTGCTCCTGTGAGCCTGTGGCAGACATGGCATTGAGCACAGGGCCCATGACAACTGAATTAAATAAGGGCCTAAAGGGGAAAGTGAGAAAAAGGCGGTGGGCCAGCATTAAATTGAGAGCTATTTGAGACTGATTACTGCTGGGTGAGGGAGAATATGACTTTCATATGAGCACTGGATGGACTGACTAGACACCAATGGACACATTTACACTGAAGGACATTTGGGTACAAATACCTGAATGAACAGGACTCAGCATGTATGGCAGAGAGCATAAGGTTTGGGTAGGGGGGTGTGAGGGGGGTATGGATGGAGGATAGGGTCTGGATTTAAGTGGGAAATGAATGAAATTTTAAAAGGCTCAATAAAAGTATCATTATATCCATAAAAAAGCAACATTTTTCTTTATTTCTTACAAAGTTAGAGTGATCAAAAAAGATGAAATAAGTCTTTGGGAGCATGCATGTCCCCATAGGTGTGGGACTTTCTGGGAGGTTTTCTCTTGGGAAGTATATGGAGGACAACTAACACAAATTAATCATCAATACAGTAATTAAAAGTTAGTATCCCTGAGCTATACAGCTTTTTTTCACAGGCCAGTCAAGACCAGTGTAAAGCATATTGATAAGAATTTGAGTCCTCTGCCTGATATTTCTAAAAGAAAAGTGACAATATTAGTCCCTGTCAAAGGCAGTATTTTTTGTATTCACTCTAAAATGGTGTTTGAAATTTTATCTTTTTATGCCTTGGGGCACAATAATTGAATGTCTTGATGAGGTTCATTAGAGCAAGTCAATGCATGTATGCAATGTGTAATAATTAATCCAGGGTAATAGCATGTCTTTTCCCCCAATCACTAATCATGTTTAGTTGTTGAGAATTTTGTACTCACCTTTTTCTGATTTTGCTAAACTAATTAATTTTATCTGCCGCTACTAAGGATGTTTTATTTCTAACTAAGAAACACTTAGTTTACCTCTGAAGAACCTCTATACACTTCAACATTTTGCTATCCACATTGGCTATATGACAGAATATCACATTTAAAAATTCAAATAGGAGCTGGAGAGGTGGTTCAATAGTTAAAAGCACTGGCTGCTCTTGCAAAGGACCAGGGTTTGAAGGACCAGGGTTTGGTACTGAGCAACCAGATGGTAGCTAAGAACCTTCCATATCTACAGTTCCTGGAGATCTGTACCCTCTTTTCACATCCCCTGACATTGTATGACATGGGTGCACATCACACATGTAGCAAGACATTCATACAAAAATAAAATAAATAAAAGTAAATAAAAAAACTTAATATAATAAGAAATCACTATTTTATTTTCCAAATGTAATTTTTTAAATATTTTATTTATTTTTATTTTATGTGTATGTGTGTATTGCTTGCATATTAGGTAAGTGCACCCATGTAGTGCAATGCCCCGGGAGGACAGAAGATGCTGTTGGATCGCCTTGGAACCAGAGTTATGAACAGTTGTTTTGTGCCATGTGGGTGCTGTGATTCAAACCCTGGTCTTCTGCAAGAACAGCCAGTATTCTTAACCGCTGAGACATGTCTCCAGCCCCAGAATATAATTTTTGTATTTAGAAAAATCAATGCAATCTTCACCCATTCTTACAAGACATAAAATTTGTGCATATTTGACTTCTTCCTTAGATACAAAAAAACAGACTAATGACTGTTGTTTCACTGAAACATAATATAAATATGCATCCAGAGGTTTATTGAAGAAAAAAATATGTGTTCCTATAATGAGTTGCTCACATGTGTTTATAGCAGCATTTAGGACACATTAAATCAGGAAAACAATCTGATTTCTATTAATTGGAAAAAGATATAAATTTTAACATATATATAGTACATATAATATACATATATTATGGAAGGCTCTTTAGAAAACAATCAAATGAAATACTGGATATATCCACAAATAATTTTTATATATAAAATACATTTAAGACAGTAGAAAAATACTATATGAATATCTGTATATATACACAGGTATGTATAAAAATATATGTGGAATTTGTTTTTTCCAAATTGGAGAGTTCAAAAATCTTTTGTGGTGGTTTGTGGGACAGGAAAAGGAGGGAGGTTCAACCACCAAAATACTAAAATAAATTATTTGGAATTTCCTGTATTTCCACATATTGAGCTTTGTTCTGGTTTCATAACCGCATTAGAATTTTTAATATAACAGAAATGTATTCATATGTATATTGATCCTTAACAAAACTTATAACAGAGAACAATTGCCATAGACTCTAGCATTGGAAAGAATTGTTTTAACTTCTGGATAGCTCATACAGAGGCTTGGCTTGCCCACCCTTGTCCCACTGATCCCTTCCTCACTCAACTTGTCATGTGCTGGCTTCTCTCCTTGCCTGTCTCTCTCATCAATGCAACTATATTTCCACATGATAGTCAGTGGTCTCCTTATATATTAATTATATCATATTATATTATATTATTAATTATATTATATTAATATTAATTATATTTAATGACTTTATCTTATATTCTGTTCCTTTTGTGAGGAGGCTTTCCTCCTCTATTATCTCTTTTGAGCTTTTAGGAAGGAATGTATCTCAAACAACCCCATAAGTAAAACCCCCTTAATAAACTTTCCTTGGTTACCTTGATGTACCTTCTCATAACACCAGAACAAACACTGTGCAGAGTCATTAAAACTGGCTTATTTATTGTTCTTCTACTCTGATTAGATCCTCCCTGTTGTTATTTGATTTAGAAATGTCCCCTGTAGGTGTGTATTTTGATATTTGGTCCCTGGTTGGAGGTATAATTTGGAAAGGTTCTGGAACATTTAGGAGGTGGGGCCTTGCTGGAAGATGTATGTCACTTGAGGTGGGCCTTGAAGGATTATAGCCTTTTATCACTTCCTGTTCTCTTGCTCTTCTTCCTTTGCATATGCAGTGTGACCACAATCACATTGCTTCCTGACTGCCACACTGCCTCAAGCTCCTGTTGCCATTTCTTCCCTGCCATGATGAGCAGTGCACCCTCTAACTACAAGCCAAAACAAAGCCTTTCTTCCAAATATCCTTTTTGTCATAGTTTTCCATTATAGCAACAGAAAATAAATGAATATATTAATATTTGTTATTCAAAGGTGTCTTCTTTGATTGTTGATTTTATTTTGTATCTAGCCCAATAGAAAGTATGATCTCAAGTATTCAGAAAATGAATGTAAGTAGAGTTGTAATGGTTTTCATTACATTTTTTGCCACTGATGCCCTGGATAGGGTAGCTATACAACAGAAATGCACTTCCTCATTGTCCTCAACACTGGAGATTTAACTGCAAGGTGTTAGTGGAACTGGTTTCTGCTACGTATTTCAGGTAGGGTTATGAATGTTAATGTTCTGGCTATGAGCTTACATGCTCTCTTCTCTGTGATAAATCCTAGTTGTCTCATTTGTGTCTAAATGTTTTCTGTTTATGGAACAACAGTCAGACTCAATGAAGGCACACACTTTCATGCTCATTTATTTTAGTCACAAATTTAAAGGCCTGTTTTCAAACACAGAGGTTTTTGTAATGCTCCTAAGATTCAAACCTATGAATTAAAGGGGATTAAAATTTACTCTGCAACATCCTGGAAATGAGTCAAATATAGATATTAAAATACATATTGGTGGTTTGTGGCTGTTGTCTACCAATTTCTCTTCCGATGGGGTTTTGATCACAAAGATATTTAATTTCCTCTCCCATCTCTTTGTATTTAATTACCTGACAATTAGCAATAAAAAGCAAACAAAAGGTTTATTCATTTTCATTGTGTTAAACTCAGTGAAATGCATGCTTATCAAACCAGATACGTTAACACTGAGCAACTGATACTCACCTACCAACTTCTCAAAGCCTTAACCATTTAAAATCCTCACTGAACTTGAGCTAGAAGCTGGTAGCTTTTCTCTTATCATGCTTTGAGTCTTCAATATTTCCACCTTTTGTTAAGATTGTAGTTTTCACCTACCTTTTTATGTGACTGTATGTATTAATAAAAATTGTCATCATTCAATATTATTTGGTTTGTGTATTTGTTTTATTTGTTTGCTTTTGTTTCCGGTGATTGTTGTTTTTGATACAGGGTCTCCCTATAGCAGCCTGAATGGCAGTGTAGAACAGGCTGGCAGTAATCTCACAGAGATCCACATGCCTCTGGTTCTGCTTCTGGAGTGAGGGGATTGAAGGGGAGCCACACCATGTCCAGCCTCATTCGTTTGTTTTCAGTTCTCTAGTTTTCAATTTCTTACCTGAGACTCTGCTGTTAAATAATGAAGACAGGCAGTAACAGCCAGTATTTCTACAGAGAAGTAATCAGATGGAGTTCATTTTTAGGATTAATTTTAGAAGGAAAACTAATCAAATTAATATTATGCAATTTCTTACATGCTTGCACAGCAATAACAAGGTTGAGATTCTTCTTAGCATAGCTTATTTTATTATTTGTTCCAAACAATAAATATATATTGATGATGTTATTTTATCTGTATGAGAAATAGATTAAATATGTCTTTATACATAAGTCTAATCTGCTAATACTTTTAACATGAGTTCAGGAAGTTGTTGTTGTCATTACATATTAAGTGTTAGAATTAGGGATGAAAAGGTGACCTCAATAGGCAGAGATAGCTTTATTAGCTATGGAGGGAAAGTAACCTCCCTGAGGAAATGGAGTTTGTGCATATGGATTTTGAGAAATCTGAAATTTATAGGTGTCCAGAAAAATACTTAAAGGTGGATTATGCCTTCTTTAGTGATTTTGTGCTCTTTCTTGGAATCTGGGGAGCACAGATGGGAAGTTCTGATAGGGGAACCAGATGTGTTCTACAAGGGTGTTGATAAGGAAGCAGATGTCTACGCTAGAGACCATGTGTTCTGTGATAGATGTATATCCCTCCTAGGGAAGGAGGGCAAGTGGATAGGATGCTCAGTTTGCCCAGTCATTTGTCAGGATGATTTTCCATCAGTCCAGACCATGAAGATATAAAAAGAAAGGAATCAGAGCATTGTTTCTCTCTTAAATGCCTAAAGCTGAGGGAATTTGTCATAGGGAAAGAGTAGTTTAGGATCCATTGGAAGAAGGAGTCCTCTGGTGGCATGGAGTACATCATAACCTTAATTTGGTCTTTAGGGGCTTGGGAAGTCCGGCTTTCTCATTCAGGAGAGTCTGTAAGAATCTTTGGAGATAGTTAAATGTAGTACAGTGGTTTAGAGAAATAATGGGTTTATTTATCTTGGCTGCAGGTAGACACTGCAGCATTGAATTAGGCTGAGAGCTAAAGTCTTATTAAGTCTAAAGTCTGGAAAGTGTAATCCCTTGGACTCCTAAAGAAACATACCAATTACTTTAATGTTTGGTTATGCTTTCCTTGGTGTTTAAAATCATACAGTTTACCCAAATTAATTACTGTTGTTGTTATTATTATTATTATTTACAGTTTAAGATAGAGAAAGCAAAACTACTGTACAGCAAGAGGGGTCCCCAGGATGGGATTCTGCCGAGTCTCATTCCTGAGGAGTTACTAGGGCTTTAGTGGAAGGAGGAGGGGAGAAAGATGAGGTGGTCAGTCCAGTTCTCGTTCGAGGTGTCCAAGCCCATCAAGGTCACATCCTCAGTATGTATTCCAAGAACAGGGTTTTACTTCAGGAAAAAGAGAGATAAGAAACTAAAAAAAAAAAAAAAACAGACTCCCTTATTGACATCCCCAGTCTCTAGCTGTGTCAAAACCAGTGACTTCTTTGGACTGATAGTTCTGGAATCTCTAGTCTCAGAGAGGGGAAAGCTTACTGAAAGATCCAAGGGAATTTCCAGCTCTCAGCTGGGAAAGAAGCTGGTCAATTTTCTTCTGGAGGCTTTACACTAAACTGCGTAGCCACTTTCTACCTCTTCCTCTTATCATTCCCCTTCTGAAGAGGTAACCCTAAATGCTGTTAGGGGATGAGGATGCAAACTGCTCTAGCTTCTTCCATGTTGAATAGGGGCATCAGACAGCAAGATATCTTTTCAGAGGGTCTATCTAAAAGACCCCAAAGTCCACCAGTGACTTCATTGTATAATTGCCATATGTAGAGAGGGAAGAAAGTCTCTACCTCTTGATTAGAGATATGGGAGAATAAACATTAAAATCAAGAGGAGTTAAGGGGAGCAGGTCAGGAGGTTTTAGAGGTCCTTGTTTTGTAAACTCTAAAGCCTTGGAGTACAGTCAAGAAAGCCCATGTAGATGAAGTTAGAAAGTCATAGGACCACCTGAGTGTGGGCTGACTGTATATGAGAGGAGGTGAAGTTGAGTACACAGAGTCCAAAGATTATTTACTGTTAAGATCATAAGAGATATAACTCCCTCTACCATGAGGATTCAGGTTTCCACTTCCAGAGCTGTTTACCAAACAGCATGGCACTGTCTGATATCATCTGAATTTGCTTTTGTAGATCTTGTAAAGCAGATGAAACATTAGTAAAACTGTCAAGAATATGTACACAGCATTTAACATTTATAATGACACAAGTACCACCCTGTGCTGTTGTAAATCTCATTTTCATTCACTCAGGAAAAAATTAAATTTTGCTTTTAAGGACATTACCATCTCCTAGAATGGAATCTTTTTAAAATTATTTTGTAAATAAAATTATGACATTTGATGCAATAGTTTCATACATGTAGAGCATTGATGAACTCAATTGCTACTCCATACAAATTCTTTACCATCCTATAACAACTGTTATTGATATTAAATTTAAATTTTTACTTCATGCATTTTTCATTTCAGAGACTGAGAAAGATAAATACAGGTTTCCTTATGGATTCTGAAGCTAAAATAGTAAAGTTCTGGCAGCACTGTTTTCCCTTGAGACTTCACACTTCAGTGTGCAAATGACCAGCCTTTCCAGCCACTTCACAGGGACCCCTTCCCATGCATGAACTCCCTACTGTGGATATTTATTTCCTAATTTCTTTTCCCATAAGAACATCAGGCAGATTAGATTAGGCCCAGCAGAGTGACTCTATCTCAAAAAAAAAAAAAAAAAAAAAAAAAAAAGAGTCACATTCTGAGATACTACTGGTTACAAGATGAAAATGAGAGTTTGATTGTGACAATGATTCATTCCTTAACAGGAAGGATACACCAGCTGTGGAATGTAAATCCTGAAATGACTTTCAGTGTACCATAAAACTGACTCTCCAGAGATGTGGCTGCTTCTGTCAGCATTAGGAAGAGTGGGAATTAAGGAGCCAAAATTAGAATCAAGGCATTGAAACATTCACTGCAATAAACATTGCATTAATGGGCCAGGAAGCTAAAGGAATGATGCATTAATTTTTGTGTACTATTTCACAACTGGTTAAAATATTTTCAATGATGAACTCATTTTTAGTGCTTTTATATTTTTTTAGCCTCAAGAGATTCTGATTGATTCATTCTTCTTTATTCTTTGAATGCAGATAGGTATTAAAATTTAGTTAGTTTTATTTAAATATTGTCATTAATTTGGAATAAATCTGCCTTAATATGTCACTATTTTCCCTATTGAAGTCACATTTAATCAACTGTTCAAAATTTTCTCCCAGAATGTTCATTTTACAATCACATTAATGAGAATATTAAAATTATAAATTTGTAAAGCAAAAATTCCATCTAGAAATTAAGTGGTGTTAGCTTAGAACATTTTCAATTTATTTTTATAGTGAGATCCTGAAATTTGTAATCAGGGTAGAATTTAAATTTCTGACACTTCATCAGGATCAGATGAAGTGATTCATTCTGTAAGGTAATTATCTTCCAGGAACATTTCTGTTAGAGTGTATTCCAGTAAAAGTTTGAAATTAAAACAGATTGAGAAGAAAACAGCAGAGTAAACTTTATAAGATATTAAGCTTAGATTTGGAAAAACATGGAACATAGCAGCACAATAATTTATGATTTTACAAACGGTCTCATAAATCTTTTACTGTTGTATGAATAACTCTACATTGCAATTTTCAGAGAGATTAGAAATAGAATGCTTTACTGAACAGCAATGTGTGCATTTCTAAAAGTTCTTTTTCTATAAGTTCATCACATTGATTACCTGCGCATATACAATTTTTGTCACATTTTCCTCTCTGAACCTGACAGAAACTATGAAGGAAGGTGAAGCAAGTATTCTATAAATAAGCTAAATTGAGGTTACAGATTTATCACTTAAGTTGATTCAGTCATTCCATACTATTTTCCTATAAATGTGTGCATGTATACACATACAAAGACATAAACATGTGTGTTCATAGATATATACATATATATGTGGAGATACAAAAACACACATGTAAGACATGTACATCATATACTCATGATCATGATTTTTTCATTGATTGTCATTACATGAATCAGCTGTGATTCATGTCACTGTGCCTCAGTGTTCCCTTTCCCTTCTAACCATTCTTCATATTCCTAACCACAGATGTCAGGATGCCCTTAAAGGAGCAGATTGCTTTCTTTCTTTGGATCATGTACATTAAGGCAAGAATTGTTTTGTCAAAATTTCCTGTACTTTGTTTATCAAGGTGTTCAACATTACACTTCTTAAACAACTAAATATGAAATTTAAGCCCATTCTTTGTTCTTTACTAAAAATTGACATTTGTGTGTGTGAATGAATTGTACTTAAGATGTTATTTACCCAGGGTTTCAATTTACCTTGTATTTCATTTTCTGCTGGATATCAGACACTCTTCTAATATATGGATGATGGAAAGTCTAGATTGAAAGTTTTATGAAATAGGCTGTTGAGTTCTACCAAAGCTTATGCCTTCAAAATAATAAATATTTACTTTTAGCTTCATAGATTGTAGTAGAAAAGCTAAAAATAAATATCAAATTCATCTTTTTGCATCAATAAGAACACTTTTATATTGTCTTCTAATACTACAATTTTAATTTAAAGCATGTGATTATCTTGTAATCAATAACACAATATGGAAGATTCAAAACACTACAGAACTTTCTAACAGACATTAATGCAAATAGAAATTGATGTACAAAATTCAATAATTCATATTTAATTTCAAGAAGTGATTTTTTTACAGACTATAAAAAGTTTAAATGAATACGAAAAATATGTCAAGGATTGTGAGTACTTGTATCCAAAATTTAAAAGAAAGTCTACAAAATGATTCACTTAAAGAGCAAAGCTACAGGCTGGAGAGATGGCTCAGTAGTTAAGAGCACTGATTGCTCTTACAGAGGACCTGGGTTTGATTCCTAGCACTCACATGGCAGCCAGCAACCATCTGTAACTGTGGTTCCAGGGGAGTTCAATGCCTTCTTCTGACCTCCCTGGGCATTGCACTACAATGGGTGCACTCACACACATGCAGGCAATACACTCATACACATAAAATAAAAAATAAATAAAATATTTAAAAAGCAAAGTTCCATGTATCCTATTGCACATAAGAAGTTATTTTAGGATATTATCTTAGGACAGTATGATTTTGGAATCAAAGTAATAAAAAGATAATCCAAAATGATGTAGTTAGTAATTCCGACTTAAGAAATAACAAAGCTATTTCAAATCAACTAACAAATATATCCATCTTATTCAATAAATTGTGTCAACTTTATCCATTACAATTTTTATTGACTCATTGAGATTTTACACATGATATTTTGATCATATTAAGACCCACCCCATTCCCCATCTGTAATCTTAACCTGCTAGCCTCGAACTTTATGTCTTTTATCATTATTTTTCCCTTTCTAAGGTCTTGAAGAATAATTTGTTTTCTCCAAACAATCTTTGTCAGGATCCGTGCTTGACTTAATCATTGGAGAAAAGAAGATTGCCACTTTAAGAGTCTCTAAGCTCTCTGATTCAGAGTTTTGAGCTGACAGGCTATGCCTCCATGATTAATTAGGTGCTCTGGAAACTTAGTTTCGTTTCAGTCTTCGGGCACCAGATTTGGTGGCATGATGTAGCTACGTGCCGCATCCTTGGTTACTTTCTGTTAGTAAAATATCCTTGGTGATTTCTTGGTTACCCCTGATCTGATTCCTATATAAGATCTGTGTTCCTCACAACAAAAATCCATTCTGTGATTGCTCACCTAGCTGTAAGAATCTATCTTCGAATAAATTCATCGCATAACTTCAAGACTTTTTGTCTTGGTTTCTTTCTTGAAGCTCCAGGCCTGGTGGGCTTGGGGGGGGCATTTGACACTCTTAGGTATGGGTCCATCCCTTAGAGTCTGGTCAACTATTGTAGCATTATACACTTTTAAAGAAAACTGACTTTCTCTCTCCCAGTATGTAAAAACTGCAATTGTTCCTCAGCTAGGGCTGGGGCCTTTTACCCACCTCACCCATCCATGTTGGATTTTTGTCTGGCTTGTACTTGCAAAAATCTTGTGCATGCTATCACGAGTGGTGTGGGTTCATATGTGCATCTGCCCTGTGGTGTCAAGATAACATGGTTTCCTAATATTCTTCTACCACCTCTGGCTCTTACAGTCTTTCTGCCCACACTTCCATAATGATCCCTGAGTTTTGGGAGGAGAGGTGTGATACTGGTGTCCCATTTAAGGCTGAGCACTCTGCAGTCTCTTTCTGCACATGGATTAGTTGTGGTTCTCTCTGTTAATCATCATCCACTGCAAAAAGAGGCTCAAAGTGGATTCAAATGCTAATGTGTTCCAAGTGCACCTTCATAGAAACACCCAGAAATAATAAAAACAGTAAATTTAAGAAACCAAGGATCATGTCCAGCTGACACATAAATTTAATTATTATGACACCTCTGTATCTTTCTATAGAAAAGTGACAATTTTCCCCCCTGCTTTTAGAGACACTGATATTTAGGAAACAGAGTATTCATTTTTTCCACAACTTAGCCTTTAGTTGACAATGTCTAACATTTATGCTGCCTCTTTGCTATAAGGAAATCTGTTGGATTTGACTTTTTTTATTTGCATTCTCTTAAAGTTTCTCTCATCTCTTACTTTGAAAGAACCTGGAAAAATAAGAAATATTACAAGACTAAATATACTATGTCATCAACATAAATGTGTAAATGTAAGACAGGGAACCCTCCATAGTAGAGGTGACATTATCGATTGATCCAAAAGTTTTTGGAAACAAATATTAAATGAGTCTCAGTTAAAACTAGTACCAGCCTCAGTAGGCCCAATGTTTATTTTTCATTAGAAATTAAAAGAGTATTCCTGGGAGCAGAATGTTTAAAAGGAAGAATCTGTGCTTTGTGTTAATTAAAGATTGGAACAAAACTCAGACTGACAAAATAAATAGCCAGTGCTTTAAGTGCAAGGAAAACACGAGGAAGAACTTCCTGGATGTAATTGCTGTGTGGATCTTTATGTTAATGGAGTTTCATTGAAATAATTTATCAGTGTGTAATTAAAAAAAAATCCCTTAAATAATTATTATATACTTGGTTAGATATCAAAATCTTTCTTGAGTTCTCAGATTTCTGTGATTATTTCATATTTTATTTATTGTTAATAAAATAATAAACTTTTAAACAAAAATGTACAAACTCATATATTTAAGTTTATTTTAAAATTAAAAATAAGTCCTATTTACAGCTTTATAATTCTCATTATGTAATGCAGAAATGATTTTTGCCTTTTATTATTTGATTTTGCAATATTCATTAGATTATGATATTATTCACGATTACTCCTAACATATTTCTAAATTAATTATTATTTTCCAAGATAAAAACAGTAGAAACAATGAAGAAAATTCCAATTGTGAAAAATACAAACAGTACTATACTGCTAGTATGATTATTAGTCATATTGAAGTCACCTTTATAATGTGTGTATAATATGTATTGCCTTTGAGAATAATAATTCCTAAAGGCATTACTGTGAAATTAAATTAATTTTACTATCTCTAGCTTGTAAAATGTTAGGTAAATCAATTATATCATTTTATTTCCCCTTGAAAATTTTGCACTCATTTTTAGAGTCCCACAGAACATCAATGAAACACATATTTTTACACAAATGTCTTAAGATGTGTTGGGGGCTGGCGATATGACTTCGCACTGACTGCTCTTACAGAGAACTCAGGTTGAGTTCCCAGCACCAGAGAGCTAACAACTGTCTGTAACTCCAGTACTAAGAGAATTCAACAACCTCATCTCACCTTCATGACACAGGTGCACTTATATACATGCAAGCAACATGCTCATACACACAAAATAAAAATAATAAACAAAATATATTTTTAAATGCATACATATAATTTGACTTATTTTCCCTCACTCTCATTTTCCCTAGCAAAACTTTTAAGGAAGATGGCAGTTTTCAAAATTATTTCATTACAGCAAGTCATTTTGCACATGCCTTTAATCCTAGCATGTGGGATGCAGAGGCAGGTCAATCACTGTGAGATAAAGACCAGCTTGGTCAAGATAGTGAACTCCAGGCCAGTTGGGGCTACAAGGAGATCCTGTCTTAAAAAACAAAAACAAAAACAAAAATTGACTCACTGACTTTTAAATTATCAGAAGTTGCAAATGTATATTCTGTTCAGTGTAATGCCTTTAAATGAATAAAATATAGAATGGTCAAATCAAGCTATGTACACATGCATTCCCACGTATCTTGAATTTGCGATGAGAATACTTAAAAGCTATTCTCTTCCATTTTACAAAGGTATAATACATTGTTATCTTATTGTTTTAAAAATTGTAAAAATAGTGTTTTTCATGATATAGAACAGATTTCATGAATATATTCTTTTGGATAACTGAGATTTTATTTATTTAATTAACATTTTTTTTCAATAACTGTCTCCTGAGCAGTTTGTCTTTTCTACTTTAATGAATGTTGCATACCTAAGATTTTGAATAAAAATCAAGCATTTAAAAAAAATCTATTATTCCTATTTTATGTCTAAGAGTGTATCACCAGCATGCGTGTAAGTGCACCGGTGTCTTGCAATGTTGTGGAAGTCAGAAAAGTGTGTAGGATTTCTCTCGACCTGGAGTTGGAGACAGTTGTAATTTCCCATGTGGGTACTGGGAACAGAATCCTGGTCCTCAGCAAGAGCAGCCAGTGCTCCTCACTGCCAATCCATCTCTTCAGCCCCAAGAATCAAATATTTTTAAGACTATTAAAAAGACACATAAATCTTTTTACATGTTAGCCTATTGAAATCAAGAGAAGAAAGCACTGATTTAATCCACAAAATTGCTACTGTCTATTTGCTCTTCCAGACAGAATTTCACAAGTACAAAGCAAAAAAGAGAAGTAGAGGTCACAAGATCTGTTACCCAAAAGATAATACTTTTCATACAAAAAACTTGAAAATTGGAAGAGAAATAGCTATCCCCTTGCTGGACTATTACTCTAATGACAGAAATGATAGTGAAAATGTTCATTTTAGCATGATTTTCTCTCCTGGGAAAAAGATTAAGTGATGATTCTGAATTGATCTGTGTCAAACTAGAGCACAAAGGAGGATGACAGGAAAGAGGATGAAGAAAAAATTGGGATGTAGGAATGACTTCTAAAAAATGGACAGATTCTGGACTAATGACTCTTAACCCTGAGAACCTTAATTTGCTATTCCACCCACAAAAAAGATTATGAATGAATGTGGGTTTGCTTGAGAATTAACATATCAATGTGCTAAAAGACAGTGCCTCATTTTCACTGAATCTCCTAAAGATTGGGAAGGAAGCTTGGCATTTTGTGCCTGCTGTGTTCTAGAACAAGGAATAAAAAAGCAAGATTGAGAAAGAATTCTGTCTGTTAAGTAATGGTGGACCCAAACTTATAGTTCCCCAATTGAAGCTGGAGAAACTGGTTTAAATTAAATTTTGAGTTCCAGTGGGCAGTTCCTGTTATGCAATTCCAGGGCACAGAAGGCTCCAAGAGAATCAAATGTCTTCTGAGCTCAGGTCCACTCCTTAAAAAGTATAAAATAAGCAAGGCATGGTGGTGCATGCCTGTAGTCCCAGCACCTGGGAGGCAGAGGCAAGTGGATCTCTGTGAGTCCAAGGCCAGCCTGGTCTACATAGTGAATTCCAGGACAGCTGGGGCTACAGGGAGGCCCTGCTTCAAAGAGACAAAAAAAAAAAAAATCTAAAATAAGACTGCAGAGTTCTTATCCCTGAATAGGACACCTATGTCAAATTTCCTCCCTCCAGAGCTCAGGAACACTGAGGAAGAGTGATGGAAATATTGTAAGAGAAAGAGGTACTGTATGACCACAAAGAAGCAGAGTGTTTCAGACAGCTGGGAATTTACTCATATAAACTTACAGTAATGGTAAATGCATGCTCAAGACCCATGAAACTCAAAACAGACAAGATCCCAGAATAGAAGTGGAGAATAGGAATTAAATCCCACCATTAGCTGTGGAACTATTGTCAACTAACAACCACTGAGAGAGAGGGAGTTCATTTTCTCTAAGCATGGGACACTAGAACTAGATAGGTTAACCAGACTCCAGTGACTAGACACATATCAAAGGACATTTGGGAACCAATATGCCTTAACCTATATGACAGAGTACATAAAATCTGGGTGAGGGACTATAAGAAAGGTGCAGATAAGGGAGGAGCTCAAACTTGATAAAAATCTGTTGTTTAAATTTTGCAAAAATTCAATTAAAATTATTTTTAAAAACTATACTTAATTATCAGGATGTTTTATTTAAGCACAACTGCAGTGTTGGAGTAGCAATATTGCATTTGGTCATACAATGGAAAAAACTAAGAATCTTTCCTCATACATTTTGAAAGAAGGTAGGATGTTATCAAACAATTTACAACAAAAAAAAAGCCATATCTGGGACCAATCCACAGGAGGCAGTATCCATGAAATTTGATTCACATTGTCAAAACTAATCCTAGAGAATGACAATTCTCCTGAAATTTGGAATTCATTCTTGGACCATTTATAACCAGAGAAAAGTCCAGTCCTCAAGGTTTTAGTAATCTCATTTGGCAACAAATATTCCTGGCATTTGATGGCCATCATGGACTCAGCTAAGTAACAGGCTTAATTAACAGGGTGCCAACGACTTGTCAACACATTTTCCAAACCAGATGTATCAACTATAATGACATCTGAGGAAAGACAGGCAGTGGAATACTTAAGAAGAGAGTTTGTAGGAAATTACATAGATTAAAAAAGAATTGTTGATGATCAAAGGTACTTAAATGACATATATCCTACCATTCATCCACATTGTAAGAAGCTCTCAAGGTTGCAGATTTGCCATTTATATTCTCATGATATGGACTTCCTGATTTCTGTTTGATTAAGTGCATTAGATAAATAAGGAACAATTCCCTAGTAAACTTTAGATAATAGGAAAATAGAAGTATAGTGCCTGCCAATTCATTGAAGGGAAATTTAGACAGAAACTCATTATCTTCCAATTCACCCAAACCATTCACAAGCCTTGTATTTTTTCCCACACTTTGGCTGACTTAGTTTGTTTTTCTGATCTATACAGCAATGTGTCTGATTGCCCAAATGACTAAATGCTTAAATTTATGTCACTTTCTGAATTCGCTTTTTGTAATAACAGTTATCACAGGTATGGAAACACTAAAAACATCTAAATCAATATCCTAATTTTTGAATAATCATTCTCATTCATATTGTGTAGTACTACTTTTAGTTTTTAAAAAGCAACTATGATTATTTAATTCAGCAAATTTTATTTCTCTCCCTATTCTTTACTTATCAGAAAGTTGTTGTGTATTAAGCATCTTTCAAATGAATAACTTTTCTATTCTTTTATGAAGATGCCTAACTACTAGTGAACCAACTCCAACATCCCTGAAATTACCAAACTCTTAAAATTTGGAAATACACAGCTGTGCTTGATTGTACACATCTGTAATCTCTGTACTCAGGAAGCAGAAACAGGAGATTTGAAAGATCAAAGCCACCCTAGGCTACATGGTGAGTCCCAGACTAAAACAAATAGAATTGAATGAAAACATAAATTACATAAATTGAAAGCTGAATTTAACAGAGAACTAGCCTAGTAATTCCAATTGTGTTGGATTAGAAAATGATGTCTCAAATCTATATGCATCTATCATAGCTATAGTCAATAAAATATGTCAATTGTTAATTCACTGTATCTATATCAGTGTAGAATTCAGCACAATGAATATATGTTCAAGGAACTCTCCATGCAATTGTTCAACTAGCTTAGTCTTGCCAGGTTTGTGTACATAGCAGCTAACTGCTATAATATATTTATCAATCCTTTTTTTTTTTAAAATCTGAATGAGTTTATTAGGCTTGTTAACAGAGCATAGGGTGGGGGTTATATACAGATGAGTGGGCACCTCCCCCCATTTATGGCTGTGCTGCAAAGTCCACACTAAAACATAGATAGTGACTTCCTGACAGCTGCACAAAATAGCAAGAGAGGTGCCTCATGGTGTTCTAGGGTTATATATCCTTAGCCCCCCACCCCCACATGCAGCTAAGGTCCACTGGTTGGGTAGGAGGGGTAACTAACTCCTCCTTCAACTCCTTGATTAGTATAGGAAGAAGGTGTGACTATTGCTTGCCAACACAGTGGTTGAGGACGGATCAAGGTAACACTCCACCCCTTCCTTCTGCTCTTACATTCTTTCCACCAACCTCTTCCACAAAAGTCCTTGAGCCTTGCAGGGGGTGATAGGAGTAGGATGATCTTCAACCCATTGTAGTAAGGCACTGAACTTTGTGTCTCCACCATCTGTTTTCCATGGGCTGTTGTATCATTTCAGTGGTATTCTATCTACTATAAAAACACAAACAGCAAGAAGAACCAATTAAACAGTGACTGCTATAATAACTTAACCTATGGGTGTGAACACAAATGTTTGGATGGTACTTTAGTAGGTGCATCACATCCATGTAACAAAACAATTGTAGTGGCTTCACCACTGTGGCCTATATCTTCCCCTGTCATAGGGTTGGCCTTGTCTACAGTACCAGACGTGTTCAACCCCTAGGCATGGGCATTAAATCTAATTGAAAACTTTCTGGTTGTACGTACACTAGACACACCACTATTGCACAAGCAGGAACATGCTATTTGATATGTTGATAGTGCAGAACATGGGGTATGTTGTTGAGCAGAATTATAGGGAAAATTTCTCCCCGAATCATCTGCATATCTCCTTCTGGCACTATGAAAGCCACCCATCCAGTGGCAGAGAGTTTCCAGCATAGTCCAAGTTTGATTTCTTCCTCTCCAGTACTCACATCCTGTGGTGTCTTCAGCAATAGGGTTTTACTTTTCACCCCCAGTGTATGACCAACATATGGAAGTGGCCTTTATTGTTTTAGGTACTTCTGGGGACCCTCTGGCCAATAGCTCATGGGGGAGGGGTGTCAACCCACTGCTGGTACTGGGGTTTTCATTTAACAACTGTATAGTTTCTGGAAGGACTTTCATCCCAGTAGAGTTCCTTCTGTGCTTGTGTCTTTTTCAATTTTTCACTGTGTATAGAGAAAAATAAATCCCCTTACTCCTCTAGTTCTTAGTGTAGCCCTCCTTCCCTGCTCCCATTTAAGTATGCCATTTTTACACATTTCTCCTTTAGTAACACCTTTCTCCTACTATTCTTTCTTGGGTCTCTTCTTTCCCTTTACTTCTCTGGTTCCTGTTCCTATTCCAGGCTCCTGCTGTTACATCACAATATGTATTCACTTATAAGGATTTGGTGCTGGAATCCACAGTTTCTAGATTCATCCATTTGCCATCAAATTTCATGATTTTGTCTTTCTTTACTGCTGAGTAGAACTCCAATGTGCAAATGTACCACATTTTTGTAACCACTCATCAGTTGAGGGGCACTTAGGTTGCTTCCACCACTAAGCTATTATGAAAAGAACAGCAACAAACATGATTGTACAAGTATCTCTGTAATAGAATAAGTCCTTTGGGTATTTGCCAAGGAGTGGTATAACTGGGTCATATGGTAGGTTCATTTTTAGTTATTTTAGAGTTATTCACACTGTTTTCCATAGGGGTGGCATGAGTTTGCAATCCCACCAGCAGTGAATAAACATTCCCCTTTCTCTACATCCTTGCTAGTATTTGATATCATTTGTTCTCTTGATCCTAGTGAGTCTGGCTATGGCAAGGTAAAATCTTAAGGTAGTATTAATTTGCATTTCCCTAATTCCTAATGATGTTGAACATTTTGAAGATTAGCTATCTTTATTTATTCCTTTGAGAACTCTCTGTTTATGTTTTGAGCCCATCTTTTAATTGGATAATTTGTTTTCTTTGTTCTTTGTTTTCTGAGTTCTTAATATATTCTGGATGTTAAACCTGTGTTGGATGTACCACTAGTGAAGATTTTCTTTCTGTCGGTTTTCTCTTCACTTTCTTGATTGTTTCTTTCATTATACAGAAACTTTTTAGTTTATGAGGTCCCTCTTGTTGATTTTTGACCTTAATTCCTGAGCAACTTGTATCCAATTTAGAAGGTACCTTCCTACACCTCTATCTTGTAGTTTAATGCCAATGTTTTCTTCTAATAGTTTCATAGTTTCAAATTTCACATTGAGGTCTTTGATCCATTTGGAGTTGTCGTTTCTGCAAGGTGAAAGATAAGGATCTAGTTACATTCTGGTATGGCTGGACATCCAGTTTTGCCAGCATCATTTATTGAAGATGCTGTCTTTCCTCTGTTGTATGTTCTTGGCATCTTTGTCAAATATCAGGTGTCTAAAATTGCATGGATAGAGCTTTGGGTATTCAACAATGTTCCACTGATCTATGTGTCTATTTTTTGTGCCAGTACAAGGCTGTTTTGATGACTATATCTCTTTAGTATACTTTGGGATCTGGTATAGGAATCCCACCAGTGCTCTTTGTGCTCAGGGTTGCTTTGGCTATCTGGGGCATTTTGTGTTTGCATATGAATTTGTTTATGATTTTTTTCTAATTCTGTGAAGTATGTCATGGAGATTGGGGGGGGATTGCAATGAATCTATACATTGCTTTTGGTAGGATGCTCATTTTCACAATATTCCTTTTCCCAATCCATGAGCATAGGATTAATTCCATCTTCTGCTGTCTTCCTTGATCTCTTTCTTTAAAGATTTAAGTTTTTCATTCTAGAGATCTTGATGCATTTGGTCAGCTTTATTTCAAGATTTTTTTTGAGGCTTCTGTGAATGGGAGGGTTTCTCTGTACTCTTTCTCTGATTGCTTGTCATTGGTATATAGAAAGGCTACTGATATTTTTAATTAATTTCTTAACCTGCCACTTTACTGAATGTGCTGATCAGTTCTAGGAGTTTTCTGGTGGAATTTTTTGAATCTCTTATGTATATGATATGATACATATCATCTGCAAAAAGGATAATTTGAACTCTTCTTAAATTAGTACTGTATTTAAAATGTCCCAGAGATTTTGTTGTGTTGTATTGTCCTTTTAATTGAATTCTAAGAATATTTTTATTTCTTTCTGAGCTTATTGACCTGGGCCCCTGACTGGAGATTCTAGGTTTAATATAAAAGCTAGCAGTTAAAAAAAATGTTTTAACAGTTTATTTGATTGGTTGGCCAAGGTATTTATCAAAACATAACCTGCTGACAGAGACCTGGAGATACCTGATATCCCTTGGCTTAGTGTTGATGAAGGGATCGTAAGGCTCAGGCAAATAGGCCTGCTCTAGAGGATTTGCAGTGCCAAACCAAATCCTCCACAATGGGAGGGGCCAGAGGACCTAACTTTTACTCATTTTATAAGAATCAAAGTACTGAGAAAGAGACCAGAACTTTTGAAAAGCTTTGTTTTTGCTTTCTTCCTTATGCCAGATTTAACAGTTGGAGATGCTGCTACTAAACTGCATAAATTAAATGTAAATATAATAGGTGTAACAAGACCTTAGAGTAGGGGTCAGGTGGCAGTACTGAATTGCCAAAGACAAGGTGAGTGTACTTATTGTAATGGGCAGCTGAGGCAAAATAATACCTATAATGGCATGACTCAATGGACCTGTGGTACTGGCTAATCAATCATGGTGCTTCCAGAGACCAAATACATAAGAATCCTTCTATTTATTTGATCTATATAAGCAGAAAATCTCTAGGACAAATGACAGGAAGTCAGTATTGGATTGTAGCAATAGAGAATCCCACTTAGTCAACCAATTTGAAGGCTTTAGACAGTTTACAGACCCAGAACCCCTTGCATGAAGGGAAGGCCAGATGCCCTTGAGGAAGGACTTTGTCACAGTACCAAAGAGTTATGCTGTTCACCTTTCCCCCATCCTTCCCCAGAAGGAGCTGTGGCCTTTTAAAAGAGCAACTGTACATTAGGGAAAAAGGAAATATAATACTTTCTGAGGCCTATTGGATACTGGTTCTGAGTAGACTTTGACTTCAGGGGACCCTAAAAAGCATTGTGGCCCTCCAGTTAAAGTGGGGGCTTATGGAGGTCAGGTGTCAATGGAGTTTTGGCTGAAGTCTGATTGACAGTGGGTCCAGTGGGTCCCTGAACTCACCTTGTGGTTATTTCCCCAGTACCAGAATGTATAATTGGGAATACATATACTTAAGAATGGGCAGGATCCCCATATTAGTTCCATGACCTGTGAAGTCAGGGCTATTATTATGGTTGGAAAGGCCAAATGGAAACCACTGGAATTGCCTCTGCCAGGGAAAATATTGAACCAAAAATAGTATCGCATCCCTAGTGGGATTGCAGAAATTAGTGCTACCATCAAGGATTTGAAAGACAAAAAGGTGGTGATTCCTACCACATCTCACTTTAAATTTCCATTTTGGCCTGTGCAGAAGACAGATAGGTCATGAAGAATGACAGATGACTATGAAAACTTAAACAAGTATTACTCCAATTGCAGCTGCTGTACCAGAAGTGGTGTCCTTACTCAAACAGGTTAATACAACTTCTGGTACCTGGTATACAGCTATTGATTTGGCAAATGCTTTCATCTCGAAACTGGTTCATAAGGACCACCAAAACCATTTTTCTTTCAGCTGGCAAGGCCAACATTATAAATTTACTCTCCTGCCTCAAGGGTATATTAACTCTCCAGGCTTGTGCCATAACTTGGTTCGAAGGGTGATCGCCTGACTCTTCCACAAAATATCACACTGATCCACTATATTGATGATGCTATGCTGATTGGATCCAGTGAGAAGGAGGTATCAAACAGTCTGGACTTGTAGGTAAAGCATATGCACATGAGAGAATGGGAAATATATCCAACCAAATTTCAAGGACCTTCTAGTTATCTATGAGTGGGATGTGGTACAAGAAAGGGCCCTTCAACAGGTTCAGGCTGCTGTACAAGCTGTTCTGCTCTATGGGCCATATGATCCAACAGACCCAATGATGCTTGAAGTATCAGTGGCAGATAGAAATGCTGTTTGGAGTCTCTGTCAAGTCTCCATAGGGGAAATCACAGCAGAGGCCATTGGGATTTTGGAGTAAGGCTTTGCCTTCATCTGGAGACAACTATTCTTCTTTTGAGAGAGAGAGTTCTCAGCCTGCTATTGGGCCTTGTGGAAACTGAGTGTTTGACAATGGGCCACCAAGTCACCATGTAACCAGAGCTGCCCATCATGAGCTGGGTGTTATCTGACCGTCCCCCCAAGCCATAAAGTAGGACATGCACCGCAACAATCCATTATCAAATGGAAGTGGTACATGGGTGATTGGGCCCAAGAGATCCCAGAGGACACAAGCAAGTTAAATGAAGAAGCTGCCCAAATGCCAATGGTTCGTACTCCTGTAAAAATGCCTCCTGTTCTCAAGCCTGCACCTATGGCTTCATGGGGTGTGTCCTATGATTAGCTGACTGAAGAAGGGATGACTAGGGCTTGGTTTATACATGGTTCTGCACACTATGCAGGCACCACTCAGAAGTTGATAGCTGCAGCATTGCAGCCAATTTCTGCAACAACCCTGAAGGTCACTGGGGAAGGAAAGTCTTCACAGTGGGCAGAACTTCAGGCAGTGCATTTTACTTGGAAGGAGAAATGGCCAGAAGTGCGATTATATATTAATTCATCGTCTGCAGCCAATGGTTTGGCTGGATAATCTGGGACTTGGAAGGAGCATGACTGGAAATTTGGCGAGAAAGTATGTTTATAGATCTCTCCAAATGGGCAAAGGATGTGAACATACTTGTGTTTCATGTAAATGCTCATCAAAAGGTGGCTTCAGCAGAAGATGAGTTCAATAATCAAGTAGATCGGATGACCTGTTCTGTGGACAGTCAGCCTCTTTGTTCAACTATCCCTGTAATTGCTCAATAGGTTCATGAACAAAGTGTCATGGTGGCAGAGATGAAGGTTATGTATGGGCTGGACAGCATGGACTCCCACTCATGAAAGCTGACTTGGCTGTAGGTGCTGCTGAGTGCCAGATCTGCCAACAGCAGAGACCAGCTCTGAGCCTCCAATATGTCACTATTCCCCATGCTGATCAGCTGGCAACCTGGTGGCAGGTTGACTACATTGAACCACTTCCAACTTGGAGCGGACATTGCTTTGAACTTACAAGAATAGACACTTATTCTGGTTATGGATTTTCCTTTCCTGCATGTAATGTTTCTGCCAAAACTACCATCTAGGGTATTACAGAATGCCTTATCCACTATCATGTTATTCTGCACAGCATTGCTTCTGACTACAGAACTCACTTCACAGCCAAAGAAGTGCAACAGTGGGCCCACAGTCATGGAAGCCACTAGTTTTAGTATGTTCCCCACCATCCTGAAGCAGCTGGCTTGATAGAATGATAGCATGGCCTCTTAAAGACACAGTTACAGTGCCAATTAGGTGGCAATAGCTGGAAAGGCTGGGGCAGGGTCCTCCAGAAGGCAGTGTATGCTTTGAATCAGTGTCCAATATATGGTACAGTTTCTCCTATAGCCAGGATTCATGGCTCCAGAAATCAATGGGTGGAAGTGGGAATGATTCCACTCACTATCACCCCTGGTGACCTTCTAGGAAAATTTGGCCTCCTGCACCTTCGACTTTTCACTCTGTTGGCTTAGATGTTTCGGTTCCAGAGGAGGGAGTGCTCCTGCCAGGAGAGACAACAAACATTCTTTTGAACTGGAAGCTCAGACTTCCCCCTGGCCACTTTGGGCTTCTGATGCCCTTAATTCAGCAGGCTAAGAAAGGAATAACAGTATTAGGAGGGGTGATTGACCCAGACTACCAGAGGGAAATTTGACTGGTTCTCCACAATGGAGGTAATGAAGATAATATCTGGAAAGCAGGAGATTCCTTAGGGCAACTTTTGGTGTTACCATGTCCTGTGATTAAGGTCAGTGGGAAACTGCAACAGCTCAATCCAGAAAGGACAAAAAATGGCCCAGACACTTCAGGGATGAAAATATGGGTCACTCCTCCAGGGAAATATCAAGACCTGCAGAGATGCTTGTTGATGGTGGAGGAAATACAGAATGGGTAGTAGAGAAACATAGTTATTATTATCAACATAGGCCACATGAACAGTTGCAGAGATATGGATTGTAATTTACATGAGTGTTTTTGTACTAGTTGGTAAAGAATAGGCTTGTGCATATATACACATATGTTAAGAAGATACTTATTTTGTTTTTTTGAATGTGTAATTGAGATGTGTTAAGTGGTCAAGTGTTGTGAACCTATATGATCACATTATGTTATGAGATACTAAAGGACTAAGCATTCCTCAAAGGCTTCATCATCTACTCTAAGATATATGATTCATTAGTCATTGTATAGTGGGATAGTCACATAATGTTAGGTGAAATTATGACCTCACCATTGTTTTTATTTGAAAATATGGGTGTCAAGTTGACAAGGAGAGAACTTGTGATGGCTAATCCTGGGTGTCAACTTGACTGTATCTGGGATTGCCTGAAATGAGAGAGATTTTCTTGATTGGATCATCTGAAGTTGGAATACGCACCCTAAATGTGGGTGTTACCTTCTGATGGCAACCATATAAAAGGCCATGACAGAGGAGAGCACTTGCTTTTTGCCACTTGCCTTATCTCTCACTGATAAGTTCATCTTGCTGCTGTAGACTGAAGACTATCTGATCATTTGGAATTCATCAGACATTCAGCATCAAATTGGGACTATTGAGACATCCAGCCTCATGGACTGAACAACTGCTGGATTCTTATCCTCTCCAGTGTGGTGCAGTGATTGTTGGACTACTTGGACTCTATCCTGTGAGCTAATCTGATAAATCCCTATATAGCAGTGTTAATAAACATAAGATCAGATATATATTGATTCCTATATATATAAATGCTTTCATTCTACTGGTTCAGTTCAGTTTCTTTAGAGAACCTTGACTAATACATATCCTTTGACCCATTAATCATTCAGGAGTGTGTAGTTTAATCTCCATGAGTTTGTTTGGTGCCTAGGGCTTCTTTTGGTGTTGATTTTAAGCTTTGTTGCATTGTGGTCTGATAGAATGCATGCATGGAATTATTTCAATCCGTTTTTATTTGTTTAGGTTTGTTTTGTGCCCCCCAATATGGTCAGATTTTGAGAAAGTTCAATGTGACGCTGAATAGAAAATGTATGCTTTGGTGTTTGGGTGGAATATTCAGATATCTGTTAGGTCCATTTGCTGTATAGTGTCATAATTCAGATGTCTCTCTGTTTATTTTATGTTATGAATTTGGATGCAACAGAGTTTTGTGCATACATATTCATGATTGTAATATTTTCTTGATTAATTTTTCCTTTGATCAGAATGAAATGATCCTCTTTATATCTTCTAATTACTTTTAGTTTGAAGGCTATTTTGTCAGATATTAGAATTGCAAGTACTGCTTGTTTCTAAGTGTCATTTTCTTGAATATTCCTTCCCATCTTTTCACCTTAAGATAGTGCCAGTCCTCCAAAGTGAGATGAGTTTCTTGCAGACAACAAAAAGATGGATTATACTTCTTAATCATTCAGCTATCCTGTGTTTTTTTACTGGGGATTTCAGTATACTGATATTTACAGTTATCTTGAAATATGTATATTGGTGGCTACATTTGATTAATGTTTGCATTCTTTGTCTAATTGTGTGTTTCCACAATTTTACCTTCATTTAGTTTCTGTTGCCCCTGGGGTATACTTGTTCCTTTCTCTGTTCTTTGTATTCCTTCAGGTATTCCCTGAAGGGCTGGTTTTGAGGACATGTATTCTTTCAGCCTATTCATCTCATGGAAGATTTTTCTCTCCTCTTCAACTATAATAGATATTTTTGCTGGGTAAAGAATTCTGTGTTGGCATTCATGGTCATTTAGAACTGAAAATAACTTGATTAGGCTCCTCTGGCTTTCATAGTTTGCATTGAAAAGTTAGCTGTAATTTTAATGGGTTTTCCTTTATACATGAGTTTCTTTTTTTCTTTTGCCGATTTCAGTATTCTCTCTTTTTCTGTATATTTAATGTTTTTGTTATCATGTGATGTGGGGAGTTTGTTTACTGGTCCTGTCTGATGTTCTGTGCGCTTCTTATAACTGTACAGGGATGTTTTTTCTTAATTTTGGGAATATATCTTCTTTGATTCTGTTTAATACCTGGTCAGTACCATTAATTTTCCAGATGTTATCATTCCTTTTTTTGGCAATAAAAAATATTACTTTACTTTTGAAAGTGCTCATGGCATGATTTGTTGATAAATAAGTCATTCTGGAAAATGTCAGCTAGCAGTGTTAACAAACATACGTTCAGATATACATATTGATTGCATTTATGAAGAGTCATCCCCATTTCCATTTGGTGGTACAAAGTCCAAGCCTCAGTTTTTTTCTCAATTCTTCTTTATTAGGTGTAGCCCGAGTTCTCTCAGGGTCCCATGCTTTGCACACTATTAGACAAACCATATAACATATCTTTATCTGAATTTTTTATAGTTTATATCTTGGTTAGGGGAAAATGGAGTAACTTACAAAGGTGAACAACCAGGGCTTCAGAAAAGGCAGACATCCTCCCTGTTCTGCTCTATGGGTCAGCAGCCGGCCATCCCAGTTCACTTCCACACCTCACCCATAGTCGCCATTAGCTTTCTCCCACGCCTGGTGCGCCCACAGTCTTGCCCCAGGTTGGTAAATACACAATACAAAGGGGCCATTCTTTTCCAGAGTCTGCATGAACAAAAGCCCCGCCCCCTCCATGGCTAACTCTCCACAGTCAATTCTCTGCAGCAGGCCCCACCCTGTGGAGGTACCAGGCCCTTTGGGGACACACTAGGACAATCTGCAACTACACTAGAAGCTAAGACTTTTTACAAAAGATTCCTAAACTATTAACTCTAACCAATCCTTTAGTTCATTGTCAAGAACTAGCCTATCAATGTTGCACAGACACAATTGTAGGCAGGAGAGAGGCATGCTGGAAGTAGTGTACTTGTTTAGTCAAATTTCTACAGTGAGTGTTCTCAGTGAACACT
Source organism: Nannospalax galili (assembly GCF_000622305.1). Taxonomy (NCBI): domain Eukaryota; kingdom Metazoa; phylum Chordata; class Mammalia; order Rodentia; family Spalacidae; genus Nannospalax; species Nannospalax galili. Next base: position 113,740 of record NW_008348789.1, read on the forward strand.
GTGCTGATTCCAGTGGCCATAAATTATAATACTCTGAAAGCTTTATCCACGTGTCTTCTCTTTAGAACCTCTTAATGGTTGCTACATAAGTCTTAATTAAGAGAAGTCCATTGTGATTATAACATTTGTCTTTTTGCCTCCACTATTTCAAAAGTATTAACTTGTGAGTTTTGCTCTTTTTTTTTGTGGATGACAAATGCACTTCTATCCTGTGATAGCCCTTAGCCATACTTGGAGGATTAGAATGCTAAAACTAACTTTTGTATCAAAGTCTACAATATAACTATGATAAAAGACAAGACTGCCTCATTTAACATCATAAAATAAGCTAGAAAATAGGCTGGCTTGACATTAATTTTCTTTTATTTTTTTTTATTAATATCAGATCTAGTTTTATGTACATTAAAGTTGAATTTCTTGTTAGAACTTTTGAGTCACTAAAATCTAATTCTATACTTGAAACTCTAAAAATCTTGAATAGCTGATATATATTCATAAGTAATTTCTGGATGGCTATTAGATGCTAATCAGTAAAATTTTAGTTAAGTAACTACTTACATTTAATTTTAATTATAATGAATCACTAAATGCAAAAGATTAAACTATTGTTCTGTGTCTTTAAATCTACTCAAATAACTTTTCTGTATTTGATCATAGCCTCATTGAACATAGAGATTTTTCCACTGCACTTGAAATGTACATTATACCTCAGCACTACTTTTACAAATAATTTTAAATGCAATTAATGTAAACAGAATATATCATTGATTCTTAAATTATTTTTTGAAAATAATTCAATTAACTGTTCAGAATTTTATTTCGTTCATTTCAGGACTCCTACATCTCAGCTGAGCTAAGATAACATATTAAATCCATAGCATAGCGTTACAGTTATTGGACAACCCAGGGAGTTGGTAAAAAAAAAAGATTGGACAATAAAAGCTTATGTGAATCGGTACATGGCAACAATATGGCTATAAATGCTAGCTTTATTCAAAACTAATGTGATAACTGATGTCAATAAGATTTGAGTAATAATTCATCCTTCTATAAATATATCTATTTTAATTGCAACATTGTAAATATAAACATCAATTACAACATAATTTAACACATATAATTTCTTTTGATTACTAGAGTTTATCTGTATGAACAGAAAAAATTATTTGCTAAACTAAACAATGAAAATTATTTCTATTTCTATTATTTCTATTTATAATGATACTGATATAAATTTGTCATATTAAACAAAACTAAATGAATTTCAACCAAAAACCAAGAAAAAATTATAGTTTAAATGAAATAAATCAATTTTATATATCCTGAAACGAAAATCCTATCTTACTCAAACTCCAAATATTTCATGTACTTGAGCGATTTGTGTTCATTCAGTATAGGAATGAGCCTAAGTATTTATAAGAAATAGATTTAAAGGTAATTTATGACAGTCACTCCAGAGAAAATTTTCACAATCAAAATGAACTTGGAAACACTGATGATCTTAATGATAGATTATACTTCAGAATTGACAGTGCAGAAAACACATTATCAAGAATAAATATATCATGAGGAGAACTTTGAAAAGCTTAATAAAATGCTATAAATCAGTCTCAATTCTACTCATCATGTCAGTAACAGCATAAATAAAGACACTGATAAATAGGATCAAGCATAAATTCTGATGATAAGAAGAAAATGTTGAAAAAGATTAGAAAATACACTACATGGATATATTTTCTTGTGAAAAAATTACATCTGAGAATATGTATACAAATAGTTATTTCTTTAATGTATTACATGAAATTTCAAAGCCACTGTTGAGTCTTCTTACTATCTGAGCTATTTCTATCAGAAAAGCAAAGCTATAACCTAGTTAAGAGATTTTGGCAACAGCTTCACATGCTTCTACATTAGTGAGTACAAAGAAGTAATGGGGTCTGTGTGGGAATCAATGGACACAGTTTACCCCAAACTACAGAGAGCTACATTGCTGTGAGTTAGATGGTGCATACAATCCTGGTATTGCTTTCCTGATCCATCAACACCAGACACCTTGAAGGCAGCAGTTCCAGAAAAGAAGCCATAATTTCCTTAGTCTATTATCAAAGCAAAAAAGAACATTATCCCCACTGTTTTACAGTGAACAAACTTCAGTGTATTACTAACAGAAGTGATGCCCGGAGTAGAGGAGGACTAAAAGGCTGTTGCTGCTCTCTGTAGGTGTTATTACCATTTCTAGGGTTGTTCTACGACAAGAAACAAAAAAGTTTTCTATTTGGCATTTAACGGTTCCTAGGGAAATTGTCATTTTCTTCAGTGGTAAAGTCACTGGTAAGTTGTCCATGCTCATATAAATAACTTCCCACCCAGGCTTTTGCATGAAACACTAATTAACTCACTGGGTCACACACAAAGTAAGACAGGAAAGTAGGAAGCAGACTTATTGGGACGAAGAAGGGTTTCAGTGGGAGTGAGAGGGGACAAAGACAGTGATGGGGTGAAAAATAACTAAAATCCCTCATATATATGCATTAAAGTCTCAAAGAATTATCAAGGAGAAATAAAAGTCATTTAATAAAATTTTGTAGTTCCCTTTCAGAGGAAAAGGAAAGGTTCCTAGAGGAAACAAAGAGAACTGTAAAACTGTGACAGAATCTCAAAATAGGTGAATTCCTGGAGAAAAACAAAATTTAACAGACACTGATGTTATAGCACTAACATGTAATCATTTGTATTAAATTCATTTATTTTTAAAACAATTCAATACATATAGTTTCTATTTTCTGCAGTAAAATCCAGAACCTTGAATAATGAAATTATCACTTTGTTTCCAATTTTCTATACTGTTTCTTTGCAGCTCTTTGCACAGACCACTAATAGCTTTCAGTCCATCATCTCATTTCTTCTTTTCTATTTGATTTGCTCAAAAGACACTTTCTTTTCCACAACTTCAGATTGAGTTCTTGTCAAAGCCGGGAGGCTTTCATCTTGTTGAATGGAACAGTCACTTTGAGCCCCTCATCTGTCTTGATCATGTACCTTCTTCACCTGCCATAGCACTTTGTTGTTTTTATCCCGTTGTTCACTGCTTTAGAGACTCATTATTCCATCACTTTCATCATCCCAGACCCTAGATACTCAAGAAAGCATATAACATGCAGGGTCAGCCTCTATGCTTCTTTATTTACCTGTCTTCATTTCCTCTCAACCTAATTTCATTTGTTTTTTTGGCACATTAACTCATTTTGTATTTTAGTCATTCACAAATTGATATTCTCAGGCTCCCTTTTCCATGACCTATAAACTCTTGTACCAATGCCATTACAAAATCTGTTTATAGCTAATAATTATTTGAAATATAACTGACTTTACACAACTCAACAAGCCCATCTTTCCCTGTCAATAAAAACTAGGACCACCATTTCTAGTGTCCGGGATAAAATGTTTGATACTGTCTGTGGATCGTTCTTTTCTTTGGCTACATAGTGAATTTGATGGGAACTATTTCTGAGTGGCAGTTTAAATACATTTAGAGACACCCAACTTCTCCTTACCCACTACTCATATCATCCAACCAAAATATTTTGCTTAAATTATGAAAATGGTTTGTTGTATTACCTCCCTCTTTGCATAAATTCTTCCATTTTATTTTATCGCCTGCCCAGAAGTCAGAATAACTTTTAATGGTTGCAGTAAAATTTGAAATTATTATGTTTCCATCCTCAGTAATAAGTAAATGGCTCATTTCTCACTGCAAAAAGCATTCAACATCATTCCACAACCTCAATGTCCTGCTCCACACAAGTGGCCTTCTTGCCTTTTCTATCATGGTAGTGTCCGTACAAGTATCTCTTTTTCACTCTTTTCCATCAGCACTGATCCAGGACTGCACCACTGGCTGTACTCTGGTGGGCTGTTGCAGATGTCTGCATGTTCCTTCTGCTTTGCCTCAGCAGTCTGTCTTCATTGCTGACGTTTCACACATGTCCACATGCCTTTTAAAAGAGCACATTTAATTATAGTTAATATAAAATATTCTCTCTCTGAATGTGTTTAAACCAGTATGGAATACTCATCCACTGCTGGTGGGGCTGCAAACTGGTTCATCCCCTATGGAAAGCAGTGTGGAGAACTCTTAAAAAACTACAAATGAACCTACCATTTGACCCAGTTATACCACTCCTTGGCATATACCAAAGAACTCATCCTATTGCACAGACACTTGTACATGCACGTTTGTTGCTGCTCTCTTCACAATAGCTAAGAGATGGAAGCAACCTAAGTGTCCCTCAATTGATGAGTGGATAATGAAAATATGGTTCATATATACGATGGAGTTTTACTCAGCAGTAAAGAAAGATGAAATC
>NW_008348789.1:118740-119269 GCF_000622305.1 Nannospalax galili
ACAGAGGAATCATTTCCTCCATGCTTCCAAGAGAAGCCAACAATGGTCGAGCAGGACCTTTGACTTATCTTCACGTAGATGGAACTGGTAAAAGAAAGGAGCCAGGGGCTCCTCCCAAGCCCATGGGACCCCTGAGGAACAGATCCTCAAACAACCTCAAGAGTAAAAACAAATCAGTTTATCTGATCCAATGGCATGTCCTTAAACACCCAAAAGGGAAGTATAATCAAAGATTAAAGGGGCCAATATCATTTCATAAGAGCACACATATATATATAATTAAAATTTACTTGACAAACAGCAAAGCCAGACAGGTGACACCTTCCATCGAGATGCTGGCCAGGATAGATAAAGACTCTTCTAGATAGTAACCCAACATACTACTGGAAACATGAACAGCAGTCCCCAATTCTATCCAAAGGGATACTGACAATGGATTGCCGTAGATGAGGAACAGCTGACCCTCCTGGAACAGGGACCTCTGGCTGACTAGATTTACCAGAAGGGCAGACAGGGGGGAATGGATGTG
>NW_008348789.1:119916-122983 GCF_000622305.1 Nannospalax galili
TATTATGTTTCCATCCTCAGTAATAAGTAAATGGCTCATTTCTCACTGCAAAAAGCATTCAACATCATTCCACAACCTCAATGTCCTGCTCCACACAAGTGGCCTTCTTGCCTTTTCTATCATGGTAGTGTCCGTACAAGTATCTCTTTTTCACTCTTTTCCATCAGCACTGATCCAGGACTGCACCACTGGCTGTACTCTGGTGGGCTGTTGCAGATGTCTGCATGTTCCTTCTGCTTTGCCTCAGCAGTCTGTCTTCATTGCTGACGTTTCACACATGTCCACATGCCTTTTAAAAGAGCACATTTCAAGACAGTTAATATAAAATATTCTCTCTCTGAATGTGTTTAAACCAGTATGGAATATATTACTTTAAATTTGTTTTATGCTCAAATGTCAGAAATATCTGGATTAAAAAAAAATACCTCAGCAGAAAACAAATGTCTATCATTACCAAATTGAGACATAAATGTTGTTATTTTTTTTTCAGATTTTATCAAGGATTATTGACGTCAGGTTTTGTTGTGCATACAAACAAAATATCTAATATTAACTGTCTTGAAGTTGATTAGGCTAATCTCAAAAACAAAACTATTTTATTCTTAGCATGATTTTATTAAGAAAAGATGCAACATTGTATCTAAATATAATTTTTCTAGTTAGACTAGATATTAATTTCTTTTCAGAAGAAACAGAATACACATTGATTTGCAATGAAAGAACTTGCATTTTATGTAAAATTCTTTTGATTAATGAATTTTTCTACATAGCATGCATTGCTTTTTAGCAATTTAATTGAATATGAACTGATAATATGTACTTAAAATACTAACATAGTAATTTGGAAGCTATTAAATTAAAACTGTAAAAGAATGGGATTGAGGGGCTGGAGAGATGGCTCAAAGGTTAAGAGCACTGACTGCTCCTGCAAAGACCCTGGGTTCGATTCCCAGCACCCACATGGCAACTACGAACAGTCACTGACTCCAGTTCCAGGGGAATCCAAAGCACTCTTCTGACCTTCGCGGCATTGCATGACACGGGTGCACTCACATACAGCAGACAATACACTCATATACATAAAAATTAAAAAGAATGGGATTTAATTTATTCCTAATTTTATGGAAATTATTATATATGTGTATACACATATGTATATAAATATCTTCACATACATATTAAGTATTGTATCACCAGCTTTCGGTTACTTAAAAAGAATCAGCAATAATAGAATTACAAGGATGGGTAGGTTGCTTCAGGTTAAATTTTAGAAGTTTCAGTGCATGACTAGCTGTTTTCTCACCTTGTATCTGTGGTAAGGCAGTACATCATAACAGGCCAACCATGCTCCTGTGGAGTACAATACACACAAGAGTGTATAATAAGCATTATAAATTGGACTCCTGTTCTTAAGAAAAAAATGAGAACACAAAATTATGTTGGTGTCGAAGAGGGGATGGATCTGGGAGGAGTTGGGAGAAGGGAGGTGGATAAGATCAAAACACTATATGAAATTCACAACTAATTAGTAAAAAAGAAAAATAAAAATGAAAAGGAAGAACCAGACAGCCCAACATTGAAACACAGTAGGACAGATGCTAAATCCTACAAGTCTATGGCTAGCATCTGGACAACCTGCAGCAGGATGTGGTGCTCAGGGTTGGGGCAGCCCTTCCTTCACAGATCTTTTGATTGTATCCTGCTTTTCCTCTTTCCTTGGCAGAGTGTTCACACTCCCTCTAGCTTTGCTCACAGGCACTCTTCATTGGTGGCACATTCCTTTTGGGGATCTTGTCTGTTTTTGGTTTCCTTCTCAGTCCTCTCCACATCACACCGGAGTGCTTGCAGGACTCTTTGAACCTCCAACACATTTGAAACATCAGTGAATGCATGCGTGACTCCATTGGCATGCATACTTTGTGAATCTGTGTAAACCATGGCTGCAGTAGTCTCTGAGTTTCTGTTTCTTGAACATTAGGAAATCATTGCCTAATCAGTTCTAAATGAGGAGCTTGCATTGTATTATCTTTGAAATAAATCAAGGTTTCTTATTTCTGATCTTGGAGTGACCATGACCTTGCTGACTCTTGAGGTAATTTCATGACATCCTTTGTGTTTCTGTGAATGTATCAATCCCATAATGTATGTGGGTTGAGAACACAACAAGGAAACCAAGGCCCTGCCATTGAAATGGAATGACAGTGTTGGTTTATAGAATCTCCAAACCCTGGCAGGAAACAGCTTTTGAATGTATTAGGAGCATTGCTGAACCCATTCCTTTTGCCCCATTTGCTTTTTAATGAGTCAGAGAAACATGAGATTCTGATGAATGTAACAATTCTTGCTCTTCGTTCTTTATGCCTTATAGTTGGTTTTACAATAAATCTCTTTCAGGTCTAATCCTAGCTTGCCACTTATTTATCAGAAGTCTCAAAGGCAAACACTGTTATAGCTTCTTATAAAGATTTCTTAGAATTTATGTAACCTTTGTTTTTTCAATTTTTCCTCATTGTTTTTCTCCTTTCCTTGATTCTGTTAAGCCTTTGATTGTATAAGATTAGAGAGAAAGATGTAAACACTAATCAACTGCATTTAGGGGAATTAATATTGAAGATCTCAATGATTTTTTCACAAATCATAGGTGCTCTGAGTCAGTGTCATCAATCATCATGCAGGGGTTTTAGGTGAAGTTTATATTTAATCTTATATTTCTCAAAGATTCTTAATTTACCTCCCATTTAACATGGGATTCTCTTACTTTTATTAACAACAACAATAAAATTGAAAATGGCATTCAACTCTTTTAGTCATATGCAATAAAATGATTCACTTTGTAAGTTTGAAACTTTTTGAAAAAATTTCACTCTTTACCTTTATGCTGTAATGTTGAATGCTACTTGATCACTTCTTTACTCTATAAAATTAATTGTGATTTAATAATGTGAGCTAAAATTTGAAGTCCATTTTTATAGGATGACACTTGAGTGAAATTCAGGCATTTTCTGAGTCAAGCTGTTCTCCTATTTACTGTTACACATATCAAAACTATTTCTTGGAAAGAACAATT
>NW_008348789.1:123088-134847 GCF_000622305.1 Nannospalax galili
CTACATACTATGCTAGTCATGAAAATATTGTAAGAAAGCTTAATTTTTTTCAAGAATAATAGCATGTCTGCATACACAGAGAAGCATTTTATATATATTTTTTTCTTTTTTTTTGGTAGAGAATCAATACTATTTTTGTACACAGGGAAAATGTAAGTTGTCTTTTGGATAATCTTCCATTTTTATGCCTCTTTTCCATGGAGTAGCATCTTCCCAGTCATAAGGGCATCAGAAATATTTTCTTACTACAGGAACTTGTCAAGGACTTTCAGCCTGTTTTTGAATGCCTTTGCTTCATAAATTAGCTGCAGTGCCAAAGAAAACATAGTATTGTCCAGTGAGAAAGACATTCCTAGGTGTGGAGAGGTCAGAAATCATGACTTGCCATCTTTTATTTTGCCTGGCTATAATATCAGATACTGTCTTATGGGATGAAGAATATCTACCCAATGCTCAGCAATGATTGAAGAATAGGGGGTGGAAATGTCTTAAGAGCTAGCATTGCTACATGAACATAAGGACACAGTGTTTTCCAGACCTCTAGGAACTTGTTTATATGAACTTAGACTTATGGTGGCCACATGTACAAGACCCATGCAAACCCAATCAGGCAAAAACCCAGCATAGAAACTGGGAAATGGGTAGGAGGCCACAACTGTAGCCAAAGAACTATTGACAGTCAATCACTTCTGGATGAGAGAAAGTTGATCTTTACAGAGTGATGTTAGATAACTCAATAGACTCCAGTAGATGAACTCAAACTATGGAACATCTGTGCATACAAACTTGACTTGAAAAGCCTTAACATATGTGAACGAATGCATGAAATTCAGTGGGTATTTATGAGAGGGATGCAGATAAAGGAGGACTCTAAATATGATTAAGATATGCTGTATAAAATTCACAAAATTTCAGTTAATATATACATTTACACAAGTCTATCTAAAATAATGTTCAATGAAAGTTTCTGAGGACCTCAGATAGGCTCTCAGAAGAAAGGAAGGAAAGAAGAAAGAAAGGGACGGAGGGGGGAAGGAAAGAAGGGAGGGAGGGAGGGAGGAAGGGAAGGAGGGAGGAGGTATATAAGAGAAATAATATCCTCAGTATTTAGTTTTAGAGACAATATCAACATATACTTAACCTTTGAATTCCTTGCAAAACCAACTACCTAGGCACACCAACAGAAAAACTCCAGAGTAGTCACTGGTTGTAATTGGGAACAACCGTTAGATTTATTTTTAAATTTTATTTATTATTTATTTATTTGTTTGTTTGTTTATTTTTTATTTTATGTCTATACGTGTATTGCCTGCATGTAGGTAAGTGCACCAGTGTTGTGTAATGCCCGTGGAGGTCAGAACAGGCTGTGGAATCCTTGAGACTGAAGTTATGGACAGTTGTTAGCTGCCATATGGGTGGTGGGATTCGAACCTGGGTCTTTTTGCAAGAACAACCTGTGTTCCTAACCACTGAGCCATCTCTCCAGTCCCAAGAGTTAGATTTTTGAAAAAAGACAAGTGCCTTGTGTGGTTTTATAGAATTTTTCTAGGATTTTGACTCATAGAAATATTATCAAATATAGAACAAGATTCAGTACTATGGGTTAGGGTTTGTTCAATAGTGGTATGTTGCACCACATTAAATGCAGCCAAATATTACTTAATAAATATAATTCACAGATGCTCCTCTTCCATGAACCAGTAACTGGCATTTTTTTTGTTTGATTGTTTGTTTACTTATTTATTTATTTATTTATTCTCACAGACCAGTTCTTGAAATTTATCTGAAAGTAACCATAGAAACCACAAAATTCCCTTTCTCAGCTTTGAGTACACACCTGCATTACATTCTCCAAACACTTTGCTGTTGAGTGTGGCCTTGAGGGCACTCTCAAATAAAGTTTGTGGAACTGACATTATTTTCTTCAATACTCATCATTTATTTCAATGTTACATTGTGATCACTGATTCTATATCACCATTATGGTCTGAGCATGAAATGTTACCCACAGGCTCCAGCTTTTTCCCTAGTTAGTGGCACTTTTTGGGAAGGTGATGGAGACCTTCGATGAGAGGTCACTGGGAGCATGCCTTTGAAGCTTATAACTGATCCATGGTCCCTTTTTCCCTAGCTCACTTTTCTGTCCCCATGAGATGAGTATTCTCTTCAACAGGATGGTCTGATATACCACATGTCCAGACACAATCTAGCCAAAGACTGTGGATTGAAACTGCTGAAATCATCAGGTAAAATAAATCCCTGCACTATCAGTTAATTATGTCAGGCATTTATGTCACAGCAAATCCATAGTCTGATGAATAAATTACTAACAAATTTCAATTATTTCATCTCTCCCCTTGAAAATGTAAAAACTCATAATGATAACTGTTATTTTATGGTTAATAATAGTATTAATTGAAGGAGAAAATTTTTAAGTTCAGAATTTTCAGCACTGTTGGTAGCCAAATCCTAGGTACAAGTTGCCCTATGCTCTCATCCTGAAAAATCCACTTCTGTTGAGAGCAGCAGGACTTGGAACTGTTTCTACCTTATAGAATATAACAAAATGAAGGGAGCCTGAATATGTAATTACATTTTCAAATCATATAAGATGTTTGAATCAAATTGAGTATCCAAAGACTCTTAAGCATATTCACAGAGATGCTGATATTTTCACATTATTAATGTATTGGGCACAATAGTTAAGACATGGAACTAGTTTCGATGTATAGCAATATATGAATAGATATCAAAATGTGCTATACATATACAATGGAATTTTATTCAGTAGTATATAAAAGTGAAACCATTACAATAGCAAAAATTAATATCTTAAAGCAAAGCATCCCAGGTCCACAGAGATAAATGCTGAATATTTTCTCTTATATGCAGATCCTAGATTTTAATTTGTATGTCTGTGTAAAGGGATATAAGTCATAAAACTAGAAAACAGGTCACATGGGGGGAAAAGATGGAGAATAAAAGAGGGCTAGTGAAGGTGGGTTCCAAAGAAAAAAAGGATATCAAAATACCTATGTCAGGTAACAAGAAAGCTGGCTACTGCAAAGGGGAGAAGAGGAAGAGGGAGGACGTAAGCCGAGGGGGTGAAGCAGGGTGAAGCCGAAGGGGTGAAACACCACAGTGAAGCCCACTGCTTTTTGTATTATTTTTCAAAAACTAATAAAAAAGAAATTATTCCATGTGAGTTTGATACAGTGAGGGCAAAGTTCCTAATATATGTCTTTAAAAGGTGACAGAATCAATGCTTTCACAGTGAAGTACTGGCCTAATGACAAATAATTTCAAATGACCTCTAGGAAGGGTGAATTGCTTCTAACCATCAATCAACGAGAAACTAGAACCTCCAGTAACACAACACTGGAAATAAATTCTAAAAATGACCTGAAGTTGAGCCATTAGATGAGTTTACAGCCTGGGGGAATCCTTCAGACTATGCGAAATCCCAGGCCTGACTCAGCTTTTCCATGCCTAGAAGTCTGAACTCCAGAAACTACAAAATAATGTGTGTGTGCGTGTGTGTGTGTGTGTGTGTGTGTGTATGTCTGTGTGTGTGTGTTTTGATGTATCTATGCACACACCTATATGTATATATACATATCTATATGTGAATCCCTTATGTAAAGTTACTGTTTATACATTTTAAATTATCCAGTGCTCATTTCCACATTTTAAGGCTTATTAATTGGTCATTGAGTAAATAATCAGATCAATTAAATAATAGAGAAATCTCTCCTTCAGTCAACAGACATGAACTCATTCAGAAAAATAAGATGCAGAAAGGAAAGATAATCTTAACTATCTGCTTAAGTTTCATTCAAAGAATTAGAATAAGTAAGGATGTTTATTTTGCCATTTGGAATTCAGTCATTTTAATACAGTCAGATCTCACTGAAACCTTGTAATTACTGAGAAGGAACAATGGTTATGGATAGTTGATCATAGAGATGATCTGATATTCAAATTAACAAAAGGTCAGTCACATAATCAGCGAGGCTTACAGACATTTTTTTTGGGGGGGGGTTAGATCATAAGCACTATTTGCATCATCACATTGTCTATTATCATGGGATTAACTGGCCTAATGACAAGTAATTGCATTAAATAAAAGATAAAAGTTAATAAGCAATAAACTTCTTTGATGTCAATGTTCCTTTGATATGTGCTCAACTTATCAGCCTCAAAACAAAAGATCTTTTTTATTAAAGAGAAGGCACTAATATGAACATAAGTCATTGAAAGTTCTCATCACAGTTGCCTTTAGTCCAAATTTTCTTGATAAATATGGGTAATTAGTACTTCAGATTACATTTAGTATTGTCAAATAGCTTATGAACATTAATTAATGTGTACACCCAGTCTCAGTCTCATTTACATTTTCTACAAGCTGAAGAAATTATAACAGAAAAAGTAAATTTTAAGGGCATAGCCGAGGGACACACAGCATCAGTATCTCAGTAAATAGTCTTATTCCAGATCTCTATGTTCCTTTTCTGAAAGGAAACTCAAGATATGCTGTTACCATAAACATTTGTTATTTGCAATACACGTAGAAAACACCAAGAAAATTTTCAGAAAGTTTTCATTATTAACCACTGTCTTTGAGTCAAAATCTCCTCACTAGCAAGATTGCCTGATCATGTGAAATAGCCAAATTGTTCCAGGAAGTCAACTGTTTATTGAGAATATTAGTTTCTAGTAATATTTACATGGAAGCATCTTTGTGCACAAACAATTTAGATATGACGCGGAATGTGTGTTTTTATTGGTCACTCTGGTAACTTCCAGCTTCTTTTGAACTTATATGCCATATTTCTATGAAGAAATAATTATCAGCTTAATTTCTCCATTATTAAATTTCTCTTCCTTGTCATCCCCATCTTTAGTCAAGATGTTAGCTCTGTACTCCAACCACACCCCTCCCAGATGTTCACAACTTTAATAGGAGGTAATTTCACATAGGAAATTTAAAGATATAGCCGAAAGTCACAATGAAAGAAAATAAAAGCAAAATGAGACATTTATCTCAATGAACATACATGGAACCACTTTACTGGAGTCATCACATTCCAGAGAACTTGAATACTCACAAGAATATTTTCACAGAGAGTTTCAAAAGTTGGTGAACTTTCCTAAGCTTCCAAACTTTACATTTGTTCTTCAAATTCATGTCACTGTCAAAGTATCATGAATATAGGCTGGGAAAACTTTTTAAATGTTAATGAAAACCTTGAGGCATATAAGTATAAAACCAATGTCATTCGAGGTGGCAAGGTATCAGCATGAGGGCAAACTGTTCACTGAACTTGCAGGTATGAACAGAAACAGGATGAGGCGATAGCAAACAAACCCTCAGTCTTCTGTGTACTTTCTTCTAACTTGCAATAGGCTCTACGTATTAATTCACTCTTCCTTCCCTTTAATTCTTTGTTCCTGCTGTTCTCCTTTGAATGCTCATGGACTTTAATAAACCAAGTTTTCACCTTTCTGAGTCTATGCCTACATAGATGATTAATGCAGAAAATCTGTAATAACTAGATTTATCTAAAATCTATGGTAACATCAACAAATTATAGCTCCACATTTGCCAATAAATTCTCAGGAACTTCCCTTGTATATTACCTACCCCTTCTTCAGAAGAATGTAACATTTGTATTTGTAGATGGAGAGTTTGCATGATGTTTCATAGGTAAGGCAAGGTGTATATCCTGACTGCAGACTTCAATTCCCACATGAGTCAATCCCCCTCTCTCAGTCGATGAGAGATTAAATGTAGACAGAAACCTTTGTTCTACAGTTCATCTTTTTTTAACCATTTTCATTAATTACCTTTGTTTGCTAATATTATACTCAAATCAATATTTCCTATCATATCTAGTAAAATAATAGCCATTTAAATGACTATAACTTGGCTGTCATTTCATTTTGCTATTGCTTTTTATAGCAAATCTTGTCATTCATTCTAAATAAAATATTGTTGGTGTTTTTCCGTCACTTGTTCTCCAGATATTCCAATTTAGCCCCAGGAAGACTCATATATCACTTCTGAGTCTCACAGATAATGATGAATTTTCAAACATGTTTGCTCAGTACTCAGTGATTTTCATCCTTGTGTTCACTAGCAGTTGATGTAAAGAGCAACTCATTCCTCTTGGAACAATTTATCTTTTATTGGCTGTCTTTCACCTAAGTTTTTTTTTCTTTTTTGGAAATATTGCTTTTGTATGAGGAGAAGGTGCTTTCCACCTTTGTCATGCTGTGTGTTTTATTATTATTATTATTATCATCATCATCACTTTTAATGAATGTCTCTCCTCTTCCATATCACCAAATGTTGGAGAAAGGAAAAGTAAATTCTAAATGTTCCTTGCTTTTCCACTTAGGTTCCCTCATCAGCAAAAGTGTCCCAGTCTCTATGGTCTCATAAAATATTTTCCAATGATTATCATTTATATACCCATTTCAACCTCCTTCCCTAATAACAGACCCTTTATAATCTGGTGTATTATTATCTTTCACTATGTAATAATACACCTAGCTCATTTCCAGTCTTCATTCTACTGAACTCTCTCCAGTTCAGATAATAATTATCTGTACATGTGTACATATGTGTTTAGTAATTCTGGAAACAAACCATATTCAGATGATAAATTTGAGATTAACAAATGCAAGTAGAGAAAACAAAAACATAAAAATAAAGGGAGTATTTTAATATGTTGTCAATTTTAATAGGTGAATCATGTATAAGCACCATGCACATGTTATATTAACATTTACATGCATTGTTGCAGGACTGAGTCAAGTTAATACAGCATCCTCACCGGAATTTGTTCTCAGTTGTTTTCTTGATGTTAGAGAATCTGAATGGGATGAGATGAAATTATAAAGCACTTTGCATCTGAAATTACTAAGGATGCTGAAAACATTTAAAGATATTTCTTAACCATTTCTAATGTTTTATTGACTCCAGAATTTTATACAATGTATTTTAATTGGTCAACACTGACTAAATTTTTCAAAGTGCATTAGAGTCCCCTGAATTTTTCCAGAATTAAAGTATCATTAAATGTTTAGTTTTTTATTCTAAGTTAAAATTTTTTGCAAGTACTGCAAAGACCATATGTGATAAGCTCCCTAAGCATGACCCTTAACAGTGGAGAGCTGTATTTCTTCTACAATGATAACAAGATAAGGCTATTAACTCCCCAAACTCTTTTAGCATACTACTGGAATGTCTACCCAAAGAAATTAAGTAGAAGAGAAGAATTTAAAGATATCCAGATTGGAAAGGAAATAAATCTGTTCCCACTGTCTGACAATACCACCTTAGACATAGAAATCCTTAAAACCTCATGAAAAATATTAGAGATAATAAATGGATTCAACACAGTTGCTGAATTTAAAAGATACCTGTATTTCTAAACTAACAAAGAACCATGATAAGAATTGTGAATGCAAATCTATTTAGAATATCCCAAATGCTAAAACACTTATAAATAAATTCACCCAAGGAAACTTACAGGTGGAAAATATATTAAAAGTATTATATGCATTCAATGCAAAAATCTATTAAAATGCCAATCACTTATTCCCCTAGAAACAGAAGGAAAGCTATTTTAATATAATGTAAAACCACAAAGACCTTGGATATTCAAATGAATACTGAACAAATATCAAAGCCAGAGTCACTGAAGTGCTTGATTTTTAAATATTCTACAAATGGTAGTGGAAACATTTGATATTGGCACAAAAACAGCTATAAACTAATGCAACAGAATAATCCGCCTAGGGATAAAACTTGTGCATTTTGACTCAATTTTTTTCTATGTTCAGGTGCATTGCATACCTGTTCTGCAGTTGACATGAGCCTCAATTCAAGTGGAATAAAGTCCAGTTTTACACTGCCAGCATAGAGGAAGCATTCTACCACCACAGGCCAGCCAGGATGATGAACAGGGCATGGAAGAGGGCAGAAGAGATTGGTTTGGGCTGTGAAGCCAAATGTTCATATGGGGCACAGACATGTAGGGAGCAAGACCAGGAGAATGTTGGTGTTTCCAGTCCCAGACACAAGCTTAAATTTCCTACCAGAATTCACTTGTAACATCCAACTTCAAACAATGTATTCCCAAACAAAAAATTTCTAAGAATTTGAGAACTGAAATACCAGTAATTAAGTTCCCAGTGCAGACCTTGTGGAGGATTAGCTGTTCTGTACGAGTACTATCCTTTCTTCAAAATCTTGCCTTGCCTGAACATAGCAGGAAGCCTCAAGCAAGACGGAGAAAGTATTTTTCACATATTTTGCTTGATGAAGGTGAAGACTGACAGTTTCTTGACTTTAAGAGTGATTACATCTATGATTTCTTCTATAAATTATGCCATAAAGTATGCATAATTGAATACATATTCAGTTATTTCACAGAGTTTTTTGATAATGTAGTTCCAAATGACAGCAATATTTTATAATACATTGTAAATGCCATTAATATTTGAAAGTTCTTGATTATTAAATATGTCCCAGCTATATATAAAGCATTTATCATGCACAATGCATTCATAGCTTACCCAACTCTTCAAAGTTTAATTTACTTTAAAAATGCATATAATAACTAAACCCAACTTATTAGATATTTAATGAGATTACTTGATAAAGGACAAGATACATAATCAATTACATAGTAAAAGATAATAAATATTAGTAACTGTTATTATCATTAGTATTACTGTTCTTGAAATCTGCTGAAGAAGCTTCATTTTTACAGGGCAGTGGTTAATACAGAGGTGCATTCCTGTTCAAACTACTGAGAATAAGGAACTGTGGCTGCTCAGTCATGGATGGGATATTTGTATCACCCTTCTTCCCTCAAGATTCAGGAATTATCACAGAAGGGGAAGCAATAGCCAGAGGATGGGAGGAGTGATGAGAAATTCATTTCCTTACATGAAATCAAAGCAGTCGTGGTTCAAGTTGGCTTTATGATCAGCTTCAGAGATTTCAAATTGTGTTCTGTGAACATGGGATTTCTGGGTTGATTGTGCCTTCTGATGGCATGTTGCTCATTTCAGTGACCCAGGTGACTCTTAACTGGACATGCCTTTCATGTTCTGTTTAAGTTAGGCCAAGTTGAAAACCATACAACAACAGGTTAGCTCTGCTCTCCTGAATGGAAGGATCAGAGCTGGCATAATCTGATAAGCAATAGATGGGGTGCGCAACCCACTGCCATAAAAGCTGGTATCATGTGAAAGGACAAATGGACATTTTATTGATATCACTGTTTCATGGGTCAAACTTGACTAGAACTGATGATTTTATATAAAAGATAAAATTTACCTCAACAGACGTTACTTTGGTGATGCTGGCAATCAGTTTTCCTGGTACATGGTAGATATATGAATGCTTCCATAAAGAGAAAATTTTAATAAAATTCTTCTCTTTAACTTTTATCAACACATTATGTAACACATACACCAGATTTGTCAACCTGAAGACACGGCTGAAAATTTCCTTTATTCATCATCATGAAAGCACAAGTAACTGTGCTTGAAATAAATTCTTTACAACTCTAAACTTATTTTCCACTCCTGTTCTAATTTCTCTTTCAAAATTATATTCAATTTCTTAATAGTTTTAAAAATTATTTTGTATATTATTTTTATTTAAGTGTATGAGTGTATTGCCTAAAAGTATGTATGTGCACCCATGTTGTGCAATGTTCACAGAGATTAGAAGAGGGAGTCGGATCCCCTGGAACTGGAGTTACAGACAGTTGTTGACAACCATATGAGTGCTGAGAGTCAAATCCATGCCTTCTGCAAGAGCAACCAGGCTCTTAACCACTGAGCCAAATCTCCAGCCCCAATGAATAGCTTTTTAACAATCATTCATCATTTTAAATGATTTACTTTTTATTTTATAGTATAGTTGCAAATATTATAGATTTATATCCTCAAATGTTGTGTTTAAAATGCTAGAATTTTGGCACATCATATTAAAAGTACTCAAAACTTTGCCATATCAACTCATTTTAAAGAAAAAACGTGATTTTTCAACAAGAATCTGGTACGTTTCCTAAACTGTTATTTCTAATTATTTAAATGAGGATTGTGGAAGGAAGCATTCATTGAAAAATGCTGCATTATGATTTAAGATGCTTTCCCAGGTTGTGTTACACAGACCCTTTGCACTTTTGTACAGTTTTTCTAGGGAAACCTTCTTGCAGCCTGTCCTTTCATTTCTTGGTTCCTAACTATATTTTGATCTCTTTGTTTCTTCAATTTATAATGAGTTAAGAAATATCTTGACATCACAACATAGTATGCAAAATTATTTGCTACATTATTGAGACTATAAAGAGTACTTAAAATTCATTTTAACCTGATGCAGAAATACATTAAACATTGAAGGCAATATTTTGATAACAAATAGGATATTTAAAAACCAAATAACTATAGATAATGTAAAATAAATAGCGATACTTCTCTAGGTAGTCAGCTGACTAGTGCATACCATTATAGTCAAGTAATTTATGATTAACTGGCTTGAAATTTTTTTTCTGTTTGTCAGTATTATGCACAATATAAAGCAAAAGACAAAAAACAAAGTCAAAAACCTTAGATGAACAATTGTCATGAAGAAAAATAAGGTTTATTTTCTGGACAGTTTCAGAGGTTTGAGTCTATGATCCACTGTTCCCATCACTTCTGACGTTTGCCCCAATATACGTGGTGATGATTCTACTTATAGTTAGGATATGAAAGGGAAGAGAAACAGAAAGGGAAAAAATGTAGTTAGCTCTTTCAAAGGCACATTTTATAAGACTTAAATCTTCTTTCAAGACCCAAATCTTTTAAGTTTTTACCAAATTCTAATAGTGACAAATTGAGGCTAGTCTTTTAACTCAATGAGGCACTGAAGAACATTCAAGATCCTAACTTTATCAATTGAACTGAATGTAAAATGCTGTCTCACAGATTCCTGTGTTTCTATGCTTTGTCCCTAGCTTGTGGGTATGGAAACTTTGGGTTGGGAGTCATAGCTGGTGTAAAAGCATCACCGAGGATGAGCTTTTAGGGATTGTAGCTCAGCCAACTTTCTACAGCGTGTTCTGGTTCCTGATCCATTAAAATTGGAGGAGGTTGCTTCATGGTCCTTCAACCATGGTTATTCTATTCTGGTAGACTGTATCTTCTCCACCATGAGCCAAAATAAATCATTTTTCTCCTAAGTTGTTTCTATTAGGCTTTGAATCATAGTTATCAGAAAAGTAACAAGAGGCTGGAGAGATGGCACAATGGTTAAGAGCAATGGTTGCTCTTGCAGAGGACCTAGGTTCAATTTCCACCACCCACATGGCAGTCAACAACTGTCTGGAACTTCAGTTCTAGGGAAATCCAATGTCCTCTTCTGATCTCTGTGGGCACTGCGTGACATGCTTTCACATGCAGGCAATACACTCACACACATAAAATAAAAGTAATAAATAAAATATTAAATATAAAAGAAAAGTAACAAATACAATATTTAAGGAATTTAGAAAACATGCTGTCTATAATATTGATATTCCATAAAATATAGATTTAAATTCACTACAGGTTTCATAAGCTATTTTAATTCCTCAGTAGATTGGAATCATTAATATCCAATATTCAACTATCTTTTTTATATAACATGTATCTCAAAACAACAATTTATTAGCGGCTCATGCAGTTTATGTAATATCTGTTATTTACCAAAT
>NW_008348789.1:136227-137883 GCF_000622305.1 Nannospalax galili
ATATCCATATACAGTACAAAACAATTATAAATGTAGCTACTGTATCACAGGGGTTCAATGACATTAATAGACACCAAAATCTAGCAAATGAAAAGTCCAGTGCCAGGAATACACTCATTTTTTAGGACATCCAGTAGATCTGCATATTGCCATTGCTGTTGGTTATCTACCCGAACTTGACAGTAAGACCCTATTGATAAGGATACTACACACCTGAGTTGCAGAACAAACAAGGAGAAATCAAACTGACACTGACCTCAAAGATTCATCTCTACTGACTAGCTTTCAGAATCCTAGAAGGTGCTATGCATATTACAGGCAGAGAGAGGTAATCATCATCCTTGCCCAACTGTAAATCCTGTGAAGTACAATAACAAATGTCTTGGCAATATCTGTCCACTCTGGCAACAGTGACACAAATATTATTAGAGTTACCAACCACCCTTTAATTGAATTTACAGCCCTATTCACAACAGGGAGTCCATATCAGACACTGTTATCAGGGCTGAGAACCTGTGGCTAGACAGATCACAAACCATAGGGGCGAAACTACTACTAACATTCTGATAAATAGACATAACATTAAAGTGAATCATAATTGCTTATTGTTTTGACCCTAGGTTAGTGCATCTCTCAACTCTCACTGGAGGAGGTTCTCCTTACAGCAGATGGTGATCTGCACAAAGACCCACACATGACCAACACAAAGAGAATTGGAGAGTGAAGAGTGCTCATTCTCCTTACAGCAGATGGTGATCTGCACAAAGACCCACAAATGACCAACACAAAGAGAATTGGAGAGTGAAGAGTGCTCAGCCCTAAAGGAACACCTATGTTCCACCCACTCTTCCCAAGGTCCAGGTTTTATTGCAGAAGAGGAGCAAAACAATTGTAGGAGCTAGAGCTGGTAGATGAATATGAGAGAAGTATAGAGATCAGACTCTCCTTACAGCAGATGGCGATCTGCACAGAGACCCACAAATGACCAACACAAAGAAAATTGGAGAGTGAAGAGTACTCAGCCCTAAAGGAACACCTATGCTCCACCCACTCTTCCCAAGGTCCAGGTTTTATTGCAGAAGTGGGGCAAAACGATTGTAGGAGCTAGAGCTGGTAGATGAATATGAGAGAAGTATAGAGATCAGATACAAGGAGCTAACCAATATTTGGATAGACAGATAAATAGGAAACGGGCTACTGATAAATAATAAAGTTAGCATACTTCCGTCTCTTTCATGACTCAAGAGAACATGAACATCTCATTGCATGATTTTTTTTGTATGTATGTGAATCTTCTTCTTTAATAAAAATTTGTTTGCTTGGACGAGGAGCTAACCAATATTTGGATAGACAGATAAATAGGGAACGGGCTACTGATAAATAATAAAGTTAGCATACTTCCTTCTCTTTCATGACTCAAGAGAACATGAACATCTCATTGCACGATTTTTTTTTGTATGTATGTGAATCTTCTTCTTTAATAAAAATTTGTTTGCTTGTTGTTCTCTGATGGTCTGAGATATTTCCCACCTCTTAATTCTGCAATTAGTTGAGAAAACAAACATGACCCCTAGATGGTGACCACCTTTGAACCTATGCCAGTAACAGTATCAATCAGTGTTAAGCACATTACATCCCTATTTCCCATAAAATTAC
>NW_008348789.1:138142-144836 GCF_000622305.1 Nannospalax galili
TTCTCTCACTATACTTCCTAGAATTGCAGTTTATGTAGTACTTGTCAATTGCCATGTTCTGCTAGTTTTCACTAAAACTCTGTCTAGTTCCTTTGACTGGATTCATAAAACATTTTATCCTGTTATTGAAAATCCAGAAAATGTATCTGCCTTTCAATTAACACATCAAGTTCCATGATACCTCAATCTTTGAAGCTGATATTGGTTAATCCATTACTAATATTTCCAGAGTTGTTGGAGTTTAAGCAGGAAGCTGAGGCAAATTTTCCTTTTTTGTGTATGAGGTATATTAGAAGAGGTATGAGTGCTATGGATAAACACACAATAGCATGGAAGGGATTCTTAAGAGTTCAGGAAAAGTTGAAAGAGTGGGACTTATTTCTTACAGGTTTCCAAAGAAGGGGGCATTTCAGTCAATGTGGTTGCTGAGCAGTTAACAGCCAGGCCTGCAGTCAGGTTGTTTCTGATTCCCCTGTGTCGTGCAGGGAATTTTACTTTGCCAAAAGAGGAAGGAATTTTTGGATTGTATATCTTAGAGAAGATATGAGGGAAATAAGGAAGAAAAGAACATTTAGCTAAGGAGCACTATTTACTTGTCTAGTGAACGTAGTCTCTTGATGTCTTAGTCTGGTAACCTTAGATCTGTGAACTTCCTTTGTGGAAAAACTAGGGAATCTACTATTGTCCTGGAATACAGACAGTGGAGGGAATCTGGTAGAAGGCCACAGATTCACAGACAGTCTCATGGTATGGGATTCGTCATTTCTTTTATTGCAGCTGTGAGGATTGAAAGTGAGAGATACTGCTGCAGGTGGACGTAGGCTGGTCAGCTCCTAGTCCAAACCTAATATTACTAGACTAGCATGTGAATTAGTTATTGATATTTCTAAATAGATCCCTTGTTAGATTTCCTGAAAGTTCTTATGATCATTGGCATGGTGGAAACAATTAATAGAACTATTCTATAGTAAATTCTTAATCTCTATAAACAAGACAGCAGTTTCACAGTTAGATATTTATAAAACTGGACTGCCAATTTTATGTTATAATTGAAATTTTTTCCTTCAAATATGGTGACTAAATGGATACTAGAAGTCCCTAAAGCTTTCTGTTTACTATGTGCAAATTGACCAGACCTTGAGTTTCATCACATGCTGAGAATCATCCACATAACACATATATGTTATAAACTATGCTCTTAGAAGGTGGAAAGTCTTTCTGACTTTCCATTGTAAATTATCATCTTGTCTCTATGTTTTACTAGGGTATTACTGTCCTCTCCAAATTTGTTTTAAAGTTTTTGCATTTTGTTCTCAATTTTTGAACTTACCATACTAAATGATCAGCATATACAAATGTTCACAATGTCAAATTTGAATAAATATGTTTCTGAAATTTAAAGCTTTCAGAGAATCTCAAAGTTAAACACTTATATTTCTGAAGATAATTTTAAAAAGTTATTTTTTAGTCTTTTTGAGACAGGGTCTCCCTTTAGCCCAAGCTGTCCTGGAACTCACTTTGTATTTTTTTTTATTTAATTTTTATTTTATGTACATGAGTGTATTGCCTGCATGTATGTGAGTGCATACATGTGATGCAGTTCCCAAGAGGCCAAAAGAGGGCATCAGATTCCCTGGAACTGGAGTTGCAGATGGTTGTTAGCCACCATTTGGGTACTTGGAATCAAACTTGGGTCTGATGCAAGAGCTGCCAGTGCTCTTAGCTACTGAGCCATTTCTCTAGCCCTTGAAGCTTAATTTTTGATGTTATGTTACTGGCATTTATCAGAGAGGTCAGGTAAAAAATTATTCTCTAAAATTAATGTTAAGAGAGATGAGTAGTTTTGTCATATACTAAGAAAATAATTTAAATTTGTGCATATTCCTCAGAAAGGAAGAGGATGTATATTTTAGTATTTCAAAGTATCAAAAATAACTTCTAGAGTGACAATTTTTGCTCTTTAGCACATAATGTCATTGTCATCTAAGTTTTCTGTTAAATAATTTATTTCCTAAAAGTTTGAACATCACAGTTTCAAAGTCCATCATAATCTTGGATTTTAATAGGTCTGGAAAATTTTTGCTAATTGGCTTATTGTAATGTTAATAGTGTGAATTAACTTTATGTACTTACTAAGATTCATTTAGGCCATTTAAAAATCATTTTTAAAATTTTCTTTCTTTTAAGCTTGAAGGTTATTCACAAAGGGAGAAATTATGCTACATTGACTGAATTTATCTACTTTATGATAATGCTTCACAGAGTAATTAAAGGTGTCCCTACACTGCCATTGCCACAACTGCTAGTCTCTGATTAATTCAGTCCAATTAGAGGAACAAAGTCCTCTGATCACACATTTTATTGGATACAGTTTAACCCAATTATGAAAAAAAGTGTTCACACATTGTGGTGCTTTCCTGACTTTCAGTGCTTTAATTTTTTTAATTTGCCGTGTGTCCTAGTGTGTGTCCCCTGTGAGTATATATTAACATGTGTAAGGAGAGATATTGATAAATTTCAAAATCTTATTTACACATGATGAGCAAAAATAGCTAAAAGCAACCATTTATACTAGGAGAGCATAAAAGGCACAACTCTTAACCTCAAAGCAAATGTGAGTTTATTCTAAAGCCAAACATGAGTGACCATGGCCAAGGATCACAGATTCAGGTTACCCACCATTCCATGTTGCTATGAGGTAACAATTTTATGAAATATTTATGATAATAAAACACAGAAAGTCACAATGAAGAGGTTTTTCAAAAACATTGATGGAAGAGTCAGGTAGTGCTTATACCAAAGCACCAGAACATCTGAGAAATGTCTCAGATGCTATTTGATCATATTCTTACCATGCAGGTTGGTGAAAACTAGAAGATCCACTTCTAAATTCCTAAACTTCTTATCTAATTGTCACAAAGATATTCAACTTTACACAGGGTTGAGCAACAAATGGCACTTAACAAAGTAAAGATAGCCTGAGATAATTTGTAATTTGTCTCTGGACCTGCAACATTGCAACCACTGTAAAGGCTTTGAAGTTTTAGTCAGTCAGACAATTTGGTAGTTGCAGCTCCATTCTGAGAAGTTTAGTTTATAATTGATGTAACTATGAGGAAAATAAGAGTGTGTTTTCACTTGAAATTTAAATTAATAAGTCAAGAATAAATTAGAAGCATGATATAGACACAATTTACTGAATAATGTAAATGTTGTTAAATAAAATAGGGGCTGGAGAGATGGCGCAGCGGTTAAGTGCACTGACTGCTCTTGCAGAAGACCTGGGTTCTATTCCCAGCACCCATATGGTGGCTACGAACCATCCTTAACTCCAGTTTCAGGGGAATCCAAAGCTCTCTTCTGACCTCTGTGGCATTGTAGGACATGGGTGCATTCACATGCATGCAGACAATACTCTCATACACATAAAAAAATAAACAAAATATTGATAAATAAAATATTTAGATTAAATATAACCAAAAATTTGGAATGCAGATATTTATTGTTATAGAGATATATGTTAAATATTTATATAATACTGATAATATAAGAGTTGAAGGTGCATATTCTCTGGAAAATTGTTCCAATCAGCTACTGCATCATATCTATTTATTTATATTACAACAGCATATAAAACAAAGCTCTCACCTCAAAGGGGAAGAGAGCAAGTTTATTCTAAAGCCACATATAAGTGACCGTGGCCCAGGATCACAGATTAAAGTTTCCCATATTTCATGTTGCTATGAGGTAACAGTTTCATGAAATTTTAACAGTAACAGAACACAGGAAGTCATAATCAAGACATTTTTTAAATAAAACACAAACACATACACATACATGCACACACACTCACACACACATACATACCCCAGATATATTAATATCACCATCGATATTTACATATTGGAGGTAAAACACTGCAAAGGCTCTGATTTTTGTTGTTTCATTTCTTTGCTAAATGAGACACCACAAAGGCCTTTTCCCCCCTAAACAATGTAAAGAAATAAAGCAATTTATACAAAAGTCAGTAATTATATCTGAACAATAGAAGAGCATATTGAGTCACTGGTACATTTGATGTATAATGGAAAAATTTATCCATCTCGGGTTAATTCTAGAGGATAAATAGAAATTGGTGCTTATTAATTTAGTCACATTTCAAACAATCACACCATCACTTCAAAAAAAACCTATTTCCAGGATAACATTTTGAGAATATGTGGAAGTTCCAGGTTTAACAAGGGATTACTAATGACATTCAGTGATGGAAGGAATGAGGTTTTCAACAAATGATGCTCAGAAAATCTTCATTTTTCTTTTCTCAATGAATTAAGTTACATCCTTACTTAGAATCATGCTTCACCTTTAACTAAAATTTCCTCAAAATATAAATTGTAGAATAAATCTATGAAACGGAAAAAAATCATACAAGAAAAATTCATAGCGGCTGATTTGTCTCTATTTATTGTATATGAAAACCTGAGAGATAGATAAATAGAGCATAGAATTCCTAAATTTAAATGACAGACATAATTCAAACAGAAACTAAAGACTTGAAAAATCATTCTTCAAAGAAGGAAATCAATCTTCCAGTAACCACATGGACAGGCATTGAAGCTTGTTAATCATTCATTAGGTAAATGTAGATTAAACTGCAAGGAGACATACGTCAGATGACTCTTTTAAGATGGCACCTTCAAAAACTAACGAATGGGCAGGAAGACGTTACAACGTTGGTGAGGAATTACTGACATTTGATCGCTAATGGGTAAGACGAGTTGACGTGTTTTATATTTCATTTATTATTTTTCATTTTATGTGTATGTGTATGAGTCTACATGTATGTAAGTGCACTTGTGTCGTGCAATGCCTGCAGCGGTCAGAAGTCGTAGGATCCCCTGGAACTGGAGTTACTAATGGTTGTAACTGCCATGTAGGTACTGGGAACTGAACCAATATCCTCTGGAAGAGTAGCCAGTGCTTTTAACCACTGAGCCATCTCTCCAGTCCAGTTGATTTTCTTTAAGGGAGTGACACTAGACAGGCTTAACAGGCTCTAAGTGGATGAACTCACACTGATGGCCATCTGGGTACACAACTTGAGTTGATAGGACTTAACATACATGACAAAATGAATGAAGTCCTGTGGGTTGGCTATGGGGGGTGTGGATAGGAAAGGGGGAGCTAAATATGATTAAGAATTATTGTATACTTTATAAGAGTAGAGTTCTGGAAATCAGGTGCATCGACAGATTTGAGTAACTCTGGAAAATGATACAGAACATTGGAGCTGAGGAATTAAAAACCAGGTTGAGCAAAATGAAAAAACCCTGTTTTAAAAATATAAAATGAGTATAAAAGAGATTAAAAGGAGTTACCATGTAACAGGGTACATTGTCCTTAGTAGACATCATAGGCTAACAAAATAAAATTCAAATGTCAAGGATGGACTCTCTCTTTTAAAGCTGTTGAACAGGAGTCCCACAGACTCTCAAACAGTACTGTTCATTGCCTCTGTTCATTGTTACCCACCTGAACTTGATGTAATACTTTATTGCTGAAGATATTACATACACGAGCCACAGAAAAAAAACAAGGCAAAATCAAGTTGGTAGTGACTTCAAGCTTCATCTCTACTGACAGGCTTTCACAGCACTGGAAAGTGCTATGCCTGCTGCCAGAAGGAAAACAACAACAACAACAACAACAATAATTAACCTAAGCCAGCTGTGAATACTGTGTGCTTCTAATGCAACTGACCTAGCAGCTGATCCCTGAATTAGACACCTATAGCAAACCTCGGCCTCCAAAGCCTAGAGGATCATTGCAAAAGAGATGACAGAAAGGTTGTAAGAGCCAGAGGAGATAAATACCCACAAGGAAACCGAGTTTTCCAACAAGCTGGTGAATAACTCATATGAACTCTCAGCAGTTTTGACAGCATGCACAAGTCCCATGTAAGCCCAGGCCAGACAAAAACCTAGTATAGCTATGGGGAAGTAGGTAGTAAACCCCAGCGGTACATGAGGTACTATGGAAAGTGATGGCTACTGGGAAGGGGACAGTCAATCACTTTTAAGTGTGTGACTCTTGGCAAGTTAATCGATCTCCATTAGATGAATCAATACTGAAGGACATTTGTAGATACAAATTTGTATCTATAGCCATAGATATATGTATATATATATACATATATCTGTATATATGTATATGATGAAATTGGTGAAATTGGGTGTGAGTAGTATGAAGGTGTTAAGGAGGGAATCTAAAATGTGATCAAAATATATTGTTTGAAATTCATAAACGTTCAAAAATATTTTTAAAGTTTAAGTGTTAAATAAATAAATAACCAATGTCTTAAGATCATTAAACTATGTTAAAAATGAATTTGAGGTCACTATTCCTCTGCTTTGAGACCAGCCCTAGGCCTGCTGCTCCAGGGCTCACATCATCTCTGCTTAGCTAAGCAAAACCCACCCAGTTGATCCCCATCAACCCAACTTGTGCTTAGTCTCTTTCGCCCTACTGGAGAGTTCCTGACTAGCCTGCCCAGGACCATATAGTCCCTCCAATAAAAACATCAAAACAAAGACCCTGAAGCACAAACTATTCATACCTGATCAGAAAGCAACCAAGGTACATGAATAATATAAAGAGAATCAAACTTCAGCTCGACAAAGCCAGGCTTGAGTTT
>NW_008348789.1:145321-156830 GCF_000622305.1 Nannospalax galili
TTTAATGATCTTTTATTGAGTTTTTAAATTGCATAAAACATTTTCCACTGAAATAAAGACCTCTTCCCCCATCCATGCTTTCCCCCATCCCCCCAATGAACCTCATGCAGTTTGCTATACTGTGTCCTATTCATTCAGGTGTTTGTATCCAAATGTCAATCAGAGTAAATGCATCCACTGGAGTCTAGTCAGCCCATTCAGTGTACTATAATGCATTTCGATCACATCTGCCCTCCATTCCTCCCTTTCCAACTCCTCCCTGAGGCCCCCCACCTCTGTTCCTTATGTGTTCTAAGTCCACTTAGTGCTACAAGTATGTTCAAACGTATAGGGACATTTACTGTAATATAGACAGCTTCTCATCGGCTGCAACCTTAAAAAAAAACTTGCTCTCCATCCCGCAGCAGCAATTAATTGCCATAGTTGCTCAGAAAGGAGTGGTATTTCATGACACCTTTCCCTCATCCATGCTGGGATTTTGTCTATGTGTTCTAAGTCCACTTAGTGCTACAAGTATGTTCAAACGTATAGGGACATTTACTGTAATATAGACAGCTTCTCATCGGCTGCAACCTTAAAAAAAAACTTGCTCTCCATCCCGCAGCAGCAATTAATTGCCATAGTTGCTCAGAAAGGAGTGGTATTTCATGACACCTTTCCCTCATCCATGCTGGGATTTTGTCTGTCTTGATTTTTCACAGGTCTTGTACATAGAGTCACATCTACTGTAAGTTCAGGTGTCCTGTCATGTCTGAAAACCTTGTGTCACTGTAGTTATCTACTACCTCTGGGTTTTACGATATTTCCACTCACTTTTCTGCTATGATTCCTGAACCTTGGGAAAAGGGCCTGATAGAAATATCCCATTTAGGGCTAAGAACTCTGAGGTCTTTTATAGTCTGCATGTTGACCATGTGTGATTCTGTGTTCATTAGCATCTAATGCTAATGTTCATAAGCATCTGATGAGTGTTGAGAGATAAACTAATTCTGGTCATTTAGCTGAATCTCCCCTAGGGCCTATAACATACACAGTCATTGATAGTTGACCCTGTTATTGTTGTAAAACATAAATTATGTCATGTGGAACATTCATTAAATCTGATGACGAACTTTCTCCCCCAGTAGTATGCAAAATACTTTCCAGGGTTATAATAGTTAGATAGTAGGGATGAAGATTCCGAGTGACTATCAACTTGAGTTCTGAATGTTATATGATTCAGGTCAATAGTATCTTCAGCAATAGGATGTTACCATTAATTTCTTAATGGAAACCAAGAGTAATGGTAATAGCCTGTAGTGTGGTCAGATCCCACTGACCAACTCCAAAAGAGTTAACCCACACCTGACACTGTGGTTTTCATTTGGTAGCCTATGGTTTTCAGGAGAGGCATTGTCCTTCCATTATAGGATAAATCTTTTTTAACTCTTTATATATTTATATATTTTGGGAAACTTTTACAATAATAGCCTACTGTATGGCTTTTTCCACATCTTCATTATTAACTACCCCTCTTCATACATCTTTGTCTACCCTGCCTCCCATAACCCACAACAATTAACATTTCTTGCTCCATTATCCCTCATTCCTCCTACATACCATCTGCATTCAATCTCCATCCCTGCTGTATGGCCTCTTCCTAGCTACCTCACATCTATGGTTCTTCAGTTTCAACACATATATCTAAAGATTCAAAGCCAGTATCCAATGTGAGAGAGAGTTTGGCATTTTTCTTCCTGGGTTTGAATTATCTTAATCATTGTTATTATTCCCTTCCCTATACAATTATCTGCAAAATACTTAATTTTATTCCTGGCAGATAAATAATATCCCATAATATGAATATATCACATTTTCATTACCCAGTCATTAGTCCATAGACATCTAGGTTGTTCCCATTTCCTGGCTATTGTGCATAAAGCAATGACATACTTAATTTTATTCCTGGCAGATAAATAATATCCCATAATGTGAATCTACCACATTTTCATTACCCAGTCATTAGTCGATAGACATCTAGGTTGTTCCCATTTCCTGGCTATTGTGCATAAAGCAATGAACACAGATAAGCAAATATCTGAAGCAGTATATGGAGCCCTTTGGGTAGATATTCAGGTGTTGTAAATCTGGATGCTAAAACTATTTCTGTTTTTTTTTTTTTTTTTTTTTTTTTTTTTCTTTTTTTTTTCCATAGCAACTGCACTGGTTTGAACTCCCACCACCAGTACTTAAGGTTTCTCGTTTGTGGACATCCACACCAGCATTTGTAATTTGGTTGTCATCTTAGCCATTCTGAGGCAAAATGAAGTCTCAAAGTAGTTTTAATTTGTATTTGCCTGGTGGATAAGGACGTTGAACATTTACATATTTTCTCAGATATTTTCATTTTCTTTTGAGAACTGTCTGTTTAGTTCTATGTCCCAATTTAAATAGAGTTGTTTGTTTTCTTGATGTTTGTTTGTTTGTTTTAGTTCTTTATATATTCTAGACACTAACCCTCTATCAGATGTATATCTGGTAAAGATTTTTCCCATTCTGTAGGCTGCCTTTTCACTGAATTATTGGTATCCTTTGTTTTAAAGACGTCTCTTGGTTTCATGAATTCCTGTTTCCGATTTTGGTATTAATGCCCACACAATGAGGGTAGTATTATTAAAGTTCTTTCTGGTGCTTATAAGATCATGTGTGTTATTATCTACTCTCCACACAAAAAGCTTAGGGTATAAGGTTTTTTGTTTAGATCCTGTATCCATTTGGAGTTTTGTGTTTTGTGCAGAGAGAGAGAGAAGAATCTACTTTCGTTCTTCTACGTGCAACTATTCATTGGCCAGCGTCATTTGTTAAAGGTGTTGTCTTTTTCACCAACGTGTATTTTAAACGCCTTTGTCAGAAATCGGGGCAATAGCAATGTGGGATTATATATGGCTCCTCAGTTCTATTCCATTGACTATGGCATCTGGTTATATACCAATACCATGCTGTTTTTACTGCTATATCGCTGTAGTGTATCTTGAAATCAAGGATGTTGATGCCTCCAGCAGTGTTTTGTTTTGGCATTGTTCAGAGCTGTTTTGACTTTCTTGGGTCTTTTATGTTTCTATATGAATTATAAGGGTTGTTTCAATCAATCCTGTGAATAATTGCATTGGAATTTCAAAAGGAATTGCTTTGAATCTGTAGACTGCTTTTGGTAGTATGAATATTTTCACCATATTAATCCTATTAATCCAAGTGTATGGGAAGTATTTCCATATCTGGCATCTTCTTCAATTTCTTTCTTCCTCATTAGTGTTTGTTGTTAGTATACAAGTGGGCTACTGATTTTTGTGTGTTAATTTTGTATCCTCCTACTGATGAGGATTTTATTAGCTGTAAGAGTTTCTTGTGGAGTCTCTAGAGTATTTGATGTGTAGAACTGTATCATCTTCAAATGACCCTTTCTTTCTTCTGTTTTCCCCTTTATCTTCTTCTCTTGTCTTTTTCCTATAGCACAATATTGAACAAGGATAGAGAGTAGACATCCTTGTTTCATTCTTGATTTTAAAAATGATTTGAGTTTTTCTGCATTTAGCATGATGTTGATGATTTGCTTGTTGTATATTTTCTTTATTGTTTTAAGATATGCATCCTCTAACCCTAATTTTTAGAGAAGCTTATCTTGAAGGCAGTTAAATTTTTGTCAAAAGCCATTTCTGTGACTAATGACATGATAATGGGTTTTCCGTCCTTAGGTCTATTTATGTTTCTATCCTTAGGTCTATTTATGCAGAGGATTCAATTTATAGATTTATGAATGCTGAATCATCATTAGGTCTCTGGAATGAAGGCAACTTGACAGCACTGGATAATCTTGGTGTGTTACTGAATTTGTTTGCAAGTACTTTTCTGGAAAATTTTGCAACTATGCTTATCAGGAAGATTTTTCTTTTCTTCTTTTTTTTTTCCTTTGGTTGTGACTTTATCTGGTTTGGGTATCATTGTAATACTGGATTAGTAAACAGATTTTGGAAACATTCTTCCTTTTCTTTATGGAATAGTGTGAGAAGCATCACTTTTAATTCTTTAATTCTTTAATTCCAAAGTAAATCTATCTTGACGTGGTCATTTTTTATTGGCAGGTGTCCCAGCTTATATATTCATTTATTATTTATTATGATGATGATTTATTTATTTTTATCATTTTTATTGAATTTTTGCAATTTCCATACAATATAATTTGATGACATTTATATCCTCTCACCCATCCACACCTCTCTACACACACCCCACTCACTCAGTTCATTGTACTCTCTCTAGATAACAAAGCCTGTAGCATCTAACTTGAATCCCCAAATGTTCTCCAGTGTGGGTTTATCCATAGAGCTTGCATAGGACTTGTGCATACTGTCACCATTGTTGTGAGTTCACATCAATAACTGCCCAGCTGTCTGGAGAATTCCACTCCCCCATTGGCATGCACCACCTCCAACTCTCACAATCTCTCCACCTTCTCCTCTGCAATGACTACTGAGCCCTAAGATTCAGAAGCCCAAAAGTGGCATCCCATTGAGAGGCAAGCGCTCTGCAGGCCCCTCTTCCCCACACATCAGAAAGCTCCAAGTGTCTCTGTCAATCACCATCTGCTGCATAATGAAATTTCTCCAGCAAGTGCTGATAGATGCATTAATCTTCAACAGTGGGTGAGCACCTGATCCAGCACAGTCCACTCCAATCATCCATCCTGGGATTCGGAGTCCATACTACCATGAGGGTGCAACAGTTATATCTCACAGGATGGTACCACAGCTCCAGATCACATAGCTCCATCTCACAGGAGGGGCCCACAGCTCCAGCTCATAAGTGGGGAACCACAGCTCCAGCTCATAAGAGATGACCACAGCTTCAGCTCATAAGAGGGGAACCACAACTTCAGCTATAGGAAGAACCACATCTCCAGCTCAAAGGAGAAGACCAGGATTCCAGTCCACAGGAGAGGACCACAATTCCAGCTCACAGGAGATGACCACAACTCCAGCTTACATGAGGGGAACCACAGCTCCTTCTCAAAAGAAAACCAGAGCTCCAGCTCACAGGAGAGATCCACAGCTCCAGCTCATATGAGTGGTCCACAGCTCCAGTTTATTTATTTATTTTTATTTATTTATTAATCCAGCCAACCATTGTGTACTTTAATTGGGGCTATCATGTCATTTGCTTGCCTGCACATTTATAACTTACCATGTAATACAATGCCTGCAGAAGCCAAAAGAGAGTGTACGATCCACTAGGAGAGAAATTACAGATGATCATTAGCTACCATGTATGTGCTAGGAAATTAACCCTAGCCTCCTACCAGAGCATCCAATATTCCTAACTACTGAGCCATCTCTTCAGGCCCAATCTGTGTAGTTTCTAGAAACTCATTTGCTATTGATATTAAGCTTTATTGCATTGGGGTATATAGAATTATTTTGAGTATTTTTTTTTATATTTGTTGAGATTTTTTTTGCCTTCCTCTATGCCTATTCTAGATTTGCTCGTTTCATGATGTCCCACAACTTCTGCATATTCCATTCTTCTCGCTTTTTTTTTTCCTTTTTATTCTTTGCTTTAGTAGTCCAATTCTCCAACTTTATCTTCACATCTTGGTACTCTGCTTTCTATTTGATTAGTTTTGTTGGTAAGACCCTCCCCTCTCTTTTCCAATTGGGTTACTGAGCTTTTCAGTTCCTCCATAATTATCTCAGCTTGAGTTTCTTTAATGTTTCTATCTCTTTCCTGAATTTGCTTTTGGAATTCTGAATTGTCTTTGTAATTTACTTAAGCCTTATGTTTATATTTTCCTGAGCTTTACTCAGGAGCATGTTCCTATCCTCTTTGAGTCCACTGAGGTGTTTCCATAGCTTATTTTTTTTGTTTTTTCCTGTTTCCTTCAATGTATATTTTTGTTGAATTTTTGTTATACTCTTTGAATTCTCTGATTATGTTTATTATGATTGTTCTTTTTAATTTCTGTGACTTGGGGTTCCTCTGGGTTGTTCTCAATGTAGACAATTTCTATAGAACCAGTGGAATTTGCAGGGGATATATGCTTAGTTTTCATATTGTTGGTGTTTTTGCAATGTGATCTGGATGAAGGCAGTCACAGCTAGGAGTGTGATGTGGGCTTTGAAGGAGTGTGAATTGGGCTCTGGCTGGCTCACCAGGCTGGTTTTGGAGCATCACAATTTTTTAAGTTTTATTTTCATATATCAAATTATTTTATTTCATTCAAGTCTGTTTTCATGGTCTTCAATGCAGAATTTCTTCATGTCCTCTTTGGGTTACTTGAGCATATTTGAAACTTCTAAGTTCCCCTTTTTAAGGAATATAGGAGTACAAAATTTGGATGGGACATTTTGCATTGGTAATTTATATTGTGTTTTTTTGATGAGAACCAACATGGGCTCATGGAGTTACATCTTTGGTAGTATTTGGAGGGATATTTGTTTGTGTGGATCTCTGTCTCACTTTTGTTGAGTGGGCATTTTGGATTTCTCTTTGCTGTTACCCTAAGTAGTTAGATTTTGGACTAACTGAATAGTGTTTGGCATTTATCTTGGAGCCACTCATTGTGCATGTGTGAATGTAGTATCAGAACTAATCCTAGCTCATCTGCGGTAAAATACAGCTTCTGAGCACAGCAGCAAATCTTCTGTAGGGTTAAAAAATTCTTGTGATAAATCTCAGAATTCTGAAGAAGGTTCAAAGAGCATGCAGACAGTCCTTCTGTGGCAGGGGATGGGTTCATTGTAGGGTGGGGTCACTATCTCTACAAGGTCCTCAGGCAGCCCAGGCTGGGATTTGGTTGGGTGTTGCTACCTGTGCAAACATTTGCTTTTGAATATTAATTTTATTTCATTCTGCTTCTCACTATTATTATAAGGTCTAGTGGGATATGGAGGAAGAAAATGGAGAGAAAGAGGGGTGAAGATGACTAAAATGCATTATGTAATTTGCAAAGTTTTCAAACAACAAAAAGTGACAAAACAACAAAACAGAATGAAACCTAATTCCTTAAGAAACAGAATTTATCCAGTCAAGATTCGCTGTCAAACATATTGCATTCAATTTTCTACGTTATTTTTCATTGCTGAGCAAAACACATAAAACCTGATGACAGGGTAGAGCTTAATTGTAAGAATATTTAAAAATCATGAAGAATAGTTGTGGGATGTGAAAAACTGAACAGGCCTTTACAATATCCTACATTTTAAAACTGTGAAGAGAAAAATGTTTTATATCCGTAGGAAAGAAACTAACTTTATCTTAAATGTTCTTTCATTGTTTATTATTGTTTCTTGTATTGTTTTATAAAAACACATTACACTTCTGTCACAGAAAACAATTTACTGAGTTCTAAGAAGACATGATATAACAATAATATTAGTAATATGATAATAGTGGCAAAGTAAAAGGAATTTAGTGATGATAATTATCATATTTAAAGTATTTTATGTACAGTGCTATGTCATACTTGTGAACTAAAAATCATATAACCAAAATTATAGGTTTGCACTACACTAGATATCATGCTATTTACCTGGAAATAATAGAAAACCCAAACTCAAAGATGAAAATATACAATTTCATATTGAAAAGAATCTCAAGGTCAAGAACCTCCAGGGCTGTTTAATTCAGTGGCTAATGATGTCCTAAAAACTCATCTGTTTTCCTGGTTTCTCTGACCTGCCCTCCTAAGTGTAGCAGTTTGTATTCATTTCCACATTTTAGGGGAGTTAATGGCTTCGTATCTCTATGTGTAAACCTGGGAGCATGGAGAAAAATCAGAATGACTCCTGTGTGGCTTGCTTTTCTTTTTAGTGAGGGGACTGTTTCCTGCAGATTTTTCAGAAATAAATACAAATAAGAACATAAATATATGTAGCACAGTTTTAGCTTTGGAGAACAACAATGCAGTCCCAAATCATGGGAGGAAGACTGAATATTAAGTAAGAATGAAAGTTCCAGAAGAAACCTGCATCTTCCATGGAATCTCCTGAAAGGCTGATAAGCTATTAAAACTTCAATAACTGGAAATTGTGGAATGTGGCAGGTCCAGAACCTACTTATAATTTTGGGGGGATCATGTTAAGCCTCTAAATATTCATTCTTTTTAACCCTCTGTGTCTGATCTAGCAGCCTGTGATTAACAGATAAAACCCTTTTGAGGTATATTAACTTAGCAGACCATGAGCTTCCACCAATCAAACACCCAAGAAGCCTGTCTGAAAGTATACTAGTCCTATAACACAATTCTCCCTGCTTTGCTGCAACCCACTTACCAAATGTACTCACCAATGTATTTCAAATGTGTGTTGATTTAGGATTTTCTTTGTTCTCTTACTATAAAAAGCTCATGAAATTGCTATCTCATTGGAGCATGGAATATGGAGTGATCTAAATCTGTGTTCCTGGTCCATGGTCACTCATATTTGGCTCCCAAACAAGCTATCTCTTTTCTCCTTTGCAGTCCACTACTGTGGAAGAGTCAACTGCTTTTGTATTAGTTTGACTGACTGATACTGTAAAAATCATATTGCTATTGGGATTTCTTCTGCTGCTGCAGACAGCTAGGCTCACCATAAGGGCTCCTCTTATCCCTATCAGTAATCAGGATTATCATATGAAAGGGAATTAAAAACATGAACCTGGGTATTGAGTGGGAGCTTACTAGTAGAGCATTTACCTAGGATGCTGATTATCTTTACTTCTTATCTAATGAAACTAAGGATTAAAGAAATAGATGTGCATCAAAATCACAATAAGTTGTCAAGTGAGAATTCTGTTACATTCATGAGTGGTGATATTTATGTTTATTTATAATAGCAATATAAACACTATGGAGAATGAGATTGTTTAGGCTAAAGAAAGTGGTTCTTGTTAGGATTTGAATAGTGGGCTTTTATCCGACCAGTATTTAATTTAATATATCGATTTATCTATTCCTTTCTGTTTTCTTTTTACATTGTATTTAAGGTGACAGACCCTGCAGCATATTTGAGTGTTCATACAATGATCTATTACAGGGGAAGGCATTAATGAAATATAGAGGGTAAGAGGTAAAAACAAGAGTAATTTGTTTTCTGTTATTAATGGAAGAGAACAAGAAAACATGTACAAACTGGTCTTCAGTTGAGGAAAATCCCTCAAAATGCTTGTTTTGCATAAGAAAGTGTATCAACAGTTGATGAAACTCAGACTGTTGTTCAAAGAAGATGTTGTAGCCTTTCATTTATTAACTATACTCATGGAAGTAGATAGTCATATCAATACTGGAAAGTGAAAAGCAGGACAATTGTGAGGAAGTTTGAAAATGAATAAAGTAATATGTAAATATAAAATTTAAATAAGTTTATAATTTTGGGATATTACAAATAAAGAGATCAGTCTTGAAAGCTGATGTTTAGCAATGCAAAATTAATGATATGGTTAAGTTCTTCACAGCAATACCTCAAGATCAGTTTCTATCTTAGTTCCCTTTCTATATCTATGATAGAACACTTTGACCAAAACCAACTTGGGTAGGAAAGGTTTATTTGGCTTACAAATCCTGGTCATTGATCATCACTGAGGGACATCAGTGAACTTAGGGCAGAGACATGGATTGAGAAACTGAAGCAGAGAATGTGGAGGAATGCTGCTTACTGGCTTAATCATCTTCCCTCTGTTCAGCCTTCATTCTTATACAACCCAGGACCAGCTACTCAGGTATGGCACCAGCCGCAGTGGTCTATGCCATTCAATAACCAACAAAATGCCTCAGAGACATGACTATAGGTCAATCCAATATAGGAAATTCCCCAACTAGGGATTTCTCCAGATGTGTCAAGTTGGCAACTACAGCTATTCAGCACAGAAGGCAAATCCCCAAATTGTATTCAGATGATATTACTGAAGAGCAGCATAGAAACAAGTGGAAATAAAATGTACACCCGTAAAACAAAAACTTATGAAAAGAAATGCTGGTCGTTTTAAAAAATGAGTCAGACTGATAAACCCTTAACCAAGTGAACCACAATGAGAGAAAATGCACAAATCAACAGTTAGATTAGAAACGAAAAAGGGACAGTATCATGGATTTCAGAAACATCTAGAGAATCATAATGGCATACTTCAAAAACCCAAATTCCACAGAATTTGGAGACATCAGTGACATAGATGAATTTCTAGATGCATATGACCTACAAAATGTACTCAAGAAATAAATTAATAAATATATTTAAACAGAATCACTACAAGCTACAGGACTGAAGAAACATAAAACTCCACAGTTTAAAAAAAAAAAAGCCTAGGTCCAGAAGGATTCAACATAGATATTTACAAGACCATTAAAGGAAGAGGTTATGCCAATGCTTATCAAGTAATTCAATGAATTGAAAGTGAAAGAATGCTTCTAAATTACTTTTAGAAAGCCAGAATTAAGCTGAGAGCTAAACCACAAAAAAGACAAACAAAACAAATTAAAAATGAAAATTAGAGAATAATTTCCCTGGTGAGCATAGATGAAAAAAAGGAGCATGGCCACACACAAGAGAATATATGGACAGCACAAACTATGCTCAATGAATTATAAAATAGGACACCAAGTTGGCTGGAATGAAAAAGGTAGTTGGAGAAGAAGGGATTAATATGAAGAAAATGAACTGTATGAAATTCTCAATGACCTAATGCAAAATAATAAAAATATTTGGGTACCAATGTCAAGAACACATCAGAAAGACCATCCAACATGATCAGGGTGGCTTCATTCCAGAGATGCAGGGATGATTCAGCATATCAGGCTAGTAAGTACAGTGAAGAACATAAAAGGAAGAGAAAGAGAAGGAAGAGAAGTCACATGATCATCTATGTTGATGTAGAATAGACCATTTACAAAATCAAAAATCACTTCATGTTGCAATCTCTGGAGAGACTAGGGATACCAGGGACTTATCTCAACACAATAAATACTGTGTCCAAAAAGCCTATAGCAAGTATCCTGCTAAATGAATAAACGCCTCAAAACATTTCCACTAAAAGACAAGGATATTCACTCTCTACACACCTTATTAATGTAGTTCTTGAAGCCTTAACTAGTGCAATGAGAAAAGATAAGGAGATAAATGGAATTTAAAAAGTAAAGGATGACCTCAACATTTCATTTTTTTTTTGATTATATGGTCCACATATATAAAGCTCCTAAAGAATCCCAAAACAAATCCTACAGCTGATAGACACTTTCAGCAAAGCAGGAGGATGCAAAATAATCACACAAAGTTAGTAGCTTCCAATACACTAATTAAAAGCATATTTACAAATAAATCAGGGAAATATTGCCACTCCAAAAAAACCTTTAAAAGTACCTTGAAATAAACTAGTCCACGGATGTGAAATTCCTGCAGAATGAAAACTTTAAAACACAGAAGAATGAAACAGAGGAAGACATGTAGGGTAGAAAGAACTTTAACACTCTTGTGTGGTCCAAATTAATAGTGTGAAATAGTCATCT
>NW_008348789.1:157169-161171 GCF_000622305.1 Nannospalax galili
TTACCCCACAAGACCTAGAGGTCCCCCAAACAATACAGCCACCCCCCAAACTAGGGTCATTGTTGTTATTTGGCCACCAGAACTCAATAATAGACCCCATTGGTAAAGACACCACATATCTTCGTTGCAAGATATAGAGAAAATGAAGTGGAACTAAGCTGGAACATTCCTTCTGACTGGCTAGCTCCCACATGCCAGAAGATGCTATGAAGACTGCCAAGGGAGCTAAGACTCCAATGATGTCACCCAGATGTAAATGTCAGGAACTAAAAAGCAAACTTTCCTGGGCAGAAGTGCTAGCTGATTCAATAATGACACAAATCTTTTGGAGAGTGTAGCCAAACACTTTTAGGTAGATTCTCAACCTGGTCAAGACAATGGAAGCATGCTTATTACTGTAAACTCAGTCAAAACAATTGAGTGTGTAAATCATAGGCACTAGGGAAGGAACTCACAACTGTTGTTTACCTAAGTTGGCATGGCACCAAACTGAGACTTTTCAGTGTGATTTTGTTTTTTTTTAATATGATACACAATTCTTTTTGTAAGTATATTTTTATTATTCCAAAGAGAGGTAAATTTTAACATTTTTCCAGGAATAACTTGAAGCAGATATATATAATGAAATTTAAGGTTGGAAAAATAGGGATAAATAAAAAAACAAAGCAGGGGTCGGGGGTGGCACATGTCTTAATCCAAGCACTTGGGAGACAGAGGCCAGCAGATCTCTGTGAGTTCGAGGCCAGCCTATTCTGTCCACTCAGCAAGCTTCAGGCCAGCTGGAGCCACAGGGAAACCCTGCCTCAAAAATAAAAAATAAAAACAAGATCGAAGACCAAGGATTTCCCAAATTGATCTCAACTTTGGTGCAATAATGGTTTCCATTAGCTCTGTTCTTTTGGAATTTTTATAATTGTTGTTGTTTTGTTTGTTTTCTTTTGTTGTTTTATTTTGGAAATCCCAACTAGTTTATGGCACTTGCTAACAGAGCAAAGGGTGGGCGGTTATTCATAGCAGAGTGGGCACTCTCACTCATTTATGGCTGTGCTGGAAAGTCTAAACTGAAATATAGATCCTGTGACTTCCTGACAGCCACACAAAATGGCAAGAAAGGTGCTTCATGGCATTCTCAGCTTATATAACCTTAGCCACACCCCTACATGCAGCTAAGGTTGACAGATTTGGGTGGGAGAGGTAATCTGCTCTCCCATTGACTTCTTGATGAGCATGGGAAGGAGTTGTGACTATAACTTGCTGCCATAGTGTTTGGATTACACTTCCAGTTAACATTCCACTCCTTCCTCTGGCTCTTATATTCTTTCCCCCAACCTCTTCCAAAAAGTCTCTGAGCCTTGGAGGAGGTGGAAGGTGTGGGATGATCTTCCTCAAGTCTTGGCAAGCACTGAACTTTCAGGTTTCCATCATCTGTTTTCCATGGGCTGTTGGCTCATTTCAGTGGGATTCCTCCTACTACAAAACACAAACAGCAAAAAGAAAGAATATCTAAACAGTGGCTGCTACAATAACTTAACCTATGGATCTAAACACAAATGCTTGGATTGGTATTTTAGCAGGTGCATCACATCTTCCTAACAAAACAATTGCAGTGGCTTCCCACTGGGACCTATATTCTGCCCTGCCACAGGTGGTTGGCCTATTCTACAGTACTAGATATGTGTTCCACCCCTAGGAGCAGGCATTATATCCAACTGAAAATTTGCTGATTGTACATACACTAGACCCTCTACTATTGTACCAGCAGGAACATCTTCTTTGGTAGGTTGATAGTACAACACGTGGGAATCATCATTGAGCAGAATTATAGGGGGGACAATTCTCCCCCAGTCATCTGCATATCACCTTCTGGCACTCTGAAAGCCAACGATCCAGTGTAGGGTGTTTCCAGCTTAGTCCAAGCTTTATTTCTCCCTCTCCCATGCTGACATCATGCAGTATCTTCAGAAATAGGGTTTTTTTTTGTCTACTTCCGGTGTACAACCAACATTATTGGCAATAGCCTTTATTGTTTTAGGGACCTCTAGAGCCCCTCAAGCCAAGAGCTCATAGGAAGGTAACCGACCTCTGGCACTAGGATTTTCATTTAACAACCACATTGCTTCTGGAAGAGGTTTCTCCCATCCCCATAGGATTCTTTCTGTACTTAACACTTTTCTTTTTATTTTCTTTTTTTGTAAATTGTGTATCTCAAAAATTTTCCCCCTTTATTACCATGATTCTTTGTATAGCATTTTTCCCCCTCCCCTTTAACTACCCTCTTTTTAAATATTTCTCCCTTACTGTGTATGTATCCCTTAGGGAACTCACAACTGTTGTTTAACTAAGTAAACGTGGCACCAAACTGTGATCTATTTTTTATATGATACAGAATTTTTACTGCTACCTGAATATCAATATATTTGCAGTATAATATGTACTTTTAGGAATTCTGATGACAAAAATAAATACAGATATCACAATCCAATAATAAAGAACTAGTTCTTAGGTGGAGTCAATTCCTTAGGCCAAGAGACAGACATTTCTCTATCTGTTAGAGCCTTCATGTGCTGGTGGCCATACAGGAGTTGGAAGTTTAAAGAATGTGACCTAAGAGACATGTGATGACTTGCAAGCAAGGTACAGCATTTGTCAGTAGTCTCAGCTTTCAGGAGGATGAGATAGGAGGGCCAGGAATTCAAGGGCTGTCGGGAGACAGAGATCATCAAAAACAAAAAAGAGGAGATAAACATGACTTGATCCCATTCATTCCCTTTGCTCTGTGCTGTATTTTCTTCTGCTTCTACCATTTTGATGTGTCCATAGCGCCTATGAGCATGAGTATCCTGGAGAGGAATCTCCTGCCATTTGTCGATACCTCCTTCACAGGGGAGTGGTTTTTCAATGCTCACTTTAATTTAACCTGCCTGTACACTGTGGGATGTGACAGATGCCCAATTTACAACAATTAATAATTATTACAATGCTTTTCCTTGTAGTAAAAAATGATGATGGCAGAGGATAATGGCTACTTAAGATGTTCATAATAAATAATGTCTGAGTGCTCAACACTAAACATGGTATTATACCTCCACCTCTAAGGATCACAAAACACTTTGGAAGAGGAAAAAGAAAGAACCAGAAGACAGAAGGGCTATGAAATGTTCTCTTCAGGGTATGATGTGACCATTGAACTATTGTCTCACAACAGCAAGAGTTTCCTTTACTAAATCTGCCAGTGACTGAGCCTGTCAACAGCTAGTCATGGACTTGATAAGTACTTAGGGCTTGAAGTGTTGGCAACTGATGGATTATGTGTGAGGGAAAATGAGTTCTGTGCCAAATGGTCACTGTAGTAGATAGTTCCAAACTCATGGTGACAAACAGGATCCTGTTTAAAGAGTCAGTTGGACACAAAATCAGAAGAGACACATAAAGAGGAGGTTTGAATAACAGGAGTGGGAGTAAAGTACAAAAGAGTGGTTGTGAGAGTATAAATGTACTGTTTACATATAAGATAGTATAAATGAACAAATTTCATCATTTTCTAAACAGACTATGAAATTTATTCAGGGGCAAACATGAAAGTGATGGGGAGAACTACATATGTCTGGGCCTGTGTCTGTTTAACTGTTTATGTTTACACATGTATGCATGTGCATGCTAGTGCACATGCAGAAACCCTAGTCCCTTGAAACAGGTTCTCACCAGACTTAAAGTTCACCATTTCATCTAGGCTTGCTGGCCAGTGTGCTCTTGGGTATTTACCTGCCTTTTCTTTCCAGCAGTGGGGTTACAGAAATATACAGGATTATCTGGTTTTTACATATCTTCCAACCTATATAGCACGTGTTCATACCCACTGATTCATCTCCCCAGACAGGAGTGAACATTATAAGTGATGATTGATGTGTGTGAAATATTTAACCTTTCAAATACAAGGAATATATTCCAGTTTCTTCAAAAGATGCTTGCAACCATACAAATATCTAGCATTGACTATATTGT
>NW_008348789.1:161580-163680 GCF_000622305.1 Nannospalax galili
AATAAGCTAATTTGAAATGACGGGAGAAAGCTTCACCAATAGAGTCAATGAAATGGAAAACAGAATATCAAGACTGCAGGATAAAGTTGAAGAATTTGACCACTCAAGCCAAGAGTACGGAAAATTTAAAAAAACACAGGAATGAAATATGCAAAAGATGTAGGACACCATGAAAAGATGAAATCTATGGATTATAGGAATAGAAGAAGGAGAAAAATTTTAGGTTAAAGGTGTTGGCCAGATCTTGAACAGGATTGAAGATGAGAATTTCCTGAATTTAAGGAAAGACATCCCCATACAAATACAGGAAGCACATAGAATACCAAATAGACAGAATCAGAAAAGAAACTCCCCACAATATATCATAGTAAAAACACTAAATGTAGGGAACAAAGAGAGAATACTGAAAGCACTAAAAGTAAAACAATAAGTCATGTACAAAGGAAAGCCTATCAGAATTACTGCTGACTTATCAATGCAAACTATGAAAGCTGGAAGAGACTGGACCAAGGTATTTCCAGTTCTAAATGACACCAGAGTACAAATTGGAAAAGAAGAGGTCAAACTATCACTTTTTCATATGATATGATATTATACCTAAGAGATCCCAAAAGATCCACCAGAAAACTCCTAGAACTGATCAACACTTTCAGTATAGTGTCAGGTTATAAAATTAATCGACAAAAATCAGTAGCCTTTCTATATACCAATAACAAGCAATTAGAAAAAGAATACAGGGAAATCCTCCCATTCACAATTGCTGAAAAAATATCAGAATAAATCTAACCAAAGACACCAAAGATCTCTACAGTGAAATTTTTAAATCATTAAAGAGATTGTGGAAGACACCAGGAGATGGAACAACCTCCCATGCTTATAGATTGGAGGAACTAATATTGAGAAAATGACTATCCTATCAAAAGCAATATATAGACTCAATGCAATCCCAATGAAAATCCCCATGAGATACTTCACAGAATTAGAAAGAAACATCCTTAAATTCATATGGAAGCACAAAAGACCCCAGATAGCCAAAGTAACCCTGAGCACAAAGAATAATGCTGAGGGAATTACTATACCAGATCTCAAAGTATA
Organism: Nannospalax galili; assembly: GCF_000622305.1. Taxonomy (NCBI): domain Eukaryota; kingdom Metazoa; phylum Chordata; class Mammalia; order Rodentia; family Spalacidae; genus Nannospalax; species Nannospalax galili. The sequence goes on from NW_008348789.1 coordinate 162,676, forward strand.
CTACAGAGCTATAGTCATAAAAACAGCATGGTACTAGCACAAAAATAGACGCATAGATCAATGGAACATCATTGAAGATCCAAACCCGAGTACATGCAATTTCAGCCACCTGGTACTTGACAAACTTGCCAATAACACACAATATAAGAAAGACTGTATCTTCAACAAATGGTGCTAACAAAACTGGATCTCTTCCTGTAGAAGAATGAATCTTGATGCTTATCTTTCACCTTGCAAAAAACTCAACTCCCAATGGATCAAAGACCGCAATGTGAAACTGAAAACCCTGACATTATTAGAAGAAAATATTGGCAGTACCTTACAAGATATATGTGTTTGAAAGGATTTTCTAAATCGGACAGAAGTTACTCAGGAATTAAGGGCAGCAATCAACAAGTGGAACCTCATTCAACTAAAAATCTTCTGTACAGTAAAAGAAACAATCAAAAAAGTAAAGAGAAAACCCATAAAAAAGGGAAGAGAAAACCCACAGAATGGGAAAGAATCTTCACCAGTGACATATCTGACAGAGGTTTAACATCCAGAATATATAAATACCTAAAAAATAAAGAATCGAGAAACCAAATGACCCAGTTAAAAGATGAGCTAAAGATCTAAACAGAGAGTTCTCAAAGGAAGAAATAAAGATGGCTAAGAAACATCTCAAAAAGTGTTCAACATAGTTAGTAATTAGGGAAATGAAAATTAAAATCACCCTATGGTATCACCTTACCCTAATCAGGCCAGCTGGGATCAAGAGAACAAATGATACCAAATGCTGGTGAGGATGTGGAGAAAGGGGAACGCTCATTCACTGCTGGTGGGATTGCAAACTCATGCAACCTCTATGGAAAACAATGTAGAGAACTCTTAAAAAACTCAAAATGAACCTACCATAAGACCTGGTTATACCACTCCCTGGAATATACCCAAAGGACTCATCCTATTGTAGAGACACTTGTACAACCATGTTTGTTGCTGCTCTTTTCACAATACCTAGGAGAT
>NW_008348789.1:163825-164259 GCF_000622305.1 Nannospalax galili
GCATTAGTAATTAGGGAGATGCAAATTAAAACCACCCTAAGGTATCACCTTACCGCAATCAGCCTGGGTAGGATCAAGAGAACAAATGATATCAAATGCTGGCAAGGATGTGGAGAAAGGGGAACACTCATTCACTGCTGGTGGGTTTGCAAACTTGTGAAACCTCTATGGAAAACAGTGTAGAAAACTCTTAAAAAACTAAAAAGGAACCTACTATATGACCCAGTTATACCACTCCTTGGCATATACCCAAAGAACTCATCCTATTGCAGAGACAGTTGCTCATTCATGTTTGTTGCAGCTCTTTTCACAATAGCTAAGAGATGGAAGCAACCTAACTGCCCCTCTTATGATGATTGGTTAACAAAAATGTGGTATATTTGCACAATGGAGTTCTATTCAGCAGTGAAGAAAGATGAAATAATGAAATTTGC
>NW_008348789.1:165136-166258 GCF_000622305.1 Nannospalax galili
TAAGTAAGCTCAATAAATTCATTGGTTCCCCAGTAAAACTTTAATCAAACACTGGCTTGACACTAGAACCTTAAAAGGGAATAAGCATTGCTTAGCATCCCCAGAAAAAGAAGTCTCATAATTATTTAAAATAAAAAATGAGAATGTAAAAAATGTTAAAAGGATATAGGAATGGAGATATTTTCCAAAATAGAACAAATGAGAATGCCTAAGCAAGTGATGAAGGTCTGCTTAGGTTTGTTGTGATATATAATGGTTGAGACAAAAATAATATACACATAATCTTAAAATTTCTATGGTCATAGTTTACTGAAGTAGTTTAAGGAATAAAATATATATCTAGTCACAGTTTATGTGAGAATATTTGATTTTTTAACCAAGAGTTATCTATATAGCACATGATAATTAAAAGTACCAGACTGGTTGAACTAACCTTATTGGATGTTTAAGAGCCATAGTTTGAGGCCTAAAGTAATGTGGTCAGAGGGAATTAAAGGACAATTTTTGCCCCTTGCCCTCCAAGGTCAACTAAGCTCCAGGAGACTATTGAAAATATCTCAAAATGTCCTGTAATTATGCTGAGTCACCTTTCTCCTTGTTCAGGGAGGACATGGAGACTCCATGAGGTGCACTTTGACCAGTGTCCAGTCTGCAAAGAGGAGGGTCAACTCAGAGGAAATATCTCACTCATGCTTCCAAGTAAAGACAGACACAGTCCGGTAGGACCTTTGACTTATCTTCATATAAATGGAGCTGGTTAAAGAAAGGAGCCAGGAGCTTCTCCCAAGCCCATGTGACCCATGAGGAATAGATTTGCAAATGAACGTAAGTGTGAAAATAAATTGATTTATTTGGGCCAACAGTATGGTCTGAAAAACCCAAAAGGGAAGTAAAACCAAAGAGTAAAGTCATCAGTATATTTCTTTAAGAGTTCTGGGGCTGGAGAGATAGCTCAGCGGTTAAGAACACTGCTCTTGCATAAAGCCCGGATTCAAATCCCAGAACCCATGTGGCAGCTAACAACTGTCCATAACTCCAGTTCCAGGGAATCCAACATCCTCTTCTGTCCTCCGGAAGCACTGCATGACATGGGTGCACTTACCTACATGCAGGCAATACAAA
>NW_008348789.1:166271-167093 GCF_000622305.1 Nannospalax galili
ACAATAGCCTCAATAATAATAATAATAATAATAATAATAATAATAATAATAATAAAAAGAGTTCAAGGGATACATATCCCAGACATTAGGCTTCAGTCTATATAAAAAGTTATTTAGATAATTATTTCTCATTGATGATTTTGTTACTAACCAGAAAGTGCTGCTCAGATGTAAGACTTCAAATCTTGATCTCCAATAATGTAGTGTCCACCTGTAGCTAAGGGAGACAACCAGCTATTGTTCTAAAATGATAGATAAATTTTGTTTTCTCCCCCTATCTAGTAGCCATTGAGACGGAACTTTCACTGATTCTGACCACTCCAACATGTATCAAAATACCTGAAAACAAATTCTGAATCCGTCACTCTTGAGTCCAGCCTTGGAAGACAAAAGAAAAACGAGGAGGAACCCAATAGAGGGATGCTTTTGGAAACCCTTGTCAAGAAATTCTAGTGGACTCTCATGAACATTTGAAAATTGCCCTGTTCGATTTTACTGTTGCCCTGTCTAGAACTTGTAATGTTAATTACTCTTGCCTTTACTTCTCCTTCACATCTCCTAGCCATGATTCAAGGACTTTCTTCTTCCCATAGATATAAGATTTATGCAATTTGGGAGTCTTTTAGATAGACTCACTGAAGGGATACTCCAATTGCCTCACCCTGTGTCCCTGTTTAGCATGGAAGAAGCCAGAGCAGTCTGTGTCCCGGTTCCCTATTGGCAATTTAGGTAACCCCTTCAGAGGATGGTGGGATAAGAATAGGAGGTAGGAATTGGCTGGGCAGTTAGGGTAAAAAGGCCCCAAAGAAAAGTAGCCAGTTT
>NW_008348789.1:167682-172645 GCF_000622305.1 Nannospalax galili
CCAGAAGATGGACTTGAACCAGTGTCCAGTCTGCAAAGAGGAGGGTCAACACAGAGAAAACATTTCCTCCATGCTTCTAAGTGAAGCCCAGGTCAAGCAGGACCTCTTATCTTCACGTAGATGGAACTGGTAAAAGCCTGAGGAGCCAGGGGCTCCCCCCAAGCCCATATGACCCCTGAGAAACAGATCCTCGTATGACCTTAAAAGTAATAATAAATTGGTTTATCTGGGCCAACTGTATGGCCTTAAACACCCAAAAGGAAAGTATAACCAAAGATTAAAGAGGCCAATATAATTTTTAAGAGTCCATATGCATAACTAAAGGCTACAAAACAAGCAACAGTGCCAGATAGGAGATACCTTCTTCTGAATTGTTGGCTAAGGGGGCCAACAGACTCCCAATAGAACTCCCAGCATAGAACTGGGAAAATAAGCAGCAGACCTCAATCTTATCTAAAGGAATATTGACAACTGATTGCTGCTAGAAGAGCAACAGCTGACCCTCCTAAAACAAAGACCTCTAGATAGGCTGACTAGATTCACCAGAAGGACAGGTAGTAGGGATTGGCTTTGGTGCCTACAACACAGCAGACAGTAGTAGGGTTACCAAAGTGTAAGGGCTCTAGTGGGGGGAGGGAGGCTATGGGAGGGTGCTATCTGGGAAGTGGGTATATAATTGAATAAAATAGTTTGGGATGTTCTTTGTGATACACACACACATATGCACACACACACACACATACAAAATCAACAATTTTTAAAAAATGTACAGAGGTGATGAACATTACCATTGAAATCTACCCAATGACTTCACGGACATAGACAGGCAGCAAGGATCCAAGTGCAAACAATTATGACTAGCAATAATTAGATACATACAGATTAGAGATGCATGCACCAACATCTCAGTCTTAGTAGCAAAAACAATGAGTCTTTCTGTAAGAAACAGTATATTTTAGAATGAAATAGAGATATTTTTTGAGGGTTAAAATCTCATTCAATTTTATGTCTTACAGGGCTTATACTGAGTTCAATATTGTATAACTGTATTGATTCAACAGCGAACCTAGAAATTTCACAGCCACTTTTGAAGGAGCTGTGTCTTTGCTCTGTAAACTATTAGGCATGTTAAAGCTGTGTTGATACGCTTCTTCTAAAAAAAAATAAAAATTATATTAAAAAATGTAGGAAACAAACAAACAAAAAAAAAAAGCAGGCAGAGTATGGGCCAGGGAAACAATTCAGTAAGCTTTGTTTCTCCATAGCCTGTGCTTTAACTCCTTCATCCAGGTTCCTGCCCTGAGTTCCTATATGGGCTTCTTCAGTGATGAACTGTGACCTGGGAGACGTAAGCCAAATAAGCCCTTTTCTCAACAAGTTGATGTTAGTCAGAGTGTTTTGTCACAGAAATAGAAAAGAAACTAGAGCGTCATGTATATGTACACATACATTTTTCTATTTTGGTCTTTTTGACACAGGGTCTCTCTGTAGCACCAGCTGTCCTGCAACTCACTGTGTAAACCAGGCTGGTGTTGAACTCACAGAGATCCAACCCGCCTCTGCCTCCCCAGTCCTGGGATTAAAGGCGTGTGCCACCACGCACAAACATATTTTTATAATACTTATATTTTTAGTTTTGCTTGAAAAATTGTGTTCATTGCAGAAAATCAACACTTTCTTTATCTTCAAAGACTTTGTCATCAGAGATCATCACTGTCAACAACTTCGTGCAGTTGTTCATGGTCTTTTACATGGTATACCTTTTTTTGATTTAACTGTATTTAATTACATTTCTATTTGTTTTACTTTGTGTATAAAAGCATATGTGAAGGATAAAAAAATTCTATTTGCTTTGTAAATGCAGGTTAACTTAGCAAATAAGCCATGTTCATGAACCGTACAAAAAAAATGAATTGTACAAAAAAATATTTCACTACAAGACTATCTTCCCTTATGAAATAAATACCATATAATTGACCTGTAATTAAAAATATATGTGAGGACCCACCCTGGGCCAAAGGCAATGGGGAACTGGGGCCTGGGCCTAGGAGTCTTTCTTGGAGTGTGGGGGCCAGGCAATGGTAGTGTTCAGGAGACTGCTTCAAGTACCCCATAGCTCCTGTGCACTTTTAGTTTGTCCTTGACATTGTAACTAGAAAGCACCCAGGGATGATGGGTCAGGAAGAAAAGAAAGCATACAGCAACTGAGCAGAGAGGGAAATAACTGTATTCCAGAGAAAAACAGGCTTAGAATCACAATGCAGAAAAGGCAGGGATTAAGACCAGTGGAGCCTGCATCTTAGGTCTCCCATTCAAATAGGCTATCCTTTTTAACCTCCCGTTGGTAGCAGCTTGTTTGTTGTAAGGTTTGGCCCAGGAGTACAGCAAATTCTCACGGGGTTTACAAGTCTAGCCATAGTAAGGTATCAGCTCCCTTTGTGCCTTGAAGGCTTATGGCTAGAAAAACTTTAAGTTCCCTTTAGAAACTGACAAATATTTTATGTAAAACAGTAAGAATTTAAAATAGCCACTTTTAGAAATCAACAAGTACCATATAAAAGATGTTTAAATCTAAAATAATTTTTTTGAAAACTACCAGGTAAAGATGGCATGTAAACATTTCTTTTAAAAATCAGTAAATGTGTCAAACAATGTAAAAACTTAAAAGTCATCTTTAAAAATCAGTAAATATACCATATGGGAAGTTAAAACTCAAAACGATCCCCTTTAGAAATGGAAAAATCTAAACTCCAATTGTGGAGATCTGACATTACTTCCTTAGTCTGAAATAAAAATGTATTGCTTTTATATGTTCCCATCAAGAATGCAAAACAAAAATAAACGGGCCAGTATGCTTTTGGGTATCACCATTTTGAATCATGTCATGTGGTTGGATTAAGATGACAGCAAGGTCTCACAGGTCACTGTCATTTTGAAAAGTCACTGTACAAGATGGCAACTAAGCCATGTGGCTGTTTCCGTATTGATGGTGTCATCAAACAGGATGGAGACCAGGCCACATTGCCATGTTAGGGAGCACAGTCCCATGATAAAACAATCCCATCCCCCACCAGGATACAAGCCCTGTGGGATTCACATGTTTCATAGATTAAATTTAGACAGCAACCATTTTTACTTTTACAAATCACCCCAGTTAAGTTAAACTTGATATAACAGGAGAAAGTACCTTCAGATATAAATATATATAGGCCCCAAACAGAAAAACAAAGCAAAGGAATTTGTCTCTCACCAACTATAGTAGCTGTAATGCCAAGCAAATTTTCTGGATCTCTTCATTTCTAGATACAAGCTATCCTGGAAAAGAAAATTGTAAAGGCAGCAGAAGGAACAGGGTGCTATTTCCAGCACATGAATCACTGGGTGGTTGCTCTGAAAGCATATGTCTTGCCTGGGCATGGCCTGTGACTTTCCATGTACATTGAAATTTACATGGAAGCAGCCATAGAAGAGTAATAGAAAAATTATGGTAAATGCCTTGGTGCCTGGTAATGGGAGAAGTCCAGCATCTAGGCCTGGATGCCTAGAATCACATTGGAGTCAATATCAAGTTGGCCATTAGGGCATGTGGGATGTCCATTCTAAAGAATCAGCCTTCCAAGACAAGAATCTGTAAATGACAGAGACTACCCTGTCCCCAGCATAAATACAACTCAGAGGCAAAGCCACTGTAATGCGCATCCTGAGACTTCAGAAGAGGGGGCTGTGGAGAATACAGTCACTCGGAGAAGGCTGATACTACTGTCTAAAATTGGGAAGTCCCTGGTCCTCCAGTTTGCCCCAGCCTTAACCTACCACCAGAAGAATGTTGAACAATGGCTTGTCATAGGGGACCAGAATTCTAGGTTCATGTTAGTGTACCATAACTCAAATTCACAGTTGGAGACCACAGCTCCAGGCTCACGGGAGGGGTGACTGCTCTAGCTAGGGGGAAGGGAGCACAACTCAGCCTCACAACAGAGTACCATAGCTCCAGTTCATAGGAATGGATGACTCTGCTTCTTGTGAGGGAACCACCATCATATCTATTCTGACTAGTTTTACTTTGAAGTATATTTTTTCAGATATTATAATATCTACCCCTATACCTTTCTTAGCTCCATTTGATTGAAATTGTTTTTACCATCTTTTACTCTAAGGTAGTGTAAATCACTGATGATGAGGTATGTTTCAGAGGCAGCAAAAAATGGATTCTGTTTTCTAATTCAATAAGTCTGTTTTTTTTGTTTAGAAATTGAGACCATTAATGTTGAGGCTTTTTGCTGACCAATGTTAATTAATACCTGTTATTGCGCATTGATGTTCCTTTCTTTGACTTCTTTTGAATAACTGTTTTGTAATTGGTTATTTACTCATAATTTATGCCCTCTTGGATATTTTCAAGTTCTCTTTGGAGGGAAGTATTCCTTCTAGTATTCTCTGTAAAACTAACATAGTGGATATAAATTAAAATCTGTTATCATGGACAATCTTCCTTTATCTTCCATTAAAACTAATACTTTAGCTGAGTAAAATAGCCTGGCTTAGTATCTGTGGTGTTTGAGAACTTATAAAGCATCAATCCATACCCTTCTGGCTTTTAAGTATACATAGAAAAGCCAGGTGATATTGTCATAGGATTGCCTTTATATGTGATTTGTTCATTCTCTTTGTCAGCTGTCAGTGTGCTTTATTTGATCTGTTTGGTTGTTATTTGATGTTAGGAGTTTCTTTTATGGTCTTGTCTATTTGTTTTTCTGTATCATTCTTGGACAATTAGAGATATCTCTTTGCTGAGATTTGGGAAACTTGCTTCTATGATTTTTTTTGAAATATTTACAGTGCCTTGGACATGGGTTTCTACTTCTTGTGTACCTATGGTTACTATATTTTGTTTTTATTTGCATTCCAGAATTCTGTTACTGGGGTTTTTCAATTTACATTTTTTGGTTGAATTATCTGATTC
>NW_008348789.1:174849-247572 GCF_000622305.1 Nannospalax galili
GGGAAATAGTAGATCATCTTTAAGAGAGCAACTCTAGAAAGACTGGACTAGACTCCAGTGGTTGAACTTGCACTGAGGGATATCTGGAAAGAAATGTTTTGGAAAATTTAACTTTAGTGAGAACCATGGTGTTATTTTAGCAATAATTGCTCTACTGAAGTTCCGATCACATTCTATGCTATTCAAAATCCTTACTTTTTCCCATACCCCAGGAGAGCCAGGTCGGTCTGCAGCAGAGAGAACCCTGTCAGGACGATTGAGACAGGATTATTCTTATACTTAATGGGGATGCAACATTTATAGTTACAAGAGACAGAGATACAATTTAAACACAAGTAGTACTAGGTCCTACTTCATTTCCAGGACTATGCAGTGTTAGTATTTGATATGAATGTATCAGGAATGTCAAACCTTTTGAAATCTTAGTTGCTTCTGGACCATGCTAAGAAAATAAGGTCTCTCATATTGCTGAGCTCATTCTTTTCTATGAGCTCTGACGTACTCCATCACTACTGCAGATATCTGGTTGAGGTTATCTCATGAGTCTCACCATCCTCAATTTCATGCAACAAAGTTTCAGCTTTGGGGAAAAAGTCAATTGTTGCTTTCCTTTTACATACATGTTAATTTGTTTCTTACTTGGAACATATGTTTCTTTTTATCATTAAATTTTTCCTAAGACATTTGACAAATATTTGGTTTGAAGTGGCTTTTTCCTCATTTCCTTACAGATTGAGCAATAAAAAGGGAATCAACATCTACATGAAAGTTTAGGGATATAGGTAGAAAATATTGAGATATTCCAATTAAGTCTGATTTACACACATACTATTATTATTTCTATGTGAGATATTGTGATCCTTTATAACATAATAATGCTTTCAAAAATCAGACCTTGGACTACCTTGCCAAAAGTATTGCCAGGGTTCTTGACTATCTCCCAGAACTTGATAATAAAACCCTCTTGCTGAAGATTGGACATAAATGGAACATAGGTCTTGGATCAATGGAGCATGTACTAAACTGGAAGCCTTCTCCCTGTAGACTAGCTCTCAAACTTCTAGAGGATACTATGTAAGTTGCTAATGGAGAAAATCAATCAATGGTCTAATCCAGCTTCAAATCCTAACAACCACAACAACAGACACAAGAAATTATCTCTGTTGGTGCATAAGTGGCACATTTATCCAGGTAGTAATCAACAGCTATCTAATTGAACTTAAAGCCCTCTCAATGGGGGTGATCTCATGGGTGGTACTGTAAATTTAGTCAAATGCACATGGTTGGAGAGGTAATAGAGCCTAGAGAAAACTCTATCACTTTCATATCTCTAGACAACTGAAATTTCTTAGTATAGGCTAAAGATGGATCCTTGTGCTTAAAGACAAATATGCCATACACCACTCATTAAAGAAGCTTCTTTTTGCAATAAATGGAGGTTAATGGTCACACACAGAGAATATATGTCTGAAAGATGCCCAGTCCTAAGTGACATATCTACTGTGAAACCTCTACAGCTAAGACTCATGGAACATAGCAGAACAGGCAGTAGAGAGAATACTAATACATCCCTTAACTCTCACCAGCAAAGCTTCCTCATACAACAGATTGTGATATACACAGACAGAAGTCCATAATTGGCTTAGTTTTAGAAAATGAGAGACTGCAGAGGGCATGTCCCTGGGTAGGTTTCTTTTATTAAACTTCACCTGTGCATGGTTCGGGAACATAGCAGAAGAGGGGACAGAAAGATTGTAAGAGCAAAGTTGGTGAATGGTCATAAGGAGATAGAGGCTTTCAGGCCACTGGAAACTTGCTTGTATGAACTTGCAACAATGGTGACAGTATGATCAAGACCCATGCAAACTCAAGGAGACAAAACTCAGCATAGAAAGAAGAAAATGGGCAGCATGTCCTAATCCTAGCCTAGGAACTATTGGCAACTGATTATTGCTGGATAAGAAAGAGTAGGTCTTCCTTAAGGGAATATCTCTAGGTATGCTAACTAGACTCCAGTGGATGAACTTGCACAGAAGGATATCTGGGTGCAAATGTTTGACTGTACAGTACTTAACATATATGACAGAATGCATGAAATCCTTGCGGAGAGGGACTCTAAGGGGCACAGATGGGTGAGGGGGTATAAGTTTTAATGAATTCTGGTATATGAAATACATAAAAACTGAATAAAAATATATATTCCAAAAATAGTGGCTCTGTATGTAAAGCCTTGACTTTGATCCATAGACCTGAAAAGAGCAAGCAAAACAGTTTTCAGTACTGCTATTATATAATCTAATGAAACAATTTGCAAACTGCAAGATTATCACCATTGACAACTAATAGACTGCAAATGGTTAATATTTGATATGAAATAATAACTTTTGCTTCTGGGGAAAGGAATTTTATAAACCACAGAGTGCTATTCCTCTTCTCATTCACTCTGTGATATAAGACCTCATCCAATCTTAGGAGTTGAATTCAGGGTGTGAATAATTAAAATATTCTGCCTTTCATTTTTCTTTTAAATCTAAATATGTCTCATACTCAGACAACAAAGTGCTTTAAAATTATATTTCAGCTCTTTGTATATTTTGTATTCATAGAGACTCCTTGATAAATATGAGTTGCTGAAAAATCAATTAAATTGACATTTTCTTGTGTTAACTCAACTTAATATTAAATGTTTTTATAAAGAAAAAACTTTGATGAATTGTGACCAGGATAAGTATTATTTCAGAATCAATAATTTCAAAATGTTTCTTAAAATATTTCATAATATTTGTTTCAGTTATATGAACTAAATCATAGTTAATGTAATGATTACTAAAGGAGTGATTTGCTGCTCAGCATCATGACATTTTATTCTTTCTGTCCTCCTAACAACTGTTTGATGGCGACCTTAAGGCACTGAACTGAAGGAAGTTGGTAACTGCTTTGTTCTTAAAATTATTATGACATCGTTGATAAAGGTTCAAGAAAGTCATTTAAAATCAATGGAAGCCAGGCAAGTAAAATTAACTTTATGTTAAAGTGCCTTACATTTGCATTTTCATAATGTTTCAGAAATAATTTACTTCACTAGGTTTGTAGCATAGTTAATTAAATAGTACTCATATACTATATAGTTCATATACATTTTATTTATGCATATTAAAACCTAACGAGCTAGTCTCTCCAGTTTTAAATACTTGTATATTTCACATGTTTAATTAGAGCCTCATATCAAATAATTCACAAGGAAATGCAGATATTATATGAAAAGTATGCTATCAGACGTGATTATCCACAGAAGGGAAGTAAATGTGATTTTCCAAAATTGCAAGTTAAAGTGAGAGCCATGCAAAAATCTTTGTATAGACTATGTTGTCAGTATGCAAACAAAAGTCTCTTATTCAAAGATACCTTAGGGTATTTCTTTTGTCATGCTTATTTGCATTTATTTTATATTCAAACATTCTCTGAATTACAGAGTTTCATAATTAACTGACTTGAATTGACCTTTATTGACCTTTTCTGATTTTTGCACATAGTAGAAATATTTCTCCTTATAAACCAAAATGCAAACATTTCAGTACTTTGATAAAATCATTGAATTAACTACCCATTCCACTCTGAGTATGTGTCAATGACTTAATTTCCTACCATGTCATACCTCTTTTATTTCTTAGACATTTTGAATTACTCTCCCTCTTTGTGCTGCATAGCTTTAGTGTCAACTTGACACAGCTGGGTTGAGGGAGCTTCAGTTGGGGAATTTCCTTCGTTGGACTGGCCTGTGACCATGTCCATGGGGCACCTTCTTGATTGTTGAGTGATGTGGGAGGGCCCAGGCCACTGTGGGTGATGCCACCCCTGGGCAGGTAGGCCTGTGTTGCATAAGAAAGCAGGCTGAGCCAGGGCCAGAGGACCAAGTCAGTAAGCAGCATTCCTCCATGGCCTCTGCTTTAGCCCCTGCCTCCAGGTTCCTGCCCTGAGTTTTTACCCTAGGCTCCCTGATGAACTGTGACCTGGAAGAAATGTAAGCTGAATAAACCTTTTCCTCTCCATGTTGGTATTGATCAGTGTATTTTGTCACAGCAATGGAGAAACAAACTAGGACACACTGTCAGCTAGCTTTCCCTTACACATGCCCTCAAGGCTTTCTCTAAAAGTACAATGCAATTTCTATTCTTAATATTTTACTCATGCTATACGTGGACCAATTTTCCCCAATCATTTTCACAGTTAAATTCTTCAACTCTTCATTTTTTTGGTTACTCTTCCTGTTATTAGTACAAATAAAGTCATAAACCAACTGCAAGGCCTACCTTGAATGTCAAACTTTTCCTGTGCTCTTTTTCTAAAGCTCATTGTACTTTAATGCATGGCATGGTGTGGGTGCTTTATCACCATTTCTTGTCCAATTGGTACTAGAGGTTTGGTTCATTACATAAGAAACATAATGGAACCTGGCTCACTGTAGCAAGCAACATTATATTTTACTACAGAAAAAAAGAGAAGAAAATTTAGGAATGGGACTAAATAAATGATAGATTTTGTTTGTTTGATTATTTGTTTCATTTTTATATTTTGAGAGAGGATCTTACTATGTAGCCCCAGTTTTCCTGGAACTTGCTATGCAGGCCATCCCAGGCTGAGCTCAATCTTACAGTGATCAATGTGCCTCTACCTCCTGAGTGCTGGTATTAAAGGCATGGCCATCACAACAACTGAGATGAGAATTTTAACCTGCTTCATACTTACAGAAAATAATGAGCAAAAACATTTAAAAGAGCATATTATATTTAATTAAGAATTCACCTTTGGGACATATATATTTCATCTAATATTTGAATTTTGATGATGCAATTCCACTCCAAATCAAGTAAAGAAACCGCAATTTAAATCAGGATTTCTTATGTGGTGTATATGTAACTATCTTTGAAATCAAGTATTAATGATGATAAAAAAAATGAAATAACTTTCAAATGACATGTAGCAAGAAGAGCTTCATAAGCAAAAATTATCATTTTCTTCATTTCACTATGTTTATTATGGTCTTCAGATCAAGGGCTAATATAATTCAATTATTCACGCTTTTTTATAGTTTTCATCAAGATTAATGTTCACAAGCTATCATAGCTTGTATACACTGGTAGTTCCGTGATTTTTAACTTTTCCACTTAGGATGAAGTACCTCTTGCATTTTGCAGATTAAAGACATGTTGTGGGTCCACAGCTTCATTCCTCACATCTCTACGTCACTAACAGTCTTATTTTCTGCTGAAATTAAGCAGGTTTTTCTCCTTACTTTTTAAATCATACTGAATAAAGTAAATGAGGAAATTCAAGAAAGGGCTTTGTAAGTTTCCTTTTACTCCTATTCTTTGCATTTCATTGTAATGAAAAATTGAAATACAACTCTAGCAGAGCCTACCAAAAACTCATTCCTTTCTCCTTTGAGTAATGTTCTTCTGATAGTGAAAAACTAAAGTGATGAAAAGGTTAGACTACGCTTCAACTCATTCATGCCAAGGTTATAATTGTATCATCATTCAGGTCAAAGTATAATCAAAGCTTCAGTTATTCTTAAGCTAGCCTTATTACCAACAGAAAAAAAATATGCTGCAATATTTGTCTTAACATTAAGTACAGTACGTGATTGTACATTATTTAAATGAACTGTCAAATTTACTTCATCCTTGATTATTTATTTCTTTTATTATCAACATAATATTTAAATTATTGCCCATGCCTAATAAAAAGCAATCTATCGTGTCACAGGAAATTGTCTCACTTGGCTGTTCAGACATGGCAATCAGGATGTAAAGGATTTAAAAATCAATTGTGTGCACTTAGATTCCAATCTTCTCTATTCTATCTGAAATATCAATCTACAGCCGCAGGAAACAGAAGACACCTCAGTAATTTCATGGTGATATTTCATAGCACTTTCTCCTTCTGTTACAATAGGAATCTAAGGAATTGGGTTAGACTGTTGATGTTAATTATTTTACGGTTTAAGAAAATTGTTCAGCTTTCAAAAGAGATGCAATTTAACTAAAACAATTGAGTTTTAACAATATAGTAATATTCACTCATTTCTTATAATGATGAACAATATACCTCTGTTTCCTACCCCCTTCTCTCAGTGGTTCACATTGACAATATAGGTTTATTAAGAAAGCACATTAGTAAAAACACATTTAATCATTTTTAAAGGTAAAAATATTAAATCTAATACTTGCATAAGAGACTCAAGTCTCAACATGAGTCAACTGAAATTTCCAATGCAGACAAATTACCTACAGTTGTGCCAAAGTTTACTTTTTAATTAAAATTTTTAATTCATTTTAATCAAAGAACTACAAAATTCTATATAATAGAAACACTTTGTAGTTTTATAATAACTCATTGTTCTTAATTTAAAAAATATTTTATGTATTATTTTTATTTAATGTGTGTATGTGTGTATTGTTTGCATCTATGTAAGTACATCCATGTCATGCAGTGCTCACAGAGATAATTAGAGGGTGTCAGATATCCTGTAACTGGAGTTATGAACTGTTGTTGTTGTCATCCAACATGTGGATTCTGGGAATTAAACCTGGGTCCTCTGCAAGAACAGCCAGTGTTCCCAACTGCTGAGCCTTCTCTCTAGCCCCTCCCGTATTTTTAAATTTGTGTATGAGTCTAGTGCTTGCATGTATGTATGTGCATCTGTTGTGCAATGCTTGTGAATGTCAGAAGAGGGCATTGAATTCCCTTGGAACTAAAGTTACAGATGATTATTAGTCGCTATGTGGGTGCTGGGAATCAAACCTGGGTCTTCTGCAAGAGCAATGAGAACTCTTAATTGCTGAGCCATCTCTTCAGCCCCTTTAATTATTTTTAAATTAATAAAAATTATGTTAACACCACCAACACCAAGGCTAAGGGAACATCTTAGAAGAGGAGGTAAGAAGAATGTGAGTGTGTGAGGATGGGAAGGAGTGCTGTGAAATGTTGTCTTCTGGACCTGATATGGCTACAAAACTAATGATCTCACAGCACCTGTACACTACCTAAACAAGATCAAGTCAGTCAAAATCCCAGCATAGATGATGTAGATTATCTGTGGGCCTCACCTGGATATTGGCAGTGCAGAATTGCAGGGGGAGGGAGAATTATATATATTTTTAATATTTTATTTATTATTTTTATGTATTTGTATATATTGCCTGCATGTAGATAAGTGCACCCATGTTCTGCAATGCCCGCAGAAGACATAAGAGGTTATTGGATCCCCTGGAACTGGAGTTATGGACAGTTGTTAGCTGCCATGTAGGTGCTGGGATTCAAACCCAGGCCTTCTGCGAGAACAGCCAGTGTTCTTAGATGGGCCATTTCTCCAGCCCCAGAGAATTATTTTTTATTGACTATATGGCCACTGATATGTTTCTGATACTTCACTGGATGGTCACACACAAAGACAAATGTAGATAGGACTAACTAGATTTAGTGGTTATCAAAAGTCAGAAGAGGAGGAGAAGAGGAAGAGGAGGAGGATGAGGAGGAGGAGATGGAAGGGAAAAATAGAGGAGGAGGAGGAGGAGGAGGAAAAGGAAGAGATGGAAGGGACAGTTGTTAGCTGCAGTGTGGGTGCTGGGATTCAAACCCAGGTCTTCTGCAAGAACAGCCAGTGTTCTTAGCTTGGCCATTTCTCCAGCTCCAGAGAATAATTTTTTATTGCCTATATGGCCACTGATATGTTTCTGATACTTCAGAGGATGGTCACACACAAATGCAAATGTAGACAGGACTAACTAGATTTAGTGGTTATCAAAAGTCAGAAGAGGAGGAGAAGAGGAAGAGGAGGACAATGAGGAGGAGGAGATGGAAGGGAAAAAAAGACATGAAATCAGTAAGTGTTGTATATAGGAGAACTTGGAGAAGGGAATGGGGCATAGATATGACTATATTTCATTGTATACAGATATGAAAATTTCAAAAATAAAGGAAAATTTAAAAACTCAAATGCTTCTGAGTCAGGAAAATACATTTAGAAATTGATTCTTTTTAAAGATAGAGCTCTTAGAGCTGGAGAGATGGCTCAGCATTAAAGGACACATACTCCCCTTGCAGATAACGTGTTCAGCTCCCAGTACTCATGTTTGGTAGTTCATAGCTACTTGCAACTTCAGCTTTGGTGAATTTAATGCAACTTGCTTTGCAGACACCTGTAATTGTGTGCACATACAACTCCCACATGCACATACTTAAAAATAAAATAAATATACATTTTTTAAAAAATACATGGTCTTATAACATAGCACAGAGTGGTTTTGAATTCATTCTTCAACCTGCTTCCAATTCATTAGCACTGAAATTACAATTTTGTATCACCAAACCCAGAAAATATTATTTTTTTCCTTTTATCCAGGAGAAATCTGTGGAAAAGCAGGCAAAATAAAAAAAATCTCAGGCAACCTTTGCTATTTAATGTATTTTAGTTGGAATGTTACGTATATGGGATTTGCATGCATGGATTCAGCAAACCATATTTCAAAACTACTTTTAACATTTGGATAATTAATGAATATACACTATTTGTGTCTGACAGAAAATTGGTGCCTAGCATACACAAAAAGCTTTAAAAACTAAAAATTAAGAAAATATACATCCCAATTAAAATAGGCTATGGAAGAGAACAGAAAATTATCAAAATCAGAAAAGCAAATATCTACTCAATACCTAAAAATATCTGGTCAGCATCCTTAACCATCAGGGAAATCCAGATTACAACAACTTTAAGGTTATATCTCACCCCAGTAAAATACCATCATCAGAAATATAAAGAACAAAACTATTATGTGATGTGTGTGGGTAAAGAGGAACACTTTTAAAATTTTTTCTTACCATGTATCTTCTACTTCCTCTTAAATTTATATCTTCTTTTTAAATAATACACATGCATACACACACAAGACACAAACTGTGGGGAGACAGGCTTGAGCCTAGGGTGAAAGTCTTATTGACAGCCATACAGCAGGCCCAAGGCAATGGCCTGAACTGCTGGAGCCACAAGAAACATCTTGTGACATTTGCTCCCATTGTCAGATTATGAGACTGATGCCTAGAGCTTGCCACTCACTAATCACCACCCTTGGAATCCAAAATTGCAACACTTAGATATTGCAACAGTCAGGATCATGTGGTTTCCAGGAATCCATGCTCTGTAATCTGAAACCCAGTGTGTTAATGAGGCATCCTACCTGCTATTCTGTGATAGGACGTTAAGTCTGTTATGCTAATAGGATGTTAAGTCTGTTATGATAATAAGGTATTCTACTTACTGTACTGTGATAGGATGCAACACTTGTTATGCTAATGATATCCTACTTGCTGTGCTGTGATTGGGCCATTACCCCTATATAAGCTTGTGCCTTCCTGCAATAAACCGTACCTGTGTCACTGAACCTGGTCTCCTGTGTCTGAATGCGGCTCTGCTGACACAGTCTCCTCATCAGCCCTCGGGTCCCAGGCTGGACAGAATCGGCAATGACAGAAGCAGCACAGGGCAAGCAGAAGAGCGGCCTCAGACTGGGGCGAGCAGAGGAGCAGCCTCGACATTGGTGACAACAAAGGAGTGGCACCCATGAGAATGGAGGAGCGGCTGCCGCTGGCAGTGACCACAGCTGGCGCCCAATGTGGGGCACGAAAAGCCAGACCCCACGTGGCTGTAAGACTTGGGCTGTAACACTGAGGGCATCCAGTGCCCTTTGTGCCAGTAATTCTTCCATGGGTACTCTTGGCTTTCATTCTTCCAGATCACAGTCTCCAGTTTGGCGTGTCCTTCCTGTCTCCGCCACTTGTCTTCCTGAATGGTTCCTGAGTCCTTCTATGTACGTCTTGCAGGGTGAGTGACCTCCAGTATGGGGAATAGTCATCCAGCTGCTGCAAGCCCCTGCGCTGCTGCACTGGTTTCTCTCCTCAGGAGTAGGCAAATTAGGGTAACAGAGAAGGAAGCAACTAAGGTATTAGATGAAGTACTAGTCTTGCTCCTTGGTTCACAGATTCCTGCTGTTGGGATCCAGAGCAATGGGCTCATGTGCTATTCAAGGCCAGAAAAAGAGAAGTCAGGGAGGGGCGTCCATTATCTGGGCCATTCTACCCCATTGTGACTGCCATTCTGGCCTCACTTCTGGGAGTTCATCCCTGAGCAGAATAATCTCATACTAAAAAACATAAATAAAAAATAAAACAACAGGATAGTGGGGACAGTTTGTCCCAGGCGTTTCCAGTCAAAACCAAACTAACTGATTCCTTATCTGATGCGGAAAAGATGACTGCTGATAATAAGGTAAAAAATCATGAACTAGGGTCCCAGGGTCTCCTGATAAAAAACAGGAAGTCAAGATCGCCCCTGCCCCACCATTAAGGGGTGGTCGCTACACTCTGCCATCTTGTATTGGCTTTGATGAAAAACAGGAAGTTAAGGCAACCTCCACTCTGCCATTATGGGGCGATGGCTACTTTCTGCCATCTTGCACTAGCTCTAAGAAATTTTCCCCCCAGTCCACCTACCCCTCCCTTCCAGAGGAGGACTGGAAGGCCCTCCCGCCTAGTCCCCTCTCCTATGATACAATGGGTGATTTTCCACAGTTTTTCCAGGTTACTGTCAATCATGGACCACAGAACCCTAATGTCTGGAATCCATATTCTCATGATACTTTAAAAAAGCTGCATAAGGCAGCCATTGAGGATAGCATTCATTCCCCTTTGTTTGGTCAGCTATTAGATACAATCAGCCATGCAGCCAACACTCCCTATAACTGGCAGAATATTGTCTGTGCCTGCCTACAGGGAGGTTATTTTCTCTTAGGGAATGCTACTTATCAGGACAAATGTGAACAACAGGCAGAGTGCAATAAAAATGCCAATGTCCAAAACATTGGGTTTGATGCCTTGGTAGGGCATGGCAATTTTGAAGCCCCACAAGCCCAGGGACATGGACCTCCTCGCTACTTTGAATAAGTGCAGCTTTGCATGCTCTGTGCTTTCCAAAGTATGCTGACTCATGAGGATACCAAATTGACCAGATTGATATGAAAACAAGGTGAGCCTTTCTCTGACTTCGTTGAAAGGTGCCAACAAAGTGTTCCTTGGAAAATCAGCCATCAGAGTGCCGCAGATTCTTTGCTCAAGGATCTTGTATATGAAGGCTGCTCTACTGAGTGTCGCCTTGCCGTAGGACCTGTTAGACACAAGGATGTCTCTGAATGGATTCTGAACTGTCGGGATGTGCATGCCATGGCTATCACTGAGGCACTGGCTGCTCACCAGCCACAGGCTAAGACAGACAAGGGCAAATGTTTGGCTGGTGGAGGACAGGATCATTGATCTTGCACCTGCCCTAACAAGATCTGGCAGATGGACGTTACTCCCCTTCCTTTGGCAAGCTCAAATATGTTCATCATATTATTGACACCTGTTGTTAAGGCAAGGGCAAGACTATGCTTGTGTTTTTCAGATAATGTTCCATCCCCCATTTGGATCCCAGCCCACAACATCAGAATTGCCTGCATCAAAAATCCTCCCTCCACAACCACCGACCCTGGAGACGGCAGCCCTAACCCTGGAGGAAGTGACGCACCTGTTAACCACCAAGAGACTGACCCGGCATCACAGACCACAAAAGCAACAAGCTGCAACAGCACACCTGATAACCTGTCATGACCTTGAATATCTCACTTCACAAGCAAAGACTATAGCCATTACTGGTATCTCCTAATTTTTGGACCCTGCATTGTTAATTTTATTAAGGCTAGTTCAGTTAGCTGTTGCCCTGCCTCAAGATCTTGCCAGGCATGTCTCTTCAATTAGGACCCACTGTTCCTTGCCCTTACCAACCTATAATTGGCCTCCAACGGGTTTCAACAAATTCTTGACCCCTGAGGAGGCTTTTAAACAAGCCAATACTGGATGTACTGCCTCTCTCTCTGCCAAGCCACACAAGGGGACCCACCCTTCAAGGGCTGGTAGTCAATGACAGGTAATATCCCGACAGACAGGACAACCTAAGACAGCACAGTCCATTATGCTGGGTGACCCTTGAGGAGGGGACAACAATGCCAAGGCAAAGAATCTCAACTCCCACTGGTTGGCATGGAGTTAGCACAACATGCTTTTAAGAACCCCTGTGCCATTCTATTTTGCCTTGATGTATCTGGACTGATATCAACATGCTATATATTCTAAACTATACCTCACCTTCAAAAATAAAAAAAGGAGGAGATGTGGGAGACAGGGTTGAGCCTAGGGTGAAAGGGTTATTGACAGCCATACAGCAGGTCCAAGGCAATGGCCCAGTTGCTGGAGCCACGAGAAATGCCTTGTGACATTTGCTCCCATTGGCAGATCATGAGACTGATGCCTAGAGCTTGCCACTCCCTAATCACCACCCCTGGAATCCAAAATGGCAACACTTAGATATTGCAACTGTCAGTTTCAGTTGCTTTCCAGGAATCCAGGCTCTGTAACCTGAAACCCAATATGCTAATGAGGCATCCTACCCGCTATTCTGTGATAGGATGTTAAGTCTGTTTTGCTAATAGGATGCTAAGTTTGTTATGCTAACAAGGTATCCTACTTGCTGTACTGTGATATGCTAATGAGGTATCCTACTTGCTGTGCTGTGATTGGACCACTACCCCTATATAAGCTTGTGGCTTCCTGCAATAAACCATACCTGTGTCACTGAACCTGGTCTCCTGTCTGAATGCAGCTCTGCTGAATTGGTCTCCTCACCAGCCCTGGGGTCCAGAACCAGGCAGAAGCGGTGATGACAGGAGGCAGCACAGGGCAAGCAGAAGAGCTGTCTCAGCACCAGGATAGCAGAAGAGCAGCCTCAGCCTGGGGAGAGCAGAGGAGCAGCCTTGATGCCCGTGAGAATGAAGGAGTGGCACACATGAGAACGGAGGAGCGGCCGCCGCTGGCAGTGACCGCAACAAACAAACTTCTGAGTCCATTAGTGTTGCTCATGTGTTTACGGCAGGGGAAAAACCCATCAAGTGGATAATCCCTAGAAAATATTTTTTTATTTCTCTCAACCCCACATCAAAGAAACTTCCTTTTGCAGCATTATTGGGGGTGCTACCATGGGGTGCCCAGCACCAGTGGATACATCTACAAAGCAAACTCTATACCAAAGGCTGAGGGAAAGTTGTAGAACAGGAGGAAGAGAGGTTGTCAGAGCCACAGGATTGGGATACCTGCTTGCTAGAGAGTTTGGAACATGACAGGAAAAAAATGTACCAATAAAATCTCAAAAGTATGTGTTGCTAAAGAAAAAGGAATTCATACACTACTGATGAGAATGCAAATTAGTGCAGTAACTTTGGAAGCCAGTCTGGGGTTTTCTCAAAAAACTAGAAATAAAACAGTCTTATGACTCAGCTAAAACACACTTGGGCATATTCCCAAAGGTGTTTGTATTTTACTACAGAGACACTTGCACAACCGTGTTTATTTTTCTATTCACAATAGGTAGGAAATGGAAGCAGCATAGATGTCCCTCCACAGATGAGTGAATGATAAAATTGTAGTACATATACACAATGGAATACAATTCAGTAGTAAAGAAATAAAAAATATTAAAATTTGTAGGTTAATGGAAAGAGCTGGAAGAAATATTGGGTGAAAGTATTCAGACCCAGAAAAGCAAACCCCATGTGTTCTCTCTCACACTAAGAACCTAACTTCAAATATTTTCTTTAGTATGTTTCACTTGGAAAGTGATTCAAAGCAAGGAAACTAGAAAGGGTTAATTGACAGGGGCTGGAGACATCTCTCAGTAGTGAAGAACACTGGCTTCTCTTGCAAAGGACTGGGATTTGGTTCCCAGGAACAACATGATGGCTAACAACCATATGTAACTCCAGTTCCAGGTCTCTGACCCACTCTTCTGACCACCATGGGCATTGCATGCACATAGAACATTTGTTTTTTAAAATGTTATTTATTTTTATTTGTGAATATTTTTAAAAAAGCAGTTGAGGAGTGGGGAGATGACTGATGCTTAGGAGCACTGACTGCTCTTGAAGAGAAACCAGATTCATTCCTTGCACCAACAGGATGGCTAACAACTGTCTGTAAATCCAGTTCTGAACTCCATGAGTATTGAATGACATGGGTGCACTTACACACATACAGGCAATATACTCATACACGTAAAATAAAAATAATAATTTTTTGAAAATCACTTAAATTGAAATACCATTAATGAGAGGACAATTCTCTTCTTTTAAGATATTTGTTATTAAAAGAAAATAGCTGCCTTTATAATGGTAGCTATGCCAACCACCTACCAATAGGTTTTGCCTGAGGGTTAAAAATCATTTTTCAGAGAGGAAGAGATGGCTCAGTGATTAAGAGCAAGTTGTACTGTTCCAGAGGACCCACAGTGGTCTACTTGTAACTGTCTGTAATGCTAGCTCCAGGGGATCCACACTCTGACCTCTGTGGGCACCTGTACTCACATGCACATACCCCCAAAGACACAATCAAACACATAACCAAAAATAAGAAAAATAAAATTTATCACATTAAAAAAAAAGAAAGAAAATAGCAGTACCAGACATGGGCTACATCTCAATGTGTTATTGGTTAGGAGCCCCCTAGAGGCACCCAAAACAATACAGGGTGTTTCCCCACATCATAACTACAGGGTAAGCTTCTGTTTCTGAAGACACCATACAAACCTTACTTTGGCTATAGGACAGAGAAATTAAGCTCAAACCTATCAGTAAATTGTATCACTACTAGCTTACATTTACCATGCCAGAAGGTACTATGCAGGTTTCTGTGGAAGAAAATATATAAAAATCTTACCCAGAGCTGAACCCTGCATGCTGCAATTTTGACCTGGAATGATGTGCCTACCAGGGCAGTAGTTAGATGAATCTTATAGTTTAACCAGCAATTTTCGGATTGGATTTAAGGCCTACTCCACAGGAAAAATTTCATGTCTGATACTGTACACCTGATCAAAATCCTATATCTTGGGAGGTCATCAGCCTTAGTATAGAACCTACAGGTTTTATTTTGCTAAACACCCACATGGTCAAACTGACTTGTAAATATTTGTGTTTATATCCATCATGAGATCTGTCATATAAACATGACAAATCTGGGCTCATGTAAAGCTTCATCAGGAAAGCTTATTTTTGCAGCAGGCACCAATAAAGGCAGAAACCATAACAGGTCAAAATACTGAAGATAGCTGATTATTGAGTGCTCAACAATAAATGGAACATCTTCGTCAAAACCAATACTTGACAAGTCTCAGCAGACAGCGTAAAAGAGGAGTCAGAAACAGTGTAAAAACTGGGGAAAGGTAGGAGTGCTGTGAAATGCTGTATTCTGGACTTGACATGCTTGTAGCACCCATGAATTCAGAGCAGCTGGGGTTACCTACACAAGACCTGCACAAAACCAAAGCAGCCAAAATTCCAGCATGGAAAGGGGAGGCACTCATGAGACCTCACAGCTCACTCAGGAGCTGATGCTGGCAGTCATAAATGTGAGGGGAGGGACAATCATTCTTCCTTTGTGTGTGGTCACTAGTAACATGCCATGCTCCAGTGGATGATCCTATATCCATGAAAGCATGGATTGCAAAAAACTGATTCAACAAATTGTTTCCTCTATGAAAGAAAGAGAACATGAAGCCAGGAAGTGAATGTAGGAGGATCTGGGGAGAGTTAGAGAGGGCTATAAGACTACTAGTGATTATAATTCATTCTATATAAGTATGAAAAACTCAAAAAATAAAAATAATGTATTTACATTGTTAGGTGTTGAAATTAAGGGATGTCTTACAATATGGGACAAGATATACACTGTTTTGTATAAGGACTTGAAAGCAATGAAGATTTTGAAATCACAGGAAGGTTCTGAAGTCAAACCACTTCATGAGTAATGCACATCTTTATGATAATTGCTCCCAGTAGGTTATAAAAAAAAAAAGAATAATAATGGAATCTTGGAGAAGGTAGGGCGTGTTGACTGGATCTGGAATGAGTGAGGGGGAGTGGTGGTGGGGCAACATGAGCCAAACACAGTGCACTCATGTATGAAATTCTCAAAGAATTACAAATGGATGACAATGACTGATGACAGTTACTGAATACATACAAAAATCTACAAAAGATTTTCCTAAAGGAAACATAGAGGTAAAGGAAAAGTAAGAACATGAAAGAGGGGCATAGTAGGGAACAGATGTTACCAGGGGTGAGGTGGGTAAAGTGGGAGTGTTTGGCTTCAAGGGGAGGTGGAAGGGACATGCAGGAAGCCACAGTGCTGGAGAAGGGCACTCAGCAGAAGGGGATAATGGTGGGAGGCAGGTGTTATTGGGGGGAAGAAAGGGACAGTGGTGACCCTTGAACTGGGAAGGGAGGAGGGAGGTCAGATGTTGGGGGAGAGAGTAGAGATGAATGAATCTTGGTGTCTAGGGAAGCCAGAGGGAAATGTGTTGCCTTGGAAACCCCCTAAAAAATGCGCATATGGTGCCTGCACTTAGTGCTATGTTTACCTGGGGGCTGTATGGCAAGAAACACAGTGCCAGACAGGAGAGAGCTCCCCTGAGTTGTTGATCAGAGTGGTCCCAGAGACTCCTTACAAAACACAGACAATTGCTAGAGCTCTTGATTATCTCTCAGAACTGGAAGATAAGAACCTACTGCTGAGTACAAGACACACTTTGAACACAGACTTAGATCAATGGAGCAGGAACTAATCAACAAGTCTTCTACCTGAGGTTTAGCTTTCATAGTTCTAGAGGATACCATGCAAATTGCTAAGGAAGAAAATCAATAAATAGTCCAAGCCAGTCTTAAAGCCTAATAACCATAATGACCAGCATAGCAAACTATCTTTATTAGTGCGGTAGTGGCACTGTTATCTGGGGGTAATCAACAGCTATCTAATTGGACTTAAAGCCCTTCAATGGGAGGGAACTCATCGATGACACTGTAAACACAACCAAATGCATATAGCTGGTTGGTTCATAGATCCTAGAGCAAATCCTATCTCTGTTATATCTCTAGAAAAATGAAATTTCTTACCATATGCTAAATATGTGTCCTTATATTTACGGACAAGTATACTGTACACAACTTATCAAAGAAGTATCTTTTTCAACAGATACAGGCTACTGCAGAATCCCACAACTGCTCAGAATCAGAGAATATGCATCTAGAGATGCCCAATCCTAGGTGACATATCTATAGACAGTGGAATCTCTACACAGAAGACTAATGGAATATAGTGGAACCAGGGGTAGAGACAAAACTAGTGTATCCCTCAAACTCTCACCAGTGAAACTTCCATATATGACAGTGTGATGCACACAAAAGGCTACAACTTACCAGTTTTTCAAGAATAAGAAACTGCAGAGTGTGTCCCTGTTTGGTACTGCTAAATCAAACCTCTCTTACCCATGGCTCAGGGACCATTGCTGAAGAGGGGGTGGAAAGATTGTAAAAGCCAGGGTTGTTCCATAAACATAGGGAAGCAGAGGCTTCCAGGACACTGGAAGGTTGCACATGTGAACTGGTGGCAATGGTGATATTGAGACAGGAGCCACACAAGCCCAACCAGACAAGAGCCCAGAGTGGAGCTAGGGAAATGTGTGGCAGATTGACCCCAGTCTGAGAAGGATTTGAGACTGATTGCAACTGCATGAAGGAAAGTAGGCCTCACCAAGGATCTCTAGATAAACTGACTAGACTCCAGTGGATGAATTTACCCCGAAGGACATCAGAGTATAAATGCTTGACCTGACAGGACTTAACATATACGACAGAATACAAGAAGTCTGATGGAGACTTGGCACTATGGATGGGGCAGCTGTCTGAATTTGATTAAGAACTGTTGTATGAAATGTACAAAAGCTCAATTTTTTCTAATTTTAAGTCTTTTTTTTGTTTTTCATCTAGATTTATTTCAGCATTTTATAAAAGCTATTTTTAATGTTTGGGCCTCCACACAAAAATATCAGCTTTAATTTATGTCATTGGGGAAGAGAGAGGTAATGTCAGCTTTTCAGTTGAAAAGAGAAGTCTTTCTGATACTTTTAAGTTATGTTGAATGTGTTACATATTTACAGTGTATAATTGTTAATGAAGTATATATTCTAACATGAAACATGAAATACCAGGTGTTTATTTTTCGCTGATGTTTCACTGAGTTGAGTCTGAATACATAAAAAGGACAAATGGCTCTTTGTGGGAAAGAAGATATATACAAACAACAATTTATAGCATGGAAAAACATGCTAAAGAAAAGCTAATACTTAGAAATGGTATAACACAGGGTAGAGTGATTTTTCTCTCATTACAATTGCTGTGGGTCTGAGATGACTTCATGATTACAAGTAACAGTGAGGCTAACACTTCAATGGAAGATCTAACAATATCTTTCTGCATGAAAAAGGAAAAAAAAAGAATCAAAGGCCACCATAGGCACTGAGTTGTAAAGGGAAAGCCCAGAATGGGAGAAACCAAGAACTGGGAGCCCCCAAATCCCTGTATGTGACTGATCTCTGAGACAAAGAAAGATGGGTTCAACTGGAAAGGAATCCCTACAAAATCACATAGCTGTGCTGAAGGCAGGAAACATGCTACATTATTTATTATGTGTGTAGATGAGCAATAACAAGGGTGAGATGGTGCAACCTGTCTGCTCTTTGAAATCTCAGGCAGCAAAGCACATTACTAGACTTCCATTTGCAGCATGAGTTTTTATTTACATTTATTTATTTATTTTGAGACAATGTCTCCCTATAGCCTCTGCTGTCCCTGAACTTGTTACGTAGACCAGGCTGACCTTGATCTCACAGTGATCTTCTTGCCTCTGCCTCCCCAGAGCTAGGATGAACATTATGTGCTACCACACCCAAATTTAATGACTTAAATTTACTCTAGCAACTTCTACTTTTAAATACAACTCCTTATGCTCCCTCTTCAAGATGATTTCCAAAGCACACTACTAACTTTACATAAATTAAATCCCATTGATAAGCAGCACCCATTTTAAAGGCATCTTTAGGCAGGCATAGCAGATCTAGTTTCCTTGGTCATGAAGGCAACTAATAACTTAGAGATACTCTTTAGGATAGCACCTAAAAATGTCTACATGCAGCCAGGCCTGGTTTCACACACCTTTAATTCCAGCAATCTGGAGATAGATGCAGGCAGATCACTATGAGATTGAGGTTAGCCTGGTCTACACAGCTCTTTCCAGACTAGTTTGGGTCACATATTGAGACTCTGCTTCCAACAAAATAAAATGAAATAAATAAAATTAAATTGAATAAAAAATAAAATTAAATCCAAAGCCAAAAGTATACAGACAAACAAAAAACAAAATAAAGAAAAATGTCTGCAGGCCAATACCTAGAATTCTCCAGTTTCATCTAACATCAGACTCTAAAAATTAGCAAATCACACAGTCAGAAATACTTAGCACTGAATTTTAAAAGAAGGACAAAATAAGTGGCACTTTGTAATTACAAAACTATATTACAATGCACTCTATACTTAATAAACTCATTCGATTGCAATAGGTCAAACAATGACATAACAATTGGAGAAAATCAAGATAATTCCAATGCCCTTCTTCACATGAAGCATTTTCTTTCCACCTTGGGGCACACTAGTAAAGCTCTGTCTCTTCTAAGTGTAGGAGTGGCACATAGCAAGCAGAAATTTAGAGAGGAAGTTTCTGAAGAGACTGATTTAATTCACCTGCCTTCCCTAAAGTTAGGAAAATACAATCTTGTCAAATAAAGGAAACAGCAAACAGAAGAACACACTTTTACTATTAACTGCTCTGTGACGACAAAACGTTCAATAATGCAGCATCTTGGCTGAGTATCAGATATAGCACTGTGGTTCCATCTGTCTAGGCTGTTTGGGGCTCTTCTTCTCATTTAGGAGATTTTCATTTGTTTCAAATGACCTGTCAAAACAATTTTTAAAAATAACCTACTTTATTTCCTAAGGAGAATTCTGAGGTCAGCTGTTAAAGAGACATAGCATTTGCTTTTCAAGCTCACACAAGTTTCATGCATGTTGAATAACTTCACTAATATGAACGTATTTGAATTTGATGTATATGGGAAATGATCATATTTGATCTTTTTTATAAAACTATATCAAGCATGTATTCTTTAAGTCAAAGTCACATAAATGTAAATTTAAAGCAAACCAATGCTTGTGTATCATATTAATCTCTGGAATCATTAAAGGCAATATATTAAATGGCTGGAGAAATGACTCAGTGATTAAGTCCACCGACTCCTCTTGCAGAGGACTCAGGTTTGATTCCCAGTACCCACATGGTGGCTAAGAACCATTTTTAACTGCAGTTCCAGGGGAATATGGTGCCCTCTTCTAATCTCCACAGCATTGCACGAAACAGATTCACTCACATATGTTCAGGCAGTACACTCCTATACACAAAATAAAAATAATAAACAAAAAACAGTTTTTAAAGAGACATTATATTTGGTCTTAAAGCTGGTGTTGGACCATTGGTTGATGTTTTCCCTTGGCACATGCATAGCACTCTCCAAAGCTATGAGAACTAGCCTTCAGGAAAAGTGGTTTCAGGTCAGTTCCAGCTCTTTTTCTCCAAATCCTGTGTCCAAAGTGTGTTCTGTCTTCAGCAGTAAGTTCTTACCTGCAAGTTCTGTGAGGCCATCAAGGGCTGTCGCAATAGACTATGTAAGTTCAAGAGTCTCTTGGACCACCCTGACGAACAACCCATGGAGGGTTTCTCCTGTCTGGCACTGTTTCCTGTTATATAGGCTTTAGCTTTACACAGACTCATGTAGAGATACTATATGTGCAATTTGTCATTAAATTGTTGGGCTAATATGATTCCCTCTGTTTTTTTTTTTTTTTTTTTTTAACTAGCTAGGCATTATCTTTCTTCTCTCTCTCCCTGTCTAACACCTCCACCATGGTTTCCCCATTTAAGGTTTCCCCATTTAAATATCCCCATTTTCCCCAGATCTCCCTTGATAATAACAGTCCCCTAAGTTACCTCCAGGAAATGAACAAGACTCCAATCTTAGCCAAGGAAATATTGGCAGCTGATTGTTGCTGGGTGAAGAAGAGCTGATCTTCCTAAAACAAGAAACTGTAGATAATTAGACTAGACCTCAGTGAATGGACTTGCACAGGGGAACATCTGGGGACACTGACTTGACACACTGGGCTTTACTACAGATGATAAGAGTATTTGGGTTCCAGCAGGGAGGTTGTGAAAGCATGCTGGAGGGACGGGGGTATAAAGATGACTAATATTGTTTAAGATGTTCTATATTAAATACATAAAAATTCAACAAATTTTAAAAAGACAATGTATTAAAAAGCATGCCTGAAGACTGTGATGATTCTCTCAAGCTACTTGACCCAAAAGCTGTAGCTTGATAAGAGTATTTGGGTTCCAGCAGGGAGGTTGTGAAAGCATGCTGGAGGGACGGGGGTATAAAGATGACTAATATTGTTTAAGATGTTCTATATTAAATACATAAAAATTCAACAAATTTTAAAAAGACAATGTATTAAAAAGCATGCCTGAAGACTGTGATGATTCTCTCAAGCTACTTGACCCAAAAGCTGTAGCTGTTAGTTCTGCCTTTTCCCTCCCCATACCTGGTTTGGTAACTGGATATTTCACATGCTATAGACCAACAGATTAATGATTTACAAAAGGAAATCAATAATTGGCCAAAATGGCTTCAATGGCTTACTCCATTCTTGGGCCCAATATTGATTGGCATACTCCTTCTTATGGGAGCTCCAATAGCTATGCGCTGTATTGTAATTTCGATTAATAATACTGTGGCCTCTATGACCACTTCCTTCTTACTTTTAAAAAACAAAAAGGGAGGAGATGTAGGAAACCAGGATGCCAGGCACTAGGGTGAGGTGAGCCTGAAACTTATAGGTACAGGCTGCATTCTCTGCTAAAGGGAGGGGCACTGAAAACAGTGGCTCTGATAATCCCTGTCCTGCAGAACACTGTTAGGCTGGCAGGAGGAAGTGGCCGGTCATAAAAGTGACCTGCTCTGTGGGAAAGCGTCCTGATCAACAACCCTTAGCTCATCTCCTTGTCCTAAACAAATAACTCAGCTATCCCTGGCTAAGAGATTAGGCCAGGTCAAAGGTTTACTCCTGAGCTAAAAGCTAAAAGTTTACCATGCTTTTAAGAAAGAAAACATTGTGGCCAATAAATTACTGGATGGCCATTGATAACCTTGAGTAAAAGTTTAAGAATCCTGGCGCCAACTAACAGACTAAATGTCCTGTTTCTTTGTACCCTAAATCTTTGTATGTGACTGTCATATCCCACGTGACTGCTAGTTCCTTGGGATGTATAAAAACCATATGAATTCTAAAATAAATCGTCCTGTTGGGAAGACAAAAAAAAAAGCATGTTAATGTGTAACTAACAACTATAATGAATTAATTTAGCTGTTCAACACATTTCATGATGTATATACATGCATAGATGCATGTGTATATGTATGTCAATGCCTCTGACAGGTTTAATGGAAATGTATACAGAAAAATTTCAAGTGATAGAATGATGCAATATATATGTTCTATTGGTACTACAGCAAATTATTGCAAATTTATTCAATTAAAATAGAAATATATTATAGTACACATCTGGAGAATAGAAATCTAATGTTCCACTTATACCACAATCCATTTCCTTGCTTATTTTCCAGTCTCAAAGGATTGACATTGTTCCTAACATGATCTTTCTTATCTGTAAAGAGAGCAATGAAAGGTTCAGTCTAACTGACCTGTACTATTCCAAAACTGCTTTTCTCTTCCTGCCTTCTTCCACATACATTGACTATTTTACAGGAATTTTATGATCATAGTCAGACCACACAGGTAATTCTATATATCTCCCAATGTTCAGATCACCCTGATAGGTAAACAATTCCATCTGTGACTGGAACTAATCTTTGCTATTTAACTGTACATATTCACACATTCTGAAAATTAAGGTAGAAACCTTTTCTAAGGAAGCGCAGTATTAAGTCTATCACAATGCCTAGATTACCTTTACAGAAATGGTACTAAATTTCATCCTTTCTCTCTAATGTAATGGTTTCTGTTTTATTTCTTTCTACAAGATATCAAGTTGTTTCCTTACTCAAGCCAATGTTAGCTAAACCTATTTAGCATGACAATTTATAGAAGCAACATAGGAGTACAGAGATGCATTATCTTTAAAGCTCATGTGAAAGTTAATTATTGTGTGTATAAGACAATCATTTATGAACAATCAAAACTAAATAACATATTCATTCCTCCACACCGTCTAAAGAATATACATGTATATATTTATTATGTATGTGTATGAATAAACAAATGATTATATAGATGTGTATTGCCAACCTACATTAAAAAAGTATATGCATATACCATTTACATATATATTCCTGAATTATTAATTTCTCTGTTTCTGTGATGCAACACATGACCAAGGTAACTTATAGAAGGTAAAGTTTATGTTGCTTACAGTTCCAGAGGTTAAGTTTCCATTGTGGTGAGAAGGTATGACAGTAGATGTGGCTGGAACAGAAAGTCAAGATACCATATCTTCAAGCAGGCACAGGTAGCAGCAGCAGCCAGACTGCCAGTGAGCAGGGCTATATACTCTTAAAACTTGGCCCCAGTCACGTGTTTCCTCCAGCTTGGCCACCCCTTCTAAGTGTGTGAGGTCTTCCATGACCCTCCCCAAACAGCTCCAGGAACTGGGAGCTGTGTCCAAGTGTCCAAATCCTTGGAAAGTATGGGGGACATGCTCTGTTAAACCACCCTGACCACTCTAAAGTCAATATCATCATAATGAAAAATGCATATTGCTGAAACTTCAAAGATCCCATAGTTTCTGTGGTGGTTTAACTCCAAACCCTATTTGTCTCACATCCTTTAGCTGAAAACTTCTCTACCATCTTTTAAAATCCCAAATCGATACTCACAGCATTTTTGTGGACCTTCTCAAATAATTTCAAATTTTAGTGTAGTTGCCTTTCATGCAACTTTTCAGATGACACGAATAAAAAACAGGCGGCTTTCATATTTTGGGTTTTTTCCTGTAACCGAGATCATTTATGATGCTAAGTTCTACATACTTAATATTTATGCTTTTGTGTTGCTTTTCTGGATGTAAATGTTTCTGAGAATGTTTAATTTTTTCCAACTTTTTTCAGTGATTTATTTGGGAAAGGGGATCATGTGCCTTTCATGGAACATGTATGGAAGACAAAGGACAACTTTGGGAGTTGATGTTTTTCCTCCACCATGTAGATTCATGGGATTGAACTCAGTATAGTTAGACTTGATAGTGATTTCTTTTATCTGCTGAGCCTCCTTACTGTCCTTCTTGAAGTATTTTGCTGAAGTTTAATATGGTATTCAAAGGACAAATGTTGGATTATTAATCCTAATTTTGTGGTAAGGACTTTATCTGACCTGCACTAAAGGGCTTCAAAGGATATGACAATAGATACTTACAATGTGCCTTTCAGAAGATAGTTTTCAATTCTGGCTGTCAATTCATTCATGTGTCACCCGTATCTCAGTGTCCCTTTCGCAGGAAAAGTTGATACTGGCAGATACCTCAGGAACACATAATCAGCCATTAAGATGCAGGAAAATCAACTCTTCCAAGCCAATGTCTTTATTGTAGTTCAGGGATAGTTCTAAGCCAATCCTCAAGATGTGTTAATTATGGTTTAGAGAATGTAGGCGTAAGTTTCATAAAGTCATGGTTACATAGATACTGAATTTTAATTGGATTGTATATCATAGTCTGTTCAGCTTACACCTAACACATAAAAAGCACTTTAAGAGGAGTCTTTCCTATGTATTTCACCACATAAAGAAAAATGAAACATTGTTAAATTTTTATTACTAGGGATTTCATAAAAAGCAAATAACTAATTGAAAAAGAAGAGCTAAAATTGTCACTATTTGCAAACAATATGGTATTATGCATAAGAGATTCAAAAAATTCTACCAGTAAACTAACAGAAGTGATTAATATCTTCAGTTAAATGTCAGGTTACAAAATCAGCTTATAAAAATCGGTAGTCTTTCTGTATACCAATAACAAAGAATCATAAAAAGCATTCAAAGTAACACTACCATTCACCATAACCCCCCCAAATGGGGATAAACCTAACCAAAGATATTAGAGATTGTTCCGGTGAAATTTTCAAACCCTGAAAGAAAAATTAAGAGGAAGACACCAGGTGATGGAAGAACTTATGATGCTCATGAATTGGTAGAATTAATATTGTGAAAACAACCATTTTATCACAAGAAATCTATAGTTTCAATGCAATGTCAGTCAAAATACTCATGGCTTTCTTCACAGCACTAGAAAAAAAATCCTAAAATTCATATGGAATCAAAAAAGACCCCAGCTATCTAGAACAACCGTGAGCAAAAAGAACAATGCCAGAGGGAACACCATACCAGATCTCAGATTATATTACAGAGCTATAGTCCTAAAAACCACATGATACTACGATAAAAATAAACATGAAAATCAATGGAACACAATCAAAAGACCTAAACATGAATACATGGAATTTCAGACACCTCATAATTGACAGAGATGCAAAGAACACAATAAAAGAAAAACAGCTTCTTCAAAAAATGGTGCTACTAAAATTGGATCTCCATTTACAGAAGAATGACATTGGGCCTTTCAACTTATCTTTAAACATACACAAAAGTCAACTCCAAATGGATCAAAAACATCTATGTGAAACCTGAAACTCTAAACCATTAGATGAAAACACAGGTCGTATCTGATAAGATATAGGTGTGGGAAAGACTTTCTAAATCACACATCAGTTATCCAGGAATCAAGGTCAACAATCAACAAATGGGACCTCATTAAGCCACGAAGCTTCTTTTCAACAAAAGAAACAACCAAGGAAGTGAAAAGGAAACCCACTTAGTGGGAGAAAATCTTCACATACCACACATCTGACAGAGCATTAATATTCACAATATAGGAAGAACTTAAAAAAAAAAAAACCCAAAATGCAAGAAAACAAATGACACAATGAAAAGATGGGCTATGTATTTGAACAGAGACTTTACAAATGAAGAAATAAAAATGGCTAAGAAACATGTTAAAAAATGCTCAATATTCCAAGTTATTAGAACAATGCAGATTAAAAACCAATTTAAGATTCCTTCTTACCCAGGTAAGACTGGCTAAGATCAGGAGAACAAAAGAAACCAAATGCTAATAAGGTTGTGGAGAAAGGGGACAACTAATTCACTTCTGGTGAGAATACAAACTTATGTAATCACTATGGAAAGCATTGTGGAGAACTCTCAAAAAAATCTGAAAATGAACCTACCATGTGATCCAGTTATATCACTCCTTGGCATATAATACCCAAAGGACTCATCCTATATTGTAGAGGTACTTGTACATCCATGTTTATTGCTGTTCTTTTCACAATAGCTTAAAAAATGGGGGAAAATTTAATGTCCCTCAGCTGATGAATGGATAATGAAAAAATGGTTAATTTAAACAATGAGGTTCTACTTAGCAGTTATAAAAGATGGAATGATGAAATTTGCTCGCAAATTAATGGAACTAGAGTGTTATACTAACTGAAGTAACACAAACTCTGAAAAGCAAACAATTATTTTCCCCTTCATTTGTGGCTCCTAACTCCAACCTCTTCTATGTAAGTATATATCCTGATATAACATCAGGAATCAGAAAAGTGCAAAGGAATCACTAAGGTAAAGTGAAAGAGGGGATATTAGGGAAAAGGTGTTAGAGGGGTAGGTGGGGAAAGTGGGACTGCTCAACTCAGAGGAGGGAGGGAGGGACATGCAGGGGACCATGAGGTGGGAGAGGAATAAACTCACGAGAGAGGGCATGGGGTAGGTGGGTGTTATAGGGCAGGAGGGTGGATATAATGGGGGCAATTGGATTGGGGAGGGAGGAGGGAGGTAGGACCAGGATAGAGAGGAGAAATGAGTGGATCAGCAGTAGTGTGGGAAGACAAAGGGAAATGTGTTGGCTTGGGAGCCCCTTGAGAAATACACATATGGTGTCTGAATATAGTGCTTGTGTATACATGGGGGCTGTATGGAAAGGTGCACAGGGCCAGACAGGAGAGACCTCCTTTTGTGTGGTTGATCAGAGTAGTCCAAGAAGCTCCCAAAATAACAAGAGACTATTTCCAGAGCCCTTGGTTATCTGCCAGAATTGGAAGGTAAGACCCTACTGCTGAAGACAGGACATAATTCTGACACAGGGCCTTGGAGCAAAGGGACAGGAAATGATCTGGAAGTCTTTTCCCTAAAGATGAGGTCTCATAGATCTAGAGGATACTATGTAAGCTGCTAAGGGAACACCAATCAATGGTCCAGCCCAATCCTAAAGCTGAATAAACATAATGACTGGCGCAGCAAACTACTTCTTTTAGTGCAGTTGTAGTACTGTTATCTGAGGGTAATCAACAGCTCTCTAATTGGACTTAGAGTCCTATCAATAAAAATGAATTCATGGGTTGCACTGTAATTATACCCAAATATACACTGGAGAGGTCATGGGTGCTATAGAAAACTCTGTCTCTGTAATATCTCTACATAAATGAAACTTCTTACCATATGCTAAATATGATCCTTACATTTACAGACAAGTGTCTAGTATACCACTCATCAAAGAAACTTCTTTTTGCAAGAGATGGAGACTACAGCAATGTTCCTCAGCTGGTCAGGTACAGAGAAAATACATCTGAGAATCACCCAGTCCTAGGTGACATATATATAGTGAAGTCTCCACACCTAAAGCTCATGGAACATAGTGGAACAGGGCTTGGAGAGAATACTGGTCCATCCCTCAGTTATCATCAGTGAAGCTTCCTTATACAACAGAGTGTGATGCATACAGATGGCCACAATAGGCTAAGTTTAAGATAATAAGACACTACAGAGTGTGTGTCCTTGGACAGGACTCCTTTAGCAAACTTCACTTACCCACAGCTCAGGGGCCATTGCAGAAGACAGGGCAGAAAGATTACAAGAGCAAGGGTTGGTCCATGAACACAGGGACGCAAAGAATTTCAGGTCACTGGAAGCTCGCATATGTGAAATTGTGGCAATGGCGGCTTCAAGTACAAGACTCATGCCACCTCAGGCACACAAAGGCCAGTGTGATGTGAAGGAAATAGGCAGCAGGCCAGACCTAGCCTGAGAACAGTTGAAGACTGATGCTAGTTATATAATCTTCCTTTCATTTTATTTTGTATTAATTTTTCCAAACACTGAGGACTCACAAAAATCTCAAAAATGTACAATAAATGAATAATTTTCCATTCCTCAGTTACCATGAATAGTGCTGCAATAGGGGTATAGGAGATCCAGCTCAGAGAAGCTGAGAGAAGAATAGTGGTTATCAGAGACTGAAGGTAAAGGAGACAGAAATTCCCAGGGAGGAGTCTTCTGCTTTAGAGGAAGAAGAGTTATGCTCTTCTATCACCCAGAAGAGTGAGTGTAATTAATATTAATATGCTAGTATGTTTCAAACCATAGGGGAGGAATTTGAATATACTCAGCATAAGGAATAAAAGTTTAAGGTGACTCATCTACTAATTAACCTATTTTGATCACTAGCCAATATACATATAGGTCAAAATGTCATACTGAATCTCATAAATAAATAAATGAATGCCATGCCAGTCAACTGGCATGACACGTAACTACTATGCAAAATTTGTGATACCATTTTTAGGGGGAGTATTTTGTATATAAAATTATCATATACATATTAAAATAATCTTAATTATAACTTCTTGTTTATGTGTTCAGAGTGAGAGCTCAGCAGTAACACCTGAGCAATCCATTTATCAAATGCAATGTAAAATATTTTTCCCCATCAATTTTTTTTTTTATTTTTTTCTTCTTTCATTTATTTCTTTTTTATGATGGGAGGGAGTGGGCATGGATTTGATCAAAATACCTTATATGCATGTATCAATTCTCAATAAAGTTTTTGTAAAAGTTAAAAAAATTAGAAGTCATTCATGGGAGAGATTTTTAAGATGGAAAAAATAAATAAAAGCATGACTTTATTGTGATGTCTCTAGAAATGGGGTCAACAGGCCATGGAAAGCATGATGCAGTGATCTGAAAGTTCAGTGCCTTACCACAACAAGGAGAGGAAGATCATCCCACACATGTAATCCCCTCCAAGGCTCAGGGGCTTTGATCGATTTGGTTACCTGGAAATGTCCTCAGGCCACTATGCCAGCAAGCTATAGTCACACCTCCTTCCCACATCAAGGCTTAGAGGAGGGAGTCATTTATACCTCCCCTCCAAGCAATCAGCTTTGTCGGGGAGGACCTAAGGTTATACAAGCCAAGAATGCCATAAGGTAGCTCTCTCGACATGGTGTGCGGCTGTTGGGAAGTCACAGGATCTATATTTGAGGGTGGGCATTCCAGTGCAGCCATAAATGGGGAGGGGAATGCCCAATCTTCTATAAATAAACCCCTACACTATATTCTGTTAACAAGCACAATAAAGTAGTTAGGATTTAAAAGAAAAAAAAAAGAACAGATATAATGGAAACCTTCATTATTCCACAAATTTGATCGCATGTTGGCAAATACTTTGGTCTTTGATTGCTTATTCCTACTTTTCCCCCTTTAAAATTCATTGTATATAAATTTTTATGTAACCTGCTTCAAGTTGTTTCTGGAAAAATGTGTTAAAAATTTGCCTCTCTTTGGAATAAAAAATAAATTAAATAAAAAATAATTTCTAGCTAGACACTGACCAACTCTCGTGAGATTCTTGTAAAGCACAGGATTTTAAACAAAAGTAGTCTTACAAAGGTATGTTACTCAATACAGTGAATCAGTGATGGCCTCAAAACAGGGGCTGAGACAGTGAGCATGTCTCCCACAACAGCTGTGATAATAGCCACAGGCCCAGGGTCTCCTCGATGAAGTCAGGGCCACACAGCTCTCCAGTTCCCATGGGGCTTACTCCTCATTGAGGTCTCTGCCCAAGCATCACTTCTTTAAAGATACTCTTCCTCATATTGTCCCCAGTCTAAAACAACACTCCCTAACACCTTCAGACTGTTTCCTAGAGAAAGACTCATTTTTAACGCTACTAACACTTAGATGCTTGCATATGCATCTCTAATCTCTATGTATCCAATTATGACTAGTCTAGTTGGTTACGCTTGGATCCTTGGCACCTGAGTATGGATATAAGTCATCAGGTAGATTTCAATGGTAATGTTTATCACCTCTATTAATTAACATGAAGTAAATTTTTATGCTTCCTCCTCAAAAGTTTTGGCAAAGACCAAACATTCTTGAATAGCCTTGTCTACACAGATATTATATTCTCTGATCTAGTTGTAGGTATAATTTGTCAGTATGTTGTTGGATTAATATGATTCCCTCTGGTTTTTAAAAAATAGCAAGGCATTATTTATCCCTCACATTGTCTGTGGTTTTGTTATATATGGCTTTATTTATGTTGAGGTGTGTTCCCTCCAGTTCAATTCACTCTAGGACTTTGAACATAAATGCATGTTGAATTTTGTCAGAAGCCTTCTCTGCATCTATTGAAATGACCATGTGGTTCTTGTCTTTAAGCCCATTTATATAATTTATGATGTTTATTGACATATATATTGAACCATCCTTACATCTCTGGAATAAAGCCGATAATCATTTTTATTATTTATTTATTTACTTATTTTTATTTAACAACCACATGATTAGAAGAAGCATTTCTTTACAGCATTAACATATTCAGCAACAATTTCAAGTGCAAGGCTACATCTCTTTCAAAAGTGTTTGTAAAATTTTAGGTTCACAGTTGAATTAAGACATTTATTAACCTTAAAAGATTTCCTTTTCATTTTAAAATATGCTGTTTCCTACATTTTTAATACTACTAAGACTTAGATGTTTGCACATGTGTCTTTAATCTCTATGTATCTGATTATTACTAGTCACACTCAGTTACACTTAGGTCCATGGCATATCCTGAGTATGGATATAAAGTCATCAGGTAGATTTTAATGGTAATGTTTTTCACCTTTACTAATTAACATGAAGTAAATTTTTATGTTTCCTCCTCAAATATAACTCCTTTTTTTCTTTGTTCATTTTTTTGGTGTATGTATCATACAGAAAATCCCAATCTTATTCATCTATATACCCACTTTCCAAATGGCACCCTCCCATAGCTCTCCCTGCCCCCATCACTGAAGCCCATATACTCTGTCATCCCTGTTACTGTCCATTATCTTCTCCATGCCCGCAGCCATTCCCCAGTGCTTGTCCATCCACTGTATGTATAAGTGACTTGTTCTTTTTCTTTTGCAGATTTTAGTATTGTCTCTTTGTTCTGCATGTTTAGTATTTTACTATGATATGCCATGGAGAGTTTCTTTTCTGGTCCTGTCTATTTGAGGTTTTATATGCTTTCTGTATTTGTATGGGCATGTCTTTCTTTAATTTGGGGAAATTTTCTTCCACCCAGATAAACCAATTTACTTTTACTCTCAAGTTCTTTTAAGGATCTGTTCCTCAGGGGTAACATGGGATTGGGATGAGAACCTGGCTCCATTCTTTTTTGAGTTCCATCTACGTGAAGAAAAGTCAAAGGTACTGCTTGACCATGGTTGGCTTTGCTTGGAAGCATGGAGGAAATGTTTCCTCTTTGTTGACCCTCCTCTTTGCAGACTGGAACCTGGTTCCAGTCCATCTGGTGCAGTCTCCAAGATCTCCTTGATCAAGAGGACAGGTGACTAACCACAGCTACAGGACATTTTAAGAAATGCTCATAGTGCCCTGGAACTTTGTTGCCTAGGATGGAAAGGACCAAAAGCTGTCCTTCACATCCCTCTGTCCAAATTACTATAGGCCTCATAGTATGGTTGTTAAACATCCAAAAAGGTTAGTTCCACCAGTCTGGTACTTTTAATTACCATATGCCATGTAGAAAAAGCTTGGATAAAGACCAAACACTTTCAGATAAACCTTCTGTAGACATACATTACATTCCTTGATCTGGTTGTATGTATAATTTGTCAGTAGGTTGTTGGACTATTATGGTTCCCTCTGTTTTTTTTTAAACTAGCTAGGCATTATTTACCTCACGCATTAGCTAACCCTTCCACCATGGTTTCCCAATTTATGGTGCCCCCATTTTTACTATTTCTCCCTTAATAATACCCTTCTCCTGTGGTCCCAACTCTGTTGAGCTCCTTCTTTCCCTTTATCCCCTAGGTTCCTTGTATAACCCTCCTTCCCACCTCCCTTAAAATAACCACATTTTTATCCATATCTCCCTTATTAACACCTTTTTCCTACTTTTCTTCTCTTTCATATTCTTTCTTTTCCTTTACCTCCCTGGTCATTTTGTTATCCTTATTACTGTAGTTATGTCTGGATACATACTCACTTAAAGAATTTGGTACTGGGATCCACATGTGAGGGAGAACATATGTTTTGTTTTTGTTTTTGATTTTGTTTTGCTGAGTCTGTGTTACTTCACTTAGTATAACATTTTCTAGTTCCATCCTTCTACCTGCAAATTTCATGATTTCATCTTTCTTTACTGCTATGTAACACTCCATTGTATAAATAAACCTCACTTTCATTATCTACTAATCAGTTGAGGGACATTTAGATTGCTTCCATCTCTTAACTATTGTGAAAAGAGCAGCAACAAACATGGATGTACAAGTTTCTCTGCAATAGGATGAGTTCTATGGGTATATGCCAAGGAGTGGTAGGTTCATTTGTAGTTTTCTTGAGACAGGGTCTCCCTGTAGCCCCAGCTGCATTTGTAGCTTTTTAAGAGTTCTCCATACTGCTTTCCATAGGGGTTGAAAGAATTTGCAGTCTCACCAGCAGTAGATGAGCATTCCCCTTTCCCCACATCCTATCCAACATTTGGTATCATTTGTTCTCTTAATTTTCTCCAGTCTCACTGGGGTAAGATGAAATCTTAAAGTGCTTTTAATTTGCATTTCCCTAATTACTAGTGATGTTGAACACCTTTGAAGATGCCTCTTAGCCATCTTTATTTCTTCTTTTGAAATCTTTCTGTTCACTTCCCCAGCCCATCTTTTAATTGGGTTACTTCTTTTTATGATGCTTTGTTTTTGAGTTTGTTATATATTCTGTATGTGAAACC
Organism: Nannospalax galili; assembly: GCF_000622305.1. NCBI lineage: Eukaryota > Metazoa > Chordata > Mammalia > Rodentia > Spalacidae > Nannospalax > Nannospalax galili. The sequence goes on from NW_008348789.1 coordinate 208,123, forward strand.
TGTCAGTTGTGTCACTGGCAAAGATTTTCTCCCATCCTGTGAGTTTTCTCTTCACTTTCTTGGTTGCTTCTTTTGATATACAGTAGCTTTTTAGTTTAATGAGGTCCCATTTGTTGATTCTTGACCTTGTTTCCTGGGCAGTTGATGTGCGGTTTAGAAAATCCTTTCCAACACCTATATCTTGTAGGTTATTGCAAATGATTTCTTCTAACAGTTTTAGAGTTTCAGGTTTCAAATTGAGGTCGTAGATTCCTTTGGAGTTGACTTTTGTGCAAAGTGAAAGACACAAGTTTAGTTTCATTCTTCTATAGGTGGGTATCCAGTTTTTCCAACACCATTTGCTGAACCTGCCTTCTTTCCTCCAGTTCTTGGTCCCTTTGTCAAACATCAGGGGGCTGAAATTGAATGTACTCATATTTTGGTCTTCAATTTTGTTCCATTGATTATGGGACTATTTTTGTGCCAGTACCATGCTGTTTTAATGACTATAGCTCTGTAATACTGTTTAATATCTGGTATAGTAATCCCCCCAGCATTGCTCTTAGAGCTCAGGGTTGCTTTGCCTATCTGGGTTCTTTTGCGTTTCCATATAAATCTTAGGATTTTTTTTTTACAATTATATGAAAAATGTCATGGGTATTTTGATTGGCATTGCATTGAATCTATAAATGGCTTTTGGTAGGATGGTCATTTTCACAATATTAATTCTTCCAATCCATGAGCATGGGAAGTCCCTCCATCTTCTGATGTCTTCCTCAATCTTTTTCTTTAAAGATTTAAAATTTTTGTTGTAGAGTTCTTCAATGTCTTTGGTCTAGTTTGTTCTCAGATATGTCTATCTATCTATCTATCTATCTATCTATCTATCTATCTATCATCTATCTATCTAATCTATATCTATATCTATATATATCTATATATATCTTGCAGCTATTGTGATGGGGCATTTTTCCATGTACTCTTTCTCTTATTTCTTGTTGTTGGTATATAGAAAGGCTACAGACATAATATGATTAATTTTATAATCTGCTACTTTACTGAACTTGTTAATAATTTCTAGGAGTTTTCTGCTGGAATTTTTGGTGTCTCTTAGATATAATATCATATCATCTATAAAAAGGGATAATTTGATCTGTTATTACTGCTTTAATTTCCTTCCCTGTTTTATTGCTCTTGCAAGAGTTTCAAGCACTATGTTAAAGAGGAGTGGAAATAGTGTACCGCTTTGTCAGGTTCCTGATTTTAATGAGAATGCTTCCAGTTTTTCCACTTTTAGAATGATGTTTGCTGTGGGTTTGTTATATATGGCTTTAATTACATTGAGTTATGTTCCCTCCAGTCCAATTGCCTCTAGGATTTAGAACATAAATGCATATTGAATTTTGTCAAAGGCCTTCTCTGCATTTAGTGAGATGACCATATGGTTCTTGTCTTTAAACCCATGTATATGATTTATGACATTTATTGATTTATGTATATTGAACCAACCCTGCATCACTGGAATAAAGCCAACTTTATCATGGTGTATGATGTTTTTGATGTGTATCTGTATGCAGTTTGCAAGTATTTTGTTGAGAATTTTCACATCTATGTTCATTAAAGATATGTGTCTATAGTTTTCATTTTTGGTTGTGTCTTTATCCGGTTTGGGTATTTGAGTGGTGCTGGCTTCATAGAAGGAGTTTGGGAGTTCTCCCTTTGTTTCTATAGTTTTGAATAATTTAAGTAGTATTGGTTGGAAGTCTTCTTTAAATGTCTCATAGAATTCTACTGTAAATCCATCTGGGCCTGGGCTTTTTTCAGTCTGGAGGTTTTGTATTACTGTTTTAATTTCCTTATGTGTAATGGGTTGGTTTAAGCTGTTAATCTAATCTTGGTTTGTTTTTGGTGGCTCCCATACTTTTAGATACCCATCCTTTTGTTTAGGTTTTCAAATTTAGTAGCATATAGTTTTTCAAGGTATTCCCTTATAAAGTTCTGGATCTTTTTGATGTCTGTTGTGATGTGTCCCTTTCATCTCTGATTTTGTTGATTTAGAGTTACTCTTTCGTTCTTTTCATTAACTGGCTGAGCTGTCTATCAATTTTGTTTATCTTTTCAAAAAAAACACAGCTCTTGTACTCCTAGATTCTAATTATACAGCCTATACCTGTACTCATTCCCATTTATATGTATGAACATAACCATGTTGATTTGTATATGAGAGAGACCAATTGATTTATTTATTTTTATTTCTCCATCTGAGGTACCTTGTGTAGCAGAGTACTTTCCCATTGCATCCATTTTCCTGCAAATTTAATGACACTTTTTTCTTTAGATAATAAAATCTCATTATGTATTTAAACCAAATTTTCATTAACCATTCATCTACTTCTGGAAATGTAGGCCAGTTCCAGCTCCTTGCTGTTGTGAATAGAGCAGCGATAAAATACTGCCACTGCCACTTTTCTTCAGAGAGAGTCAATATCTAGACTACATGAAGCACTGCATAAGTAAACACCATGGTCAAGATATGGTGGCACATATCTTTAATACCAGCACTAAGGAGGCAGTGGAAGACAAATCTCTGTGCAAACGAGGCCAGGCTGGTTGACATGGTGTGTTCCACTCCAGTTGGGGCTACAGGGAGACCCCCATCTCAAAATAATGAAAATAAAAATTTATACACCAAACAATGCTGCCAGTCAACAAATAAGCTAAATAAATGAACAACAGTTCTCAAAAGAAGAAACACGAATGGCCAATAAGTATTTCAAAAGTGTTCAACTTTCTTACAATTTCCTTAGGCATCAAGCACATGTACATGAAAACCAATTTTTTTTTTCCAGCTGGCCTGGAACTCACCATGTAGACCAGGCTGGTCTTGAACACCTGGAGATCCATCTGGATCTAACTCCCAAGTGCTGGGATTAAATGCATGAACCACCATACTGGCTACATCAAAGCTACTGTGAGGTTCCAACTCACCACACCATGAATGGCTTCCATCAAGAAAGAAGTATTGATTTCTTTCTCTAAATCACATTGGATATTTAAGTCTATGGATTCACTAAAAATAAAACTTACTGTTTCTGTAAATTATACTGATATTTAGCTTGTTAAACTAACTACAAATCCTAAAACATTTTGTAGCTGGAAGAAACCACAATGTTGACTTCTGAAAGTTAAACAAACAAACAAACAAACAGGTGATGGACACAATGACATCAAATTACGATTTCCAGAGGAAAACTAAGAAAGCACTGTGATCAGGAGAGTAGTGAAGAGTCATTCTGCACTGCCCTGCATGTGAAGGTGGACCCTGGAAATGAGAGAAGTTATGAAGAAGGATGAGAATTAAAATGTGAAGCATTTAATTTTATTCAAGTGAGCATACATCAAAGTAAATTTCAGTTTTCATAAATGTTCAAAGGAGCCGAAGTTAAATGAAATAACTCATCATTTCCTACAAGATTAAAGAACATTAAATTTTTCATCCATTTCACCACATAATCAAAATATTAAAATAGATGTTCTGTATAATTGTAAGGCAATCCCTGATTCATATGTATTTGAAAAGCCAGAGTCAGGTATATTACCACTAGTTTTTTATAAATCCAATCTTCCTTCCTAAATTTCAAACATGGCACTAGAAATCATGGAGGTCATAGTAATAAAGAAAAGAGAAAGGGAAAATGAGAGTAATCAAATTCCAATTTCTGCTCAGAACAATTTCAAAAGGTCATTAGTTCCAGTAGACTGCTCACCTATCCCTTCACAGTCGTTAGTCATAACCTTGATTCTCGCAAGTACTTAAAATTTAACCAGTGTTTTGAAAAAGATGCTGAATATGCAATTTCACATTATTTGATAAGCTGATTATATTTTTTCATTTTAAATCATACTTTGATAATTTGAGAAATGATTTCATGGTATAAACACCATTTATCAATACAGCAATTTTTCTCAAATATAAGCTATAAAAGTACACTTAATTTTCATGTATTTTATCATTCTTGATCTTACAATACCCATATCATTATAGCTGCTACTTTAATTTTTCATATTTATTTCACTTTGAAGGGGGTATCAAAAATTTTAATTTGATAAACAGATGAAAAGACAAATATCACTGCATAGCATTTACAAGAAATCATGCAACTTGATAATCTTTTTCTTCTACAAATATGTTCATTCAATAGAATTACATAAACTACATAAACCTCAGCTACCAAAGCTAATTCAACAATTCCAAAGTACAACTTGCTACTACAGAAGACCTCATGTTGATGTGGTCTTTAAAGCTTACCAAGAGTCCTGTCATATAGCTAAGTAAGTCACACATAGCGGGTATACAGAAAGAACAACCCTTAAGTTATAGAATCAAAGCACTTTCTAGAAAAGACGTCAATGCCTATCAGACAAGTTGATGATAAAATATGTTCTAGCTAAATAAAGTCATATGAATATTTATTTCACATTTTACTTACTTTATTAGTTAACATTTGGATTTTGGATAAGGTTGATCATCTGCTGACATACTGCATAGTTTTGTAAATTTTAGAAAGGAGACAGAAATAACAGCATTTTCAGTGATATTCATTTACTAAAAAGAAACAATTCAGAAAATATTCAACAATGGTTGAACCACACCTTCATTTTCCCATAGAAATAACTCAAAAAAAACCCCCAAAAAGTCCATTGGCACTCACTGTGCCATGTTTCATGAAAATTTATTCTATATTCTTTAATATTAACTATTTAATCTGACTTTATATTCTTTTATTTTGAATGATGAACACAAATCTTGAAATAAATGAAATCTTCACAGGCTTTAAGTTTATTCGCTACCTTAGAGTCCTTCGCAAATATATTCTCACATGCACATATAACATAAAGCAAAAATAGCATATCATATAAAATGAAATGAGTGTGTATAAACATACTTTTCTAAGTTTGACCATCCTTCTCCAAGTGCTATACCAAATAAGGGAATAATTTTAGTTATTTTTGTAAATAACCTTAAAGTTTTAAAATAAATATTATGTACTTTTTGCGTGTCAGTACAAGACTCAATTTCAATTATATGAGTTTTATAAAGGCTATGTTATTCAAAGGCAATTTCAATCATGTTCATTTGTTATTTTCAGCATGTATCTGTTTTTATCTGCATAACAGAATATCAAGAGACATGTTAAGAATGCTGGAATTATTACTATTAACAGATGCATTCAAGGCTACTGGACTTTTAATTATATTTTTATCTAAAAAGAATTAAGTATGAAAAGGTATAAATATGATGAAAATAGTGTAAAAGCTAGCAGGCTAATATGTGCCATTCTCTGTAACTCAAGATCAAAGGAATATGAAAGCAAAGCAAATCACTGCTTTCCTAAGTAAAATTAGCAGATTACATCACTAGAGTTAGATAATAATGAATCATGGGAAAGATTAGTCACCAAGATGCTTCAGAGCCATTTTCCCTTTTTGAAGTTTTGACAATGAAATAAAACATTTTTTTAGATTACCTTAGGAACTAGCTGACCAGTAATATTAAGATGGAAATTCTGTAGCAGTCGTTGGTCTCTTTTAAAGACCAATTTGCATCAGTTTAAAAACATATTATTGCCTGTGCTAAGATAATTTTAGATCACTGTAACTAATATTGACTACATTTCAAAGTACGAAAAGCATAATTAAAATATTACTATTTAAATTCTATCCAGACCTAGAAATCTCCTGATATTTTTATGTGTGTGTGTGTATGTGCTGGTATGCATGCATGCTTGTATATATTCTGTGTCAGTGAATGTACATATATATGCATGTGTGTGTAGTGGGTTAGGTGGCTGGTAAGTCCTAGGGAACATCTGTATTTTTTTTTACTGACATAGGAATGTATGAGCCACCACTTTCACCTTTACACAGGGTGCTGAGGATCAGAACATATCTTCATGATTATGCAATAAGCCTTTATCAACTGAGCTATCTCCCCAGCCTTCCCTGCCATTTTGTTGTTATTCCATTTTGTTTTGTTCTGTTTTGTCTTGTCTTGTTTTATTAAGGCAGTTCTATTGAGGTAACAAGCTCATGTGACCGGACCACTGCTCCAGACACAAGAGGGTACCAAAGATCCAGGTTCACAGGAGGGAATCACAGCTTTTGCTCATGAGAGGGAGCACAGCTTCAGCTCATGGGAGGAGATCACTCTTCCAACTCACAGGAGGGGACCACAGCTTCAGATCAAGTGAGAGGACCATAGTTCTAACTCACAGGAAGGGACCATGGCTCCAAGCTAATGGGAGACAACCACAGCTTCAGGTTCACAGGACAAGACCACAGTCTCAGGTTCATGGGAGGCCACCATAGGTCCAGGCTCATGGGAGGGGTCATAGTTTAAATCACGTTGTTCCTGCTGCTTTCCTGTCTCCATTGCTCTGTCCATATGATTATACTTGTGTTTAAGAAAGAGAAATTTGACTTTTGGGCATGGTGGCCCACTTCTTTATTCCCAGCCCTTGGGAGGCAGAGGCAGGTGGATCTATGTGAGATTAAGGTCAGTCTTTTCTATATAGTGAGTACCAGGTGGGCTGGAACTAGGGATACCCTGCCATTTTTTTAAAAAGAAAGAACAAGCATTTTGGCTTCTGTGCAGTAAACAGATGCAACAGTTACCTGATGGCTTGAATTTCTTGCTAAAGGGACATCAGTATTGGATAAATAAACTTCTTCTCTCTTGTGTTCAAGGAGAAAAAGGGCTCCTGGCCAAGGGTGAAGGATTTTTGTTGTTTGTTGTTGTAGTTGTTTTGGTGTATGTGTGTGTGTGTGTGTGTGTGTGTGTGTGTGTGTGTGCTGTTTTCACATCTTCCATGTTTATGGGGAACAAGGGATAAAACATTACTGGAGTCCCATTTTAAGTCTTCTGATTGAAAGATGGCATTCACTTCCTAATTTAAACTCCCTGCTTTCTCTGCATCCCAGATCAAACTCTTGCAAGACTCTTAATTGGTTCCTAAAGACAAAAAGCTTTCCTTCCCATCTGCACTTTACCCCACTCTTGCTGTGGCGCTCACAGCCACCCACTGCCATCATGGACCTCCAATTATTTTCTTTCTTACTTGCTAAACCCTGAGTTCAGAATTTTGAGATCAATATAAAAGCACTCAAGGTCAAGAAAATATTCATCCTGTGCAATAAGTTCATCACACAATCCAGCTAAAGTGCTCAGCTTCTCAAGGCCCTCAACCCTGGCTGCATGGACTGTGCTTCATTCAGTGATCTTGATGAATTATTAGCCAAATATATTACTTTCTTGGCTGGATGTGTTGGACCATGCCTTTAATCACAGCACTCAGGAGTCAGAGGCAGGAGAAGCTTACTGAGATTGAAGCCTGTGTGGTTTTCATAGCAAATTGTGGACCAGATGAAGCTATAGGATATCCCTGTCCCAAAAACACCCCCTTCAAAAAAATTGCTTTCTTATAGTCAAAGACTTAACTTGTATTTCAACTATCCAAATAATATCCTTTATAAGAGACCTGGCATATTTTTTACCTTACACATGTACATATGAACACCACTAAATTGACTCAGTAATTTACATATGTATATTTATAAATAAATGTGTGTATAAATAACAATAATAATGAAAGAATATAAAAAATTGAGAGCTAGTGAAGGGGGAACACGGAAGGAGTTGGAAGGGACTGGAAGGCTGGAAATGATTCAAGTACAATGCATGGTTATGAAATTCTCAAAAATGAATACACACACACACACATTCATACATGCACACACACATTAATTTGGTTTGAGCCAGAGAGATGGATAAATTGGTAAAATTTCCTAAGCCAAGAATGACAACCTGTTAGGACAGAATCAACTTCCAATGTTGCCCTTACATCTCAAAATGTTCACCCCAGGATACACAAAGACACCCATAGAGTTAATAATAGTAGTAGTAGTAATAATAATAATACTTTCCTCAGTCCAGTGATCATAATATCAGCATTCTTGTATAAAACAATCATCACCTCAAATTTCTTCCATGGACCTTTGCCCAGCTGTCAAATTATATCCCTTCTTCTACTCTTCTAAACTTCTTTCTTCCGAGCTAATAAAGTACTTTTGTAGAAAATGCAGGTGTGATTAGTGACTTCCAACTGTTTGTCATTTAAGCCCAATCTTGTTAATGTTGATATGCTATCTCTTACAGATTGGCTGTCTCATATCCCCAAGCTCACCTGAAGCTGTGGAGACTGTGATGGTATTTTCCTTCTCCTTCAGTATCTCGCCTCACTGTCCTCTCTAGAGTTTTTGCAGGAATTCTGATCTCTGCAAGGCCAGCCTGCCTTCAGATTTTAATCAAATTCTACTGGTTTATTAATTATTGGAGATTGATTATTTTCTTTACACTATGAATGCTTATGTTAAATATTTCCATTTCATATGGCATTGAAAGATTAATTTTCTGTTTTGATTTTTAAACAGCTGTCTTATTTGAATGTTTACATACTTATGACAATTTGATTTTTTTCATTACTCCCTCAGTAGAATAAAGAACAGAAAATGAAAATATAAAGATCCGCTGACCAGATCTTCTGCTATCTTTGGCATAAGATAGCCAAATGTTAGTAATTATTGGGTGAAAGAAGCATTTGAGTTGTTTTTTTTTTTTTTTTTGTAGAAGTTCAACTTTGAAAGTTCAATTTTCCTATTTTGATAAAGATGAGTTGTAGATAAGATATTTTGAGCCAGGGAATTAAGTGATAAAAATACACCTTGAAGCAATCTGAAATCAATATGAAAGATGAACTGAGGTAGAAGGGAAAAAGACCTATAGTTCAGTCAGTAAAAAGCAGTAGCAATGGGCAACAGGACAGTATAGCAGTCAACTGAAAAAAAAATGTGATGATGTAGCAAATCTGTTTTGGAAAATCAACCTGTGATATTAACTCAAAATAGAGGAAAGAGATATAAATATTAGACTAGTGAATGCAAACTTTAGTTATAAAAATATTAGACATTATATATTATATGAAAATATGAATAAAGGTCCCCCTGGTAAGTACTGATTACCAAGTCAGAATCAAGGAAAAACTAAATACTGCTGGTTTAACAATCATTTAAATTTTAGTAAGTGAATATTTCCTCACAAAGAAATAACCTGCAATGAGCCTTACATGAGGGCTCAGACTTTTCAAAGCATGGCCTGGCTTAGCCTGAGCTTTGGAAGGGAATATGCTATACATCATACATAGTGGGATTCAGCAAGCTGTCATGTCTGCTTTTTAGAGTATCCCCATCCTCCCTGAGAACTGTTCAGAGGGATTTTCTATTACATCACCTGTTGTCAGACCTGAGAAATGCATGTAGTATTTTTTTTTTGTCCTGATTTCTAAGTTTTCTTTACTGTGATTTATTTTATACGCCTTCCATTCTAAATTGCCAGTTCCAACTGCCCTTTATGTGTAGAGTTTAATATATCATTAATGCCACTAAATATAATCTTTTATCTTAAGTATTTTAGATTTTTGTTGTTTTGTGTATATGTACTTGTTTGAGTGTGCCCTGTGTGTGTGCACATTTCCAAGTGCACAAGGAGGCCAGAGGATATCCAGTGTTTTCTTCTATCACCCACCACTTTTCACTTTGAGAGAGAATCTCACACTAAAATTGGAGCCCACCAATTCCACAACACTAGCTTGTCAAGGAACTCCAGGAATCCTGCTCTGCCTGCCCAGCAGCAAGTTACAGGTGTAAACTATGATGCCCAACTTTTTATGTGGGTGTTGAGGGGCCTGAGTTAGCTCAGACTGCCATGCTTGAGAGACAAGACCTTACTGACTAAGCCATCTCTCCAGGCCAATTTTTACTTTTCATCTTATTTGTCATACATTAAAAACATCTTTTAGACCTACTTAATTTTTGAAACATATTAAATGTACTTTTAATTTCATTGTGTGTTGATTAAATTTTGTATTGGTCCTTGATTATTGACATTTATTAATTTTTATCTTCAAAGTGGATCAAATTTCATGTCTTTGCATTCCTAGTGATTTTTGATTGGTTGTCAAAAACAGTGAATTTTGTCTTTATGGAAGTTGTTTATTTTTGTTTTGGTATTTTATGAACATGGTGTCTTATTTTAGCAAATACACCGTTAGAAAAAGGTCAGCGTTTCAGGCATTTTTTTTAAGATTTTTTTTTTCTGTTTCAATGGAATCTTTGCAAATTTCATGCAATATATATTGATCACATTGAGGCCTACAAACCTGTCCCCTACATTGCCCCCCCCAATTTCATGCTCTCTGTCAAAGCAGAACTGAATCAGTTTCTAACAAATGTGCATCCTGAAGCAAGAAGGCTCTGTGCTTTTCATCTGATGCTTTAGAAATTTGAAACATTCTAGAATATCTATGGGAAGGAAAAAAAAAATGGTGAATTCCCACACTTTAAACACAGATAACTCAGATGGTCATTTTCTCAGATATCTTCTGATCATTACTTGTCTGAATAGTTGAAATGTTCCCAGTACAGGTCATCGGTTCTCCCTCTGGTAACTCCATTATTTCCATTTTTAATGCAGCTTCCTCAGTCACCACCGCCTTTTGTATCACTTTAATTAAAGGTCACATACTATATGGTGTTTCAGTTCTTCATTTAAACCATTTATTATCCAATCTGTAACTTGGGGGAGCTGAAGTTATGGTAAGATCATTTAGTTACCATCTTCAGTGTTATCAGAAATATGTTTGCTTATATTTAAAAAAAATATATATTTGATTTATGTAAAGCTCTGTACAATTCTTTCTGCTTCATTTCCTCCAGTGGTGAAAGACAAATATGTTTCCTATGTGAACATATTAAAATGACTCATATGAAACTGAACAGACCTGTCATTTATTTCTTGAATTCATCAGTATGACATATTGGTTAATATTACTGTGAAAAATATGGCTAATAAGCTTTGAATTCTGTGAAATTTGCCAGCAAATACTTGTGTTGATAGAGAAAGAGATTTATTTTGCTTCTAAATATGATTCATGCATTCATACTGTTTTGTTACTTTGTAGAAATTCACAAATGGTGTCATGGCAGAACATTTCATCATTGAGACAATTTGTTTGCCAGAAACAAGTTTTATTTTCTTTACTTTGAATATTAACATCATGACACAGGGAACTCAGTTTCAAACTTGTGCATTAAGTCCTGGCTACTGTGGCTTCTATGACCAGCTAAGCTGTTGAAGGGACTCAAAACCACAACCATTTACCCCCAAAGAGTGCTCTCAACATCTCATTATCCAGCTTATTTCCAACTTGGATGTATTGAGAATGTTCCTACTTGAATAGTCCAATCATTACAGTGTTTCAAATGATATTTTCCTATACAGTTATTACATTTACAAAATAACAAAATACAAATATATTTTCCATGTCTTATGTTCACTATTAGTCAAAATTACACAAGCCATTCTCTTTTATTTTTTAATTTGGTTGTCTTTGGTGGCTCTATTAGTCATTTTTTTAAACTCAGAGTACCATTAAAGTTGACAATATATTTGGCCAACTATATTGTATTTTTCTGAGCTTCTCTTCTTACTATATATTTTATTTTCCAGATACTACATAATATTGACCAGATATAATTCATTTTTATTATATAGAGGTCTAATTTTGAGTAGAGTTAACTGAAGAGAATGACCTCAATCTGAGGATCTAATGCTTAATAACTGTTGAAAGAATAACAACTCATTTCATTATTCAAAAGAAAAACATTTACAGAAAATATTGATAGTAACAGGATGCACTCCTAACTAAACTTGCAGAGATGACTCATAGTGTCTGAAATGATTTTATCACTTTGTTTTTGTGAGGTCATTGGGACAGTTCTTAAGAATACTAACAGTCATGTACTTTTCAGATAAACTTAAATTCTATCTTATAATACTTTCATCTCTCAATCAACTGTTACTTTTAATTACAATGTAATAAAGAATAGAAAGCACCTAAAGACTAATGCCACTCTCTAGGTATAAATACTTACACACACACACACACACACACACACACACACACACACATATTTTAGGAAGTTCTTCATTCATTATAAGTTGACCTATTTCCTTTTTAAAAAATGAATTTTTGTAGACATGATTTTGAAGAGAACAGTTGAGTGTTTCTTTCTATACTCACTGTGGAATCACTACCATCTAATTTCACATTTCTCCTGTTGCCCCCCAAACCATCGTGCCAATCAGCAGCTTTAAGCAGCTTAATATCTGCACAAGTTTGCCTATTGTGTACATTCTGTCAAAACAGGAATGTGATTTATGTAGTCTTCTGTGCCTAGATTCTTCATGTAACATGTTTCAAGATTCATCCACATGTGTAGCACATAGGAGCACTTCATTGTTCTATATTGACAAACAATATTCAATTTTATGGTTACATTGAATTGTATCTGTTTATTAATTGATGTACATTTGGTATTTTACTTTCTTGGATATTAAAAATAATGCTGTAATGACAAAAAATAGTCATCTGTTCAAGCAATTGCTCCAACTATAACCAAACATATTTTGAAAAATGTCATGTGAAATTAGTACCTAATTACTTCCTAGCTGCTATGTATACCAAGTATACTATCAAATTTATACCTCATATTAAAGTGATATTTACATATTCAGTAAAATTTGGAATTTGCATATTTTATCACTTCTCATTAAAAGATTCTTCACACCTGTTTTTGCCATATCATATCAAGGAAATAATGTTATTCAGTATAGTCAAAATACAATAAGATAGAAGAGGACATTCAAACTCTTTGTCATGTCAGATCATGAAGCCATAGAAAAACATTTTAAAAGCACTAACATATAGGCACATGCCAAGTGGAACAGATGTCAAGAACAAAAACTGAAGTATCCAAAGCTAGACAGTGTTAGCAACAATTACATTTTACAATTATATTTTAAGTGGTCTTCTTTTTAACTTTTTATTGAATTTTGGGAAGTTCTTTTTGTCATACAATAGAATTTGATAGACTTTATTTAGCAACAGTTGTTTTAAAGAATTATTCATACTGATATGAGTGAAAGCTTTTGTAGCCACATGAAAATCAGAGTGGATTTTCCTGGAAAGCCTAGAAGTAGATTTATCACATGATCCAGCTACCACTCTTGGGCATATTCAAAAGAACTCAGAGAACTACAGATTCCTGCTCATTCATGTTCATTGCTGTTCTATTCACAAATATGCAGAAAATGGGAACAACCTAGATGATCATCAACTGATGAATGAATAATGCAAGCATCATACATTTGCACAGTGAAATATATTCATCTTTCAAGAAAAACAAAATCATGAAAATCGCAGGTAAATGGATGGACTGAAAATAATCATCCTAAATGGGATGGGAATGGGAATGAAAAAGGGGAAAAATAGGATGTAGAGAATAGTTTTAAGGGGGGAGTGTGGGAAGGAATAACTAAAAAAATAATCTTTTTGAAAAATCATAAAGTTACTGTAGAAGCTTAAATGGAGTTATTCTTTAATGCTGTGGCACTGACCCATTGGTACCACAGCCTAGTAAATGAAAAGCCTAAATCCAGAAATTGATTCCTTCTACCATGGATGTCCCATTAAGCTTCAAGCAATACTACTATTGCCATAGTTTGTGGTTACCCTCCATAACTTGATGATTTGGCCCTGTGATCAAAGATATTACATATGTGATTCATTGAGCAAATATAGAAAAATCATGCTGGTACTGACCTTGAAGCTTCATCTTTGCTGCTTAGCTTTTATAGTACTGGACATAGCTATGCATAATATTAGAAGAAAAAATAGTCATCAAGCTTACTGAGCTGTGAACAATAACTACAGACCTGGCTATATTTGACCACTGGTGCAACAGTAGCACTAACCAACAACTTTCTGTTTTGCTTTAAGCTCACTTCATAAGACGGAGTACATTTCTGGCACTGCTTGTTTTTGTTTTTTTGTTTTGATGGGCCAAACATAAATATTTATTAGGGTTTTTTTCCTTATAAACATTCAGCTTCTTCCTTAAAAGAATGGAATTTAAATACCTCTTATCCCATCACATATGTCTGTATACATGATTTATATCTTTCAAATAAAACATGCTACAGATTTTCTGAATTCAGTATTCCCTTTAAGATAACAATAATGAAGCAATTAAACTTTGATCACTATAATAACTGTAATAACTATTTGTATAATCTTATTATCCTTGTTTGTTTCTCCATTGCTGTGACAAAACACTCTGACCAATACCACCCTGGGGAGGAAAGGGTTTATTTAGCTTTCTTATCCCAGGGTCACAGTTCATCCAGGAGCTCAAGGTAGGAACTCAGGGCAGGAACCTGGGTGCAGGAGTTGGAACACAGGTCTTGGAGGAATGCTCCTTACTGACTTGCTACCCTGGCCCCTCCTCAGCCTTCTTTCTTATGCAACATAGGCCCACCTGCCAAGGGGTGGTACCACCCACAATGGGCTGGGCCATCCCACATCACCCAACAATCAAGAAAATGCCTCACAGACATGGCCACAGGCCAGTTCAATGGGGAAATTGCCCAGTTGAGGCTCCCTCAACCCAGGTGTGTCACTTTGACAATAAAGCTATCTAGCACAATTGACCCCTTGTCAACTTGACACACAAACACATCACTATTAAAACATAACTTTCCAATTTGCATCCCCGAGATATGATGTTAATATCACAACATAAGGCAGTACAACCTTAAAAGCCCCACAGTCCTTAAAAATCCAAACACTTAAAAGTCCATAGTCTCTTTTAAAAATCTCTTAACTTTGGGTTGGCTTCTGTAATATCCAAAACAAGTAGTGTCTTATGTAAAAGGGAAGAATTGGGCACATCTAAGCAAGACCAAAGTCCAGCAAAGTAGCTCAAGGCTGGACATCTGTGATTCACTCATAATCTTCTGGACTCCAAAGGGTTCTGGCAGTGCCACGTCTCTGACTCTGCTATCCACAGCACAACACCTCATGTCGAAGACCCAGGCCAGCTCTAGTCCACACCTACTGTGGTCCTTGGTGGTTGTCCCATGGTCCTGGCATCTCCAAAAAGCTGGGGTCTCCACTGAAACTGAGGCTACACCTCCACCAATGGCCTCTTCTTGCCTCTTGGATTGCAAAGCCTCAGATTCTCTCCATGACGCCTTCAATCCTGGGGTCTTCACTCCAACTGAAGCTGCACTTTCACCTATGGCCTTTCCTGGCCTCTCAGAATGCCAAGCCTCAGCTGCTCTCTGTGACCCCTTCATGCTTTCAACACCAGACCCATGTAGGAGACTCTTACACATTACCAAGTCCTGCTTCTAGCTTGAGATAGAGGCTGTTCTTGTCCCCGCTGTGTGCTGACCCTGAGGAAATACCTCCCAGAAGATCTCACCTCAGTGATGCTGGTCTCTTGTTACTTACTTCTGATTTTTCAGCCCAGCTAACGAACATGAATTGTCCCAGTTAAACACAGGTTTTGTTTCAGGTTCTGGTCTCTTCTTAATCACAGCTGATTCTTCAGCCCCAGCCAACCAGAACCCACAGATTCTCAATCCAAAATTTCAGAGGAACAGCCCTGATAGTCTCTGCTTCCCTTTGAAATTTCACAAGCCAGGCCTCTATCAACCAAAACTCTTTGAACATAACTGTTCCAAGCTCCACAGCAACAAACTCTGAGCACTGAACTTTCGAGCCCAAAGTTCAGAATGCTTCCACGATCCTCCTAAAAATACCAAGGTCAGGTCTGTCACAGCAATATCCCACTCTCTGGTATCAATTTCTATCCTAGTTTGTTTCTCCAATGCTGTGACAAAACACCCTGACCAAAACGAATTTGGGGAGGAAAGGGTTTATCTTACATATCCCAGGTCACAGCTTATCTGGGAGCCTAAGGCAGGAACTCAGGGCAGGAACCTGGAGGAAGGAGTTGGAGCACAAGCCATGGAGGATCACTGCTTACTGGCTTGCTCCCCTGGCCCCTGCTCAACCTGCTTTCTTATGTAACACAGGCCCACCTGCCCAGGGGGTGGTACCACCCTCAGTGGGCTGGTTCCTCCCACATCACACAAGAAACAAAAAGATGCCTCAGAGACATGGCCACAGTCCAGTTCAATGGAGGTGATTCCACAATTGAGGCTCCCTCAACCCAGGTGTGTCACATTGACGCTAAAGCAATCCAGCACACCTGTCATTCCTGGCATTGCTATCAGACACCAAGGCCTGTGACTAGACAGGTCACACAACATACTGGAGATTCTACTATTTTCCTGGTAAATGGGTTTAGTATTAAACCGACTTTAATGACTTGTTATACCCACCCATTAGTGCACCTCTGAACTCTCACTTGAGAAACTTTGTGCAAGAGTTCATGATTAATACAGAAAACTGGTCAACATATAGAAAATAAGAAACTACAGAATGCTTCAGTCTAATTGCCACAGTTATATCACACTTTTCCCAAGGTTCAGCAATCACTGTGGAGGAGTTGTTGGGAACAATGTAAGAGTCAGGCGGAGGATAAATATAAAGAAATATGTTGTTTACTTTTGTTTTTCTTTTTTTTTAAGAAAGCAATTACACACATCAAACTTTATGAATATATGCCCTTATGAGTGTATTCACATCATCTGTACTACAGAACATCTGCAAGGTCCTAAGCTATACAAAAACTCAGCATGGAGTGGAAAGGTGGGCAAGAAGTCCCAGCCTTAGATGAGGAACTTCAAGCAATTGATAGCTGCTATAAGTGAGTCAGTTTTCTTTCAAGGTGTGATGCTGGGTAGGTTGATCAGGCTCCAGGGGATGAACCAATATCCAAGAGCATTCAGATAGCAATAATTAGATTCCATAGGCCTTAAACATTGGAGATGATGTGAGGTGGGTGTGGAAACTACCTGTTCAAATATGAATGTCCCCCATAGGTTCCAAGTATTTGGATATTTTCTCCCATTGGTGGTGCTGTTTTGGGAGATTTCAGGAGGATGCTCAAACTTGTTGAAGAAAGCACATCACTGGAGGTGGGCTTTGAGAATTCTTATATATTGTCAGATTTCCAGGTGTTTTCTTCTTCCTGTCCCTACTTGAAGAAATGATCACTCAGCTTTATGCTCAAGCCACTTCTGTTGCTGTGCCTTCCCACCATGATGGACTCTAATCCCTCTGGAACAGCCAGCCAAGATAAACACTTCCTTTTATAAGTCATTTTGGTCAGTGTTTCTATAACAGCCACAGAAAAGTGACTAATACAGTCATTGGTACCAGGAGTGGAGTGTTGCCTTTGAAGAACCTGACCATGTAGGCTTTGGAAAAATGTGTAAGACTTTGAAAGTTTGGGATAGAAAAGCAGTCATTTTCTGTAAGTTATTGCCTTAATCATAGTGCTTTATTAAAGCAATAGAAACGTGACTAATACCAAAGTTAGTACCAGGAGTGGGGTGTTGTGAAGAAGCTGACCTTGTGTGGTTTGGAACTACATGGAAGACTTTGAATGTTTGAACTAGAAAAGCTGTTGAATTCTGTAAGCAGAGCTTAACAGGCCAGTCTGGAAGAAAGTAGTGTTGAGAAAAATGTCGTTTCAGAGGGAAACAAAGACTTAAGCAACAATTGGGATATTTTGACAAAGAGTCTGGCTACAGCCAAAATGCTCGTCCAAGACTAAGTTGAAAAGCCATGAACTAATTTCTTTGGCAGAGAAATTTCAAGACAGCATAATGTAGAAATGGTGCCATGGCTGTTAATGGTAAATATTATACAGATTTACAGTGAAAAAAAGCAAATGGGGCAGAAAGAAATACAGAATGTACAGGGCAGGCTGAAAAAGAGCACTGGGAACCCTTGTATGTGCTGGACAGGATTCCTTTGATAAGGAGATTAAAGTAATTAAGGAGGGTTTGTACTTAAACAATGGAGAGAGTGCCTCCATGGCAAGACCACACCCAGTTAAACCTCCAACTTGTGAAAGAAAATGCTGCAGGGGCCACTGGAGAAAAAAGCTTCTAAAATGGATAAAGCAGGCTGGAGTCCATCAAAAACTTGCACTCAAACTTGCCAGTGTCCTTCATGTATTGTTGGCTCTAGAGTCATGAAAGATGCAAGAATGAAGGGGTCATCATTTATTCCTCTGAAGTTTTGGAGAGACACTGAGGCCAGGCAGCATGCAGCAGGGGCACTTCACATAGAGAAGGCCCTGATAGGCCATTGTGTGAAGTTGTGAAGGTGAAGCCTAGTTGGCAGTGGAGACCCCAAGAAGACTTTGGTGATGACTGAGCTGTGAGGCATCTGCCAAGAAAACCTGAATACAGGGAGTGGTACCAGCCCATGAGAGAGATGTGTGTTTCATGCAGCAAAGCAATAGAGAATGAGCCATCTAAACCTTTTGGAAGTAAAGTCTCAGAAGTTGGATGTGGAGCTACTGGATTTGGTGTTTGCTCTGCTGGTTTTCGGTCTTCTTTGGAATTTCCTCACTATGCCTCCATTCCTGCTGGTGTTTGCCCTTGCTGGTGTTTGCCCTGCTGGGTTTTGGTCTTGGTCTGGTGTTTCCTTACTATGTCTCCATTGCTCCCTTTTGGAAATGGTAATATGTATTTGGTTCTACTGTTTGTTGAGTGTATGTAATTTGTCTTTAGATTTTATAGAGCCTTACAGTTAAGATATTTACCTGAGTCTCAGAATAATCTTTGGGCTGTGGACTTTTGAATAGTATTGAGACTGATAATGACTATGGGGACTTTTAAAGTTGGACTAAATGCATTTTGCATTTCATACGGTATAAGCCTATGGGGGCCAGGGGTTGGAATATGATGGTTTGAATGAAAATGTTCCCCATAGGCTCCAAGTATTTGGACATTTTTCCCTAGATGGTGGCACTGTTTTGGAAGGCCATAGATGATATGGCTATCCTGGAGGAAGCCCTTCACTGGGGGTGGGCTTCTTAATCCTTGTTGGATTTCCAGATGCTCTCTTGCTTCCTGTGCCTGCTTGATGATTTGAGAGCTTAACTTCTTGTGCTCTTGTTCCAGCCAACTCCAGCCACCATGCCTCCCAACCATGAGGGACTGCAATTCCCCAGAAACCATAAGCTCAAATAATTCTTCCTTTATAAGTTGTTTTGGTCAGTATTTCTATCACAGCAAAAGAAAAGTGACTAATATAGGCATAAAGACTAATTACTAATTACTAATATCCATTATATACAGGAATGAAACTTTAAAAGAATAACAAAAGAGTCAAGCATTCAAAAACATTCCATATTTTAATTTTTTTTCTATCAAGCAGGGTAACAAATCTTCCCCACTGCCTCTAAAAGCATTGGAAAATGGATTTAGCACTGTTATTAATGCAGATTTCAGTCAAAGCCATTTGCTGCAGTCCAAAAAATGCCTCTTAGTGCATCAGATTCGTGTGTGTGTGTGTGTGTGTGTTCGTGTGTGTGTGTGTGTGTGTGCACTAATTTTCCAGTTCTTATGAAGTGTCTGTGGAGTATGTCAAATGAAATAGAATCACAATTGCGAATATCCTCTTTACATCAAACAACTTGGAGCAAGTACAGAAACTCTCAGTGATTCACTAGTTTTCAGAAAACAAAATTTTTTTTGTTGATGTTTTAAAATATTGAAAGATCCCAAAGTATATTTTATTTGTTTTAAAATCTAAAACTTATATAGATAGCATAGAAGTTTTTGAAACAGTGATTAGGTATCTTGTAGAATGTACCATTAATTGAACTTATCTGCTATTCTTTGCAGGTCATATATTTAGAGGAAGAAAATACTATCATCATCACAAAACTTCAGAAGTAAGTACTGTTCAAAGAACACTTTAGACAATGAACTTTTCAACTCTCTGAGAACATTCAAGCTCAGATCCTCCACTGTTGAAGTTATCTAAAACCCTTTCTATACACACAATACTGTTTGACATTCTGTCATCATGAACAGATTACAGGGAAGGAGTGTGGTTTCATTTTCCAGTTGGTTGTGTGAATTACATAATTTACATGGAATTCTGCCCAGGGTAGTAGTCACTTTCCAATTATTTAATTAAAATTTCAACACTGGCAATCCAACTC
Source organism: Nannospalax galili (assembly GCF_000622305.1). NCBI lineage: Eukaryota > Metazoa > Chordata > Mammalia > Rodentia > Spalacidae > Nannospalax > Nannospalax galili. The sequence goes on from NW_008348789.1 coordinate 228,217, forward strand.
AAACCCTCCAGTGTTTCTACCACTGACCTACATGCCCCAGAATTCAATTTATTCAATTATATATTCATTTAATTTTTATTCAATAATCTTTATTTCATTTATTGTGATATCTAATATTTCTTCAGTACTTCTTTTATTAATTATATTTTATTAATACTTTGATAATTTCATGCAATGTATTTTGACCATATTCAGACCCACCCCTCCATTTCCTTTCAGATCCATGCAGAACTCCTTATTCTTCCTCTATTTTTCACTTTTTGGATGCTGTTATAGAGCACCATCACCCAAGGAAGAATTATTGGGTTTACTGTTCCAAAGGGATTACAATCCATCATGGTAGAGAGGCGTGGCTGCAGGGGTGGCTGAAGCACAAAGCTAAATGATCACGTCTTCAAGCAGGCACAAGAAACAGAGAGCAAGAAGAAATCTTGCACGACTCAAAAACTCTTAAAGCCCACTGCATTGATGTGCTTCCTCCTGCAAGGTTGCACCTCCTAAAAGGTCTGAAAGCAGCAAAACCAACTTGGGGACAAAATGTTCAAATACTTGGAGTCTATGAGGGAAATTCATGTTTAAACCATCACATTCCACTCCCCGGCCCCAATGGGCTTATGACCATATCATAATGCAGAATGAATTTTGTCCAATATTCAAAGTCTTCACAGTCTATACCAACCTCAAGACTACTAATAAAGATCAGAATTCAAAGTCTCTTCTGAGGCTCAAGGCAGTCTCTTAACTGTAAGCCATTATAAAATGAAATGACAAATTATATACTTTCAACATACAATGGAACCAAACGAGGACATAGTGAGCAAATACCCAATCAAAAACAAACCAAAAATCTGCAGGGCAAACCAGATCCAGCAGTTCCATGTCCAAATTCTGGGAATTTACTTTCAAAGTACTTAGATGACTCAGTCTTTCCAGATTTGCTACGTGCAACATACAGCTCTCTCTCTTAGTCTGGTACCAATCCTTGTATGTAGCTCTCCTTGGAAAATATATTACTACCCTAATAGCTCCTGAATACTGGGGGTTTCCATTGCCAATCAGCCTTCAACTTCACAGCTTCATGTGATGGCCTGTCAGGGAATTCTTGAGGCAGGGATGCTTCATGCTGCCTAACCTCAGCAGAAATCTGAAACCATGGAAGAAGAACCAAATGCCCCTTTACTCACATCTATCATGCTTGTGAGGCCAGTACCATGTAAACAACATTGTCAATTTGGCTGCCAGCCTGGGGTGGATTGTTGCCTGCTTCCTCCACATTAGAAGCTTTTCTATGCTGTGGTTTCCTAGGAGCCAAAAACACTTCCAGTATTTTCCTTTCACAAGATGGAGTCTAGCTGTATGTGATCTTTCCCTGAAGGTATTCTTTATGTTGTCTAAGTGCAAATCTCTATGCTTCTGCTTAATGGCTCTAAGCACGTATCAAAGAGAATCTCTTTTTCAACATAGGCCTTGGCCCCAGCATTAACCTTCCTAGTTCTCTTTTTCAATCCAAAATGTGCATTTTGCAGTTTTTTCTGGCCCACTTGCTCGTCTTCACTGTAAATCTTCATACCACACTGTCATTTCTACATTAGGATGTCTTGAAACTTTCTCTGTCAGGGAAATTAGTTCATTACTGTCAGCTTAGCCTCAACAGTCTCTTAGGCTGTGGACATACAGCTGAGCAATGCTTTGCCAAAACATCCACTTGCTGTTTAAGTTCTTATATCCCTCTGGGACTACTTTGCTCTCAGAACTGCTTTCTTCCAGGTCTCTACTAAATATAATTTTTCCGTTTCTTCTTCATGACTTTCTTTCTAAACATGCTTTCTTTAAGGCTTTGGGCTGCTCTAGCGTCTTGTATTTCATTACTTTTTTCTCTAAAGCTTCCTTCTCCCAGCCATGTGGCTGCGAGTGAGCCAAATGTCTGATCTCCTACGCAGGCACTCAACCTGCATGGCTTCTCGGCTTTCTTTCCTTCTTCCCACCATTCTCCTCCTCAAGGCAGCTACCATGACTACCCTGCCCGGGGGATATTTTTTTTCTTTAAAATTCGAATAAAATTAGACTAAGAAACCTCCAGGGAACCCTCTTTCTCCCCTTTTCATTATCTACACACAGCAGGGCCTATGCACTAATGGAAATAATGGGGACATAAAACAAAAACCAACACAGCAAGTAATATGAATAAACAATTACCCAAAGCTAATTTCCACATCTTTATCCTCTGACCAGAAAAGTTCAGAAAGAAAAAATTGATCACATCTGAGCTCCCTTTCTGTAGGGAGAATGAGAGGGTTCATGGCATTTCTCCCTTATTTTCATCTTGTTTTCAAAACATTGGAAAGAAGTAGGCCGGAGTTTCACGTAGACCGTTTTTTGCTCATGCACGGAAGGGATTTAAAAAACTCAAGTAGCAAGATAAATCCAAAAATACTTTTAGCTCCTGTCTACATTTCAGTTCTTAATGATATCCTCAATTCTTGAACTGAGGGTAAATCAACTGTAACTAGGTCTCAAGCCTGAGCAGAAAAACTCTAAAAAGTCAATAATAAATATTTTCAATGACCAATTGCTATGGTTTCCTTAACTAACTTAAGAGTACAATAACTCAAATTAGATGATACACTTCAAAGAGCTCCTGGGGTAAGGAAAATACACACACAGGAAGTTTAAAGTAAATGGAACAGGACCAACTCTATCCCTTTGTATGTCAGTCTTTACTGTTCTGTGTAAGTCCTAAGACGAAGTGTTCAGAGGGGCCAAGCAAGACACACGAGGCGGGAACCTTTGCTGGGGTAAAGAATGTGGTAAGAAAACTTTTCAAGCAAAACAGCACTATTTCTTTTGGATCACTGCAGGACTTCTACCCTCTTAAGCTTTATAAACCTTCACTTAGAATGTGAAACAGGGGATTTCGGAACATCTCTCGAAATGTCCTGTCGCTGTGGTGAGTCACCTGTCCTTTGTTCGGGGAGGACATGGAGACCCCACGCTATGGTCTTGAACCAGTGTCCAGTTTACAAAGAGGAGGGTCAACTCAGAGGAAACATCTCATTCATGCTTCTAAGTGAAGCCAGATATGGTTGAGCAGGACTTTTGGCATATCTGCTCATAGATACTACCAAGCCCATGTGACCCTTGAGGAACAGGTCCTCAAATGACCATACGTGTAAAAACAAATTCATTTATTTGGGCCAACTGTACAGTCTTAAACACTAAAAAGGAAAGTATAACCAAAGAGTAAAGCCATTAGTATATTTCTTTAAGAGTTCAAGGGATTACACTTCCCAGACATTAGGCTTAAGTCTATATAAAACGTTGTTCAGACAATTATTTCTCATTGATGATTTTGTTCCTAACCAGAAAGTGCTGCTCAGATGTTAAGACTTCAAATCTTGGTCTGCAATACTGTAGTGCCCACCTGCAGCTAAGGGAGACAACTAGCTATTGTTCTAAAATGATGGATAAATTTGTTTTCTCCCTCTATCTTGAAGCCTTTGAGAGGGAACTGTCACTGTTTCTAACCACCCCAACAGCTATCAAAATACCTGAAAGCAGATCCTGAATCCATCACTCTTGAGTCCAAACATGTCAGACAATAGAAAATGAGGAGGAACCCAATAGAGGGATGATGTTGGAAGCCCTTGTCAAGAAACTCCAATAGACTGTCATATGAACATTTGAAAATTGCCCTGTTCTGACTTTTTTCTGGTTCCCTGTCTAGAACTTGTTATGCAAATTACTCTTGCCTTCCCTTCTCCATCGCAGCTCCTATTCAGGATTCAAGGACTTTCATTTCCCCCTAGACATAAGAGTTATGTAATTTTGGAGTCTTTTAGGTAGACCGACTGAAGGGATACTCCAATTTCCTCATCCTGTGTCCCTGTTTAGCATGGAAGAAGCAAGAGTGGTCTCTGTCCTTATTCCCTATTGGCAATAATGGCATCCTCTTCAGAGGATGATGTGGTAAGAATAGGATGTAGGAATTGGCTAGGCAGTTAGGGTAAAAAGACCCCAAAGAAAAGTAGCCAGTTTCTTGGTTAAAACTCACAATGTCCTTGGGCCTCCTAGCAACATACTGTGATCCAAAGGCCAAAAATGTTGAAAATATTTGGGAGCTTTAATCTAATCCTTAAAGGATATTAGGGTTACTTCTTAAGAGGGGGGAATGTTAGAGTAGCCAAAAGCCCCATAAAAAATAAATAAATCAAAGAAAAAAGTGCAAAACAGCACAGTTTTGATAGGCAGATTACTTTTCATCTGCCTCTATTCCATTCTCCAATATGTTTAGCTACTTGCAGTTGATTTTCTGGATGAAGAAAGGTAAATATAAAGTTTTGATGCTAGGTCATTGTATTTGTGTCTCTACAATAAATATCTTAATAATGGTCCAATTATTGGAAAAATGGAATTAAAACAAGCAATAACCAAATATTATATGAACTTATATTTAATCACTAAGACAATAAGACAACTTATATTTAATCACACTAATCATTTTTCTAAAAATAATGAGATGAAAAATGAAAACAGAGAAATATAACTAATATAGGAAAACTCTAATGAAAATTTTATAGAGGTCAAAATAACTTGAAAAAATATGAAATGCTAAACTCATGTGCTTATTGATCATAACACAAGAGGATAATCTCTTACATGAGACTCCTGGCAGACAACATTTTTGTTCAGGCACAGGTTTACTATCTATAGGAGGAACCATAGTGTTTAATACCAAGTATGAAGGAAGGAACTGTAACAGCACTTCAATATTTCTTCCAAATAAAATGGTCTAGATAGAATTCCAGATTCTAAGTTTTTCTTGAGTCTTCCTCTGAAAAGTGGCTATAACCTTAACCCTTATCTAACCAAGATCCAGTAGTCATGGACATCATAGCATGCCTTTTATGTCATACTTCCTTATAGCTGTGTGCATCATAATCTGAAGGTTCTGAAATATGACAAAGTGTCCCTCTCACAGGAGATATTTCTATGCTGCATAGATAGAATATGGATTATTCTTTCCTGACCTGAGTTTCTGTTTATCTTCTTTAAAGTGTCATTTTCTAGTAGACTTTGAAAGAAATACAGATATAAATCAGGAGAGACAGAGGGGAGGTAAGGAAAATGAAAACACACATGAAATCCTTAGTTGTGAGTATATATCCAGATATAGTATCAGAATCCAGGAAAATGGAAAGGAATCATGTGGAGAGAAGAAGGATCTAGGGAGAGGGGCATTGTAGGAGATAAGCATTATTAAGGGAGAAATGGAGAAAAAGCAGAATACTTTAATGGAGAGGGAGGATAAAGGACTACATGGGGAGCCAGGAGGAAAGAGAAGTGAATACCTAGGTTGTGTGAAAACCTAAATGAAAATGTAGTATTTAATAAGTCTACTGAAAAAAATGCACATATAATTGTGAGTTCTTGTGTATGACAGGATGCTATTTAACAAAAATCACAGTTCTGGGCAAGGAAAACTTCCCTTGAAGTTGTTGATTGGTGTAGACCAGGAGACTCTAAAAATGATAACACCCTATTGCCACAGCTCTTGATTTCAACCAGAACTTGACAGTAAGACCCTATTACTAAATATACCACATATTTTAGACACAGGCTTTGGAGCAATTGACCTGGAACTGACCTAGAAACCTCCTTCCTGAAGAATAGCTTTTGTAGTGTCAGAAGATACTGTGCAAGCTGCCAAGGGAGAAAACCAAGCAATGACTCTACGTAGCTGTAAAGCCTATGGACCACAGAATGACTGGCCTCCCAAATTTTCACTATTGGTGAAATAATTTCACTTTTATTTTGGGGATAATAACTGATGCTTAGTTGGACCCCAGGCCCAATGTGTGATACTGTAAACATCCAAGTATTTATAGATGGGGAGATCACTGACCTAGAAGAGCCTACTTTTGTCACCTCCCTAGAGCAATGCAATTTATTAGTATATTCTAAATGTGTATATTTGTATTTTCAGACAAGTGCTCCTTTCTCCTCTCATCAAAACGCCTCTTTTTGCAATAGATAAGGACTATTAGAAAGCTCCATAAAATAGAGAATAAGTGTCTGTTAAGTAACAAGCCCTAAGAGATAAATCTATAATGAACTCTGCAAACTTTAGATTTAGGCAATTTCATGGAAGAGGGAGCAGAACAGCTAGAAGATCCAACAGGACATGACACCTGCCTCTATTTAGTGTATCCTAGATATGATAGGGAAGCTACATACATGCAATTTTCACATTATGATAGTCTAACAAAAACTGAATAATGACAAAATTTGCTGATTTGTCAAGGTGGATGGGGGAAATTTTATGGTGTCCCACCTGAAAATAAAGAGCTACGAGTAATCAGTGAATGTGAAGGAAGAATCAGTTTTCTCTAGGGATTAGCTTCCTGAGAGGTTATGTGAACCCAAGTGGACATCCCTAAGCACATGTACACTTGAGAACCACTAAATGGCCTAAGGAGTTATTATATGTATATAATAAATATATTTGTATATTTATTAATTTATGGATGTATATGTAACAATAATAACCAAAGAAAAGGCAATAAGTTGGGAGGTTTGGTGGGGATCTGGGAGGACCTGGAAGGAGACTGGGAAGAAGGAAAATAATACAAAGACAAAATGCATGTATGAAATTCTTAGAAACTCAAATTTAAAAAAAAAATAGTGCATGAATTTGTAAGGGAAATGCGTTGGGTGACTCTCGGTATTTGGAAGGGGGTATTTGGAGTTGGATATGGTCACAATGAATTGAACACATATATGAAATTATCAAAAGCTACATATTTTAAAATTAAAAACATTCATGAAATATACAAACAAATTTATAACAGAAAGATTCCAAACAAAAGATGTCAATTTTACTGTGAAGCCATCAGGAAGCAGGAAGCCATCCATGACCTACAGGTTGAGAGATGTGAAGCAAAAAGGATAAGAGTTTAAGTTGACGGTGTGATTGGGGCTAGAGCATTGCTGGGAAATGTTCTAGTAGGCTGTGTAGAACAGGCATCTATAGGCAGATGTAGAACAAACAGGCATTCATTTTCTGGGATAGCACTAACTGAGGTGTGCTCTCTTGACCATATCTGTATATTTAATCAAGACAGAGAGTGCAGAGAGTGAGTCCAGCAGACTCTATATGGAGGGGTAGTTATGTAAGGTAGATATCTGCATGGAGCTCACTGAGTAGTGGGAGAAAATGTCAAGAGTAAATAAGCTCGAGTCCTGGCATGAGAAACTTAAACCACAGTTCAAGATAACTGCAAATATAACCTTACACAAATTCATTCTGTTAATCCTTTGAAAATATGTCAGTTCCAATTTAAGAAACCCACTAAGTCTTTCCCAGGATTCTGGTATCCCTTGTTTTCAGAAATTAACATGATTAATTTAGAAACCTCTCCACATGTGGTTATTGAGTAGTCATGGTTAACTATCAGTTGGTTTTCAAACTCTAACAAAGATGATAATAAAATCCTTAATGTGAAAGTTTATTGTCTCTTTATTACTGTTACGTAAATATTTCTAAAACTAGAGTTGAACCACCAGACTAGTTATGTATATTTTGTCAAAATGGTGACAATAATTGACACTAAATTTTGTTAAATGATCTTTTCCACTTACTACATTTTCCTGTTAAGATGATGAATTACAGTAGTGATATTTTAATTATTTCACCTATATATGTATATTTCTCATACCAACAACTGTCTAAAACTGTCAAAAGTTGTTCAAGGTAAGGTTCACAGCATCATATAAGTACTTAAAAGTGACTCACCTTCCTTTCCCAGTCTTCTTTCAATTCTTAGACATTTGGCAACATTCACTCTAGAAAATAATGTGATCCATTATTTGGAAACTTTATGTGTGAAATTCTTGATTAGCTTGTTTTATTCCAGGTTATTTGCTGAGCCATATTGGAAAAGCAATGCTTCGAGGGAGGGAATAAGGGAGACATAAATACTACAGGATGCAGAGCCTCCAAGAAGAACAACCATGTTAAATATTCATGGAAGAATAAGTTCAGTTTTAAGCATTTTATATGCTAATATGAGAATTTGTTTTATAGTTGTAGGTGTTTTCTAAATTCTATTTGCATTGTACATTGAGTAATTGTGAGAGTTTTGCATTAAGAAGCATACATTAAACATTCATATACCTAAAGTAAACAAAACTAAGTTCTAGTTATTGTTTCACATGAAACATCTGATTTTTTTAGGCTGTGATTAATGGTGGTAAACAGAAGTTCCTTGCAACTGTATGAGAATGCATGAGTTCAGAATAATTCATTCCCATTTTAAAATGTGTAAATTGTGATTTTTATGTCAGTCACACTAAATTCATCAGGAAGACTACAGTAAGTAGAATAAGCAATAAATAATTAAATTTGTATTTATGCTTCATTCACTATATGCAAATAAATTTCTGTTGAAAACAAGTCCTATTATTATTATTTGTATATCTGTGTGATTTGTGTTTGTTTGAGTATAAGCATGCATGTGCCATGACACATATAGATGTTAGAGGGCAACTTTCAGGAGTTGTTTCTCTCCTTTCCCTATGGGTAATGAGGATTGAATTCAGGCAGTGTTTGCAGATTTGGATAGAGAAGACATATCACCCTGTTTCTCAAAGCCAACACATAAGAGACCAGTTTCTATGCAGTGAGTGTTTCTTAATTTTCTTCAACATTAATTTTATCACATACATCTACTTTCTTTTTTTAAAAAAAAAATAAGTTTCACTAGATATCCCTGGTTGGCCTGGAAATTCCTATGTAGAGTAAGTTGGCCTGGAATTCACAGGGATTGGCTTGCCTGTCTTCCCTATCACTGGCATGAAAGGCACTTTCACTTTTTATAAATAAATAATTTCAAAATAAGTGGCAGAGTCTTAAGAGATGGCTCAGTGGTTAAGAGCAGTTGATGTTCTTGCAGAGGATCTGGATTTGGTTCCTAGCATCGGCATGGTGGATCACAACTGTCTTTAATTTCAGTTCCAAGGTATATTAGACCCACCTCTGGCTTCTTTGGGCACTGTATGCACATGGTGCACTCACATACACACAGGCAAAATACCCAAACACATATTAAAAAAAAAAAGATACAGTGGCACAGATCTTTAATCCCAGCACTCAAGACACAGATTCAGGTAGTATCTGTGCGATTGAGGCCAGCCTGATCTACATAGTGAGCTCTCGGCCAGCTAAAGGAAGACCCTTGTATTAGTCACTTTTCTATTGCTGTGACAGAAACAATGACCAAAGCAATTTACAGAAGGAAGTTACTTGAGCTTAGAGTTCCAGGGAAATTACAGTCTGTAATTGTGGGGAAGGCATGGTACCAAGAGGCAGCTATAACAAGAGCGGATATCAGAAAGCTCACATCTTCAAGAAGGCCCAGGAAGCAAGACTGGGCACAGGAAGAAAGAGATCAACTGAAGATCCAGCAAGGTATAAAAACTCTCTAAGCCCACCTCCAGTGACCTATTTCCTCCAGCATGGCCACACCTTCTAAGAGCTTCCAAAATAGCACCACCAAATGGGAAAAAAATATCCAAATACTTGGAGCCTATGGAGGACATTCTTTTTCAAAGCACCACATTCCACTCCCTTCTTCCATAGGCTCATAATCATATAAAATTCAAAATGCATTTAGTCTCTCCTTAAAAGTCCCCATACTTTATCAGTCGCCAAACTATTTAAAAGTACATAGTCCAAAGTCTCTTCTGAGACTCAGGAAATTTGTAATTGCAAGCCCCTGTAAAATCAGTAGACAAATTACATACACCTAACATACAGTGGAACTGCATACACATTCCCATTCCAAAAGGAAGAAATAAAGGCAAGGTGAGGAAATACCAGACCAAAACAAGACTGAAAACCAGTGTATGTTAATATATGTATGTTAAAAATGTACATAAGCTCTCTCCTACCCACAGGCCTCTCTCCTGGATAAGTCCATAGTGCCCTCCGTGCCTTGACTACCCCAGCCTCATTCACCCTCCCATCTCCCCCATTGGTCTCTCCTCCTAATTTGGGTCCTGCCCCATTCCTTGCCTTGAGGCTCCAGACACCTGGGGAACCAATAATTCTTCCTGATCCTTTGCATCCAGACCAACGTTGTGCCTTCTCTGGGCCCCAGGAGCACTGCTTCTGGGCCTGGCCCTGCCCTCACCTCTCTCGGCTCCCCAGGGCCTGTACCACCCAACAGCCTCTTACTGGCAATCATGGGTTGACCTTTCCTCTTCCTGATCCTTTGCATCCAGACCAACACAGCTACTCAGTGAGGTCCCCAGGAGTCCTTGGGACCTCTTCCTGCCCCATCTGCCTTTGCATCTCTGGGTGGCATGGCCACCAGCTGCCCTAAACCAGCATCTTTCTTGGGCCCAGCTCCCAGATCAGTCGAACCCCCAAATTCCTGGGCAAAATCTATCCTGGAGGGATCCAGACCTTAGGAGAAAGCCTGAGAGCATCTGATCCTCATCTGACTTGGGCCTCTGTGGGAACTCCTGAAGACAAAAGCAATCTGACCACTCCAATATAAAATCAAAAGAGAGAACCTGAAGGTTAGAGGAACCAGCCTTTCATGCCCAAAATTAAACCACAAAGACACACAAAGTTCCTCCCACCAAAAATCAATACTCCTCTAGAGGAGCACAGTGAGAAGCCCCTAGAGATAATGCAGGACATGGAAATCAAAAGAACAACTATAAACACGATTAAAGAATTCAGTGAATTTAAAGAACACACAAAAAAAGAAATCAAAGAACTGAAGGAAGATAGGGATAAACTTCTGAATGAGTTCAGAAAAGAGTTAGAAATATAGAAGAATACTCAGGCTGAAATGAAGAAGGAAGTAAAACACTCAGTAAGCCAATTAAAAATGACAGGAGAAAGCCTTACCAATAGAATGAATGAAATGGGAAAAAGAGTATCAAGACTGGAAGATCAAGTGGACAAACTAGACCACTCAAGAAAAGATGATGAAAAAGTGAAGAAATCACAAGAATGGAATATGCAGGTATTGTTTGACATCATAAAAAGACCAAAGTTATGAATCATAGGCATACAGGAAGGAGAATCCTAAGATAATGGCATGGACCAGATCTTCAACAGAATCATGGAAGAAAATTTCCCAAAATTAAAGAAAGACATGCCCATACAAATACAATAAGCATATAGAACACCAAACAGACAGGACCCAAAATGAAACTCTCCAAGGCGCATTATAGAAAAACACTACAATACAAAGAAAGAGACGATTATGAAAGCTGCCAAAAAGAAACAACAAGTCACATATAAAGGAAAACCCATTAGGATTACATCTGACTTTTCAGTGAAAACTATGAAAGCCAGAAGATCCTGGACTAAAGTATTCCCAGTTTTAAATGACCACAGATGCCAACTCAGATTACTATACCCAGCCAAAATGCCTATTATAGTCAAAGGTAAAAGAAAAATCTTCCATGACATAAAAAGGCTGAAGGAATTCATGTCCACAAAACCAGCCCTCATAGAGATCTGGAAGCAATTACAAACAGTTGAAGAAAGGAATGACTATACCCAAGGAATTGTGGAAAGAAGTCCAATTAAGGTATAAGTGTGGAAAAGTTCAGCTATATTAAGAATGAAAACACATAAAAATGACAGGATTCAATACTCATCTTTCAATAATAACTTTAAGTATTAAAGGACTGAACTCCCCAGTCAAAAGATACAGACTATGTGAATGGAATAAGAAACAAAACCCATCTTTTTGTTGACTGCAAGAAACTCATCTCACTTTCAAGGACAGACACTATTTCAAAGTGAAAAGATGGAAAAAAAATATATCAGCAAATGACATGAAGAAAAAAGCAGGTGTAGCAATTCTAATATCTGACAAAAGAGACTTAAACTAAAACTAATCAGAAGAGATAAAGAGGACTACTTCATTCTGATCAAAGGAACAATTGACCAAGAAGATATTACAATTATGAACATATATTCACCAAACTCTGGTGCACCCAACTTCATAAAAACAGTACTACAGTACTTTAAGACCCAGATTAACCCCAACTCATTAATAGTAGGGGACTTCAACACCCCACTGTCTCCATTAGATAGGTCAACAGGGTAAAAGAATAAAGAATTTGAATTAATAATACCATATATCAAATGGACTTAACAGACACCTACTGAGTATTCCACACAAACACCAAAGGACATACTTTCTACTCAGCACCCCATGGAACCTTCTCCAAACTCGACCATATACTGGGGCACAAAGCAAACCTAAACAAATACAAAAAGATTGAAATAATTCCATGCATTATATCAGGCCACAATGCAATAAAGCTTACAATTAACACCCAAAGAAGCCCTAAACACCACATGAAAACATGGAGATTAAACAACACACTCCTGAATGATGAATGGGTCAAAAGAGAAATTAAGAAAGAAATAAAAGTATTCCTGGAATTAAATGAAAAGGACAATACAACATGACATAACCTCTGGGAAACACTGAAAGTGGTTCTTAGAGGGAAATTTACAGCTCTAAGTGCCTACATCAAAAAATCACAAAGAACACAAATAAATGATTTAATATTGCAACTCATTACACTTGTAAAGCAACAGCAAATGAAACCCCAAATCAGCAGACAAGAAGAAATAACAAAATCAGGGCAGAAATTCATGAAATTGAAACAAAGAAAGCAATACAAAAATCAATAATTCCAAGAGCTGGTTCTTTGAAAAGATAAACAAGATTGACAGACCACTAGCCCAGTTAACCAAAAGAAAGAAAGAGCACCTCCAAATCAACAAAATCAGAGATGAAAGGGGAAACATCACAACAGACACCAGAAAGATACAGAACATTATAAGGGAATACTTTAAAAACCTATATGCTACTTAATTTGAAAACCTAAAAGACATGGATGGATATCTAAAGGCATGGGAACCACCAAAACTAAACCAAGAAGAGATTAACAGCTTAAACAGACCCATAACACAAAAAGAAATTGAAACAGTAATAAAAAACCTCCTGACTAAGAAAAGCCCAGGACCAGATGGATTTACAGCAAAATTCTATCAGACATTAAAAGAAGATCTGCATCCAATACTACTTAATTTATTCAAAAAAATAGAAATGGAGGGAAAACTTCCAAATTCCTTCTATGAAGCCAGCATCACTCTCATACCAAAGCCAGGTAAAGATATAACCAAAAAGGAAAACTATAGATCCATATCCTTAATGAACATAGATGCAAAAATTCTCAACAAGATTCTTGCAAAACACATACAGGAACACATCAAAAAGATCATACACCATGATCAAGTCAGCTTTATCCCAGTGATGCAGGCATGGTTCTGTATATGTAAGTCAATAAACATCATAGATCATATAAATAGGCTCAATGACAGGAGCCACATTATAATCTCAGTAAGTTGCAGAGAAGTCCTTTGACAAAATACAACATGCATTCATGTTCAAAGTCCTAGAGGGAATTGGACTGGAGGGAACAGAGCTCAACATAATTAAAGCTATATACAACAAACCCACAACCAACATCAATTCTAAATGAAGAAAAATTGGAAGCATTCCCATTAAAATTAGGATCCCGACAAGGCTGTCCACTAATCCAACATAGTACTTGAAATTCTTGAAAGAACAATAAGACAAGAGAAGGAAATTAAAGGAGCAATAATTGAAAAGAAGAGATGAAATTATCCCTTTTTGCAAATGATATATCTATGGGACACCAAAAATTCCACCCCAAAACTCGTAGAAATTATTAACACATTCAGTAATGTGGCAGGTTACAAAATTAACCTAAAATAGTCTGGAGCCTTTCTATATACCAATAACAAGGAATCAGGGAAACAGTACATGGAAACACTGCCATTCACAATAGCTTCAAAAAAAAAAAAATCTTGGAATAAAGCTGACCGAAGACATTAAAGAGCTCTACAATGAAAATTTTAAATCTTTACAGAAGAAAAATTGAGGAAAACATCAGAAGATGGAAAGAACTCACATGCTCATGGATGGGAAAAATTAATTTTGTAAAAATTATCATCCTACCAAAAGTCATATATAGATTCAATGCAATGCCATTCAAAATCCCCATGACATTTTTCACAGAATTGGAAAAAAAATCCTAAGAATCATATGGAAGGACAAAAGACCTCGGATTACCAAATCAACCCTGAGTACTAGGACCAATGCCGGAGGGATTACTATACCAGATTTCAAGCTGTATTACAGAGCTACAGTCATAAAAACAATATGGTACTGGCACAAAAATAGACGCATAGACCATTGGAACAAAATTGAAGGCCCAAATATGAGTAAATGCAATTTCAGCCACCTGATATTTGACAAAGGGTCCAAGAACATTAACTGGAGTAAAGACAGCATGTTCAGTAAATGGTCCTGGAAAAACTGGATCTCTGCTTGTAGAAGAATGAAACTAAACCCCTATCTTTCACCCTGCACAAAAGACAATTCCAAATGGCTCAAAGACCTCAATGTAAAGCCTGAACCTCTGAAACTATTAGAGAAAGCATTGGGAAAAACCTACAAGATATAGGCATAAGAAAGAATTTTCTAAACTGGAGATCAATTGCTCAGGAAACAAGGGCAAGAATTAACACATGGGACCTCATTAAACTAAAAAGCTTCTCTACATCAAAGGAGGCAACCAAGGAAGTGAACAGAAAACCCACAGAATGAGAGAAAATCTTCACCAGCGACACATACAACAGGTGTTTAATATCCAGAATACACAACAAACTCAAAAAATAGAGAATCAAGACAAGAAGTAACCCAGTTGAAAGATGGGCTAAGGAGGGTAACCAGAATATATAATGAACTCAAAACACAGAGAACCAAGACAAGAAGAAAGCCAGTTAGAAGATGGGCTAAGGAGATGAACAGAGAGTTCTCAAAAGATGAAGTAAAGATGGCTATGAAACATCTTAAAAGATGTTCAATATCACTAATAATTAGGGAAACACAATTTAAAACCACTTTAAGATTTCACCTTACCCCAGTAGACTGGCTAAGATCAAGAGAATAAATGATACCAAATGTTGGAGAGGATGATGATACCAAATGCTGGAGAAGATGTGGGGAAAGGGAAACACTCATCCACTGCTGATGGGGCTGCAAACTTGTTCAACCCCTATGGAAATGAAAATTGGTTCAACCCTTATGGAAAGTAGTGTGGAGAACTCTTAAAAACTACGAATGAATCTACCATTTGACCCAGTTACACAACTCCTTGGCATATACCCACAGAACTCATTCTATTGCAGAAACACTTGTACATCCTTGTTTGTTGCTGTTCTTTTCACAAGAGCTAAGAGATGGAAGCAACCTAAGTGTCCCTCAATTGATGAGTGGATAATGAATATGTGATTCATTTATATGTTGGAGTTTTACTCAGAAGTAAAGAAAGATGAAATCACAAAATTTACAGGTAAATGGATGGAGCTAGAAACTGTTACACTAAGTGAATTAACACAGACTCAGAAAAAAAATGATATATGTTCTCCCTCATATATGGATCCTAGAACCAGACTCTGATAAATAAGTTTGTAACAAAACAGAACTACAGGAACGAGGATAATGGAAACAGGGATGTAAAGGAGAAGAAATAACATGAAAGAGAAGAACAATAGGAAACAGGTCTTAATAAGGGAAATATGGATAAAAATTGGTTTATTTTAAGGGAAGGGGGTGGGAAGAGTATTCAAGGAACCTAGGGGATAAAGGGAAACAAGGAGCTCAAGAGAGGTAGGACCAGAGGAGAAGGGTATTAGTAAGGGAGAAAGGGGGGAACTGGGGGCACCTTAAGTGGGAAAACCATGACAGAGGGATGAGACAATGTGAGAGATAAACAATGCCTAGTTATCTTTGAAAACCAGAGGGAACCATATTACTCCTACAACCTACTCTAGCTAGTCACGAAAACCAGAGGGAACCATATTATTCCTACAATCTACTGACAAATTATACATAACAGATCAAGAAATATATCTCTAGGTAAGGTTTATTTGAGACAAACTGGTCATTACCCAAGATTTATCTACATGACACACAGTAATTAAAAATAACAGACTGGTGAAATTAACCTTCTTGGGTATTTAACAGACATACTTTCCAGCCTATAATAATTTGGTCAGAAGGACATAAAGACAATTTTTGTTCCTAGTCCTCCTAGGTCAACTAGTTTGAGGGGACTATGAGCACCTCTAAAAATGTCCTATAATGGTGGTGGGTCACCTGTCCTCTTGATCAAGCACACCGAGGAGACCCCACCAAATGGACTTGAACCAGTGTCCAGTTTACAAAGAGGAGGGTCAACACAGAGGAATCATTTCCTCCATGCTTCCAAGAAATACCAACCATGGTAGAGCAGGACCTTTGACTTATCTTCAAATAGGTGGAATTGGTAAAAGAAAGGAGTGAGGGGCTCCTCCCAAGCCCATGTGACCCCTGAGGAACAGATCCTCAAATGACCTTAAGAGTAAAAACAAATCGGTTTACCTGGTACAACTCTATGGACTTAAACATCCAAAAGGAAAGTATAACCAAAGATTAAAGGGGCCAACATAATTTCATAAGACTTCATATGTATAGCTAAAGGCTACATACCAAGCAACAATGCCAGAGAGGCAATACTTTCTTTTGAGTTGTTTGCCAGGGTGGCCAAAGGGATTCCCAGATAATAATCCAGCACAGAACTGGGAAAGTGAGCAGCAGACCCTAATCTTATCCAAAGAAATATTGACAACTGATAACCACTAGATAAGGAACAGCTGACCCTCCTAAAACAAAGACCTCTACATAGGCTGAGTAGATCATCAGAAGGGCAAGTAGTGGGGAATGGCTGGGGGTGCCAACAACACAGTGAACAGTAGCAGGGATATCTGTGTATAAGTGCTCCAGTGGGGGGAGAGAGGCTATGGGAGGGTGCTAGCTGGGAAGTGGGTGAAAAAATAAATAAATAAATTTATAAAAATTAAAAAAATTCTTCAAAGCATAAAAATTTGCTCCTTAATAATTAGTAGATGTGCAAAACATTACCATTGAAATCTACCTGATGACTTTACATTCATGCTCAGGTGCCAAGGATCTTAGAAAGTAAGTGACTGTGACTAGTAATAATCAGTTAAAACATCATTTAATTTATGTCTTATAGGGTTTATACTGAGTACAATATTGTATAACTGTAATAATTCAACTGTAAACCTAACAATTTACAGCCAATTTTGAAAGAGATGCATCTTAGCTCTGGAAATTTTATTGAATATGTCAATGCTGTTGTCATGAAATCCTTCTTCTAATTATATGGTTATTATATAAACAATTAAAAAAATAATTAGTAGAAGTCAAAAACGTTATCATTGAAATCTACCTGACATTATATCAGATGCCAAGGACCTCAGAAAGTAACCAACTGTGACTAGAAATAATCAGATATATAGAAATTAGAAATGCCTCCAAAGTTGGTACGGACCCAGAGCCCTGGGATTCAGAGAGAATTCACTTTGATTCTTGGTTTGCAAATAGCCCACCAAAAGGAGCCCACACCTCCATACCCTGCTTGCAAGCCCAGTGACTTCTGACAGACTGCATGGCATGGACCAATCAGACAAAAAATATGCTGACTAAAGGGACTTGGGGGATGGAGAAAAGGGAAATATAAGGCGTGTCCCCTCCTGCATTAAATGAGCCTGCAGCACCTCACCTACTGCTTTCTTCTACCTGACTCCGGAAATCTGTGTCGTGACTCTATGCCTCTTGCCC
Organism: Nannospalax galili; assembly: GCF_000622305.1. Classification (NCBI taxonomy): domain Eukaryota; kingdom Metazoa; phylum Chordata; class Mammalia; order Rodentia; family Spalacidae; genus Nannospalax; species Nannospalax galili. The sequence goes on from NW_008348789.1 coordinate 246,033, forward strand.
CACTAATTGACAGGGGACCTGATCCAGGTTAGGGTCTTCACAGCTGGCCTGAGGAGAACCCACAACACCTGGTGCCTGAACAGGGACTCCTGCCCATGGTGTTGGCGACACTCAGAACCTCAGTTTGTTTGGTAAGTAGGCCCCTGGATTTATCTGTTTCTTCTGCTGCTCGAGGGTAAGCAAGTAGCCCCCTCCTCTGTCTCCTCAACCCTGTCTGTTGCCTTTATTGTTGGACTAGCTTGTTAGATCAGGTAGGCACACCCCACCACATGGTCCTGAAGCCCACATTGGCACCTCCCCCCTCTCAGCTAGTCCCGGTGAGTTCACATAAGGGCTGATCCACCCCGAACTCAGAGCCCAGGCTTCGTGTCACCCTGTTGCCTGTCCTGGGACACCATGTGAGCATACGGCTGGGGGTGTCACAGCCTCCAGAAGTCCCTCACTGAGCTCAAGATATTTGGATCCGATTCACCTTTACATGTTGGGGCAGTTTACATCTGAGTGGCTCACAGTGCTTCTTTGCTTCCTTTGTGCCCTCTTGGTAGTCACCCTCATCTTCTACTTTTGTGGTGAATTCCCCTCCACTAGACCCTCCCACAATAAGCAATTTACCACCACAATGCAGGCAACCACAAACAGCAGCAATCAAGGCGCTCCTTAAAACCAGAGGGTTGAAAGTGAAACCAAAAGATATTGAACACTTTTGGGATGAAGCCACTAATTTGGCTCCGTGGATCTCCCCTGAAAACATGTGGGACCCTGACACGTGGATTCAGGTCCTCTTCCTGACCTGAAAAAGGGAGGTCGGGTCAGGGATCACTCCCCCCGCATCGTTCGTACCGATCCTCCTAGCCATCATTGCTAACCTTAAATCCTCCTCTCCTGAGGAAGTCATCTCAGCCCACAACAAACACTGCCTGGAGCAATCTAGTGTAGATCTGGCTATTACCTCAACCCTAGACCTCACGGACCCCCCAGACACCCCGGACCTGGAGGTGGATGCTACCTCTGTGCCCACTTCCAATAAGGAAGAAGCTCCTTTGCTTGCGTATATCTCAGGATATTCTCCTAGAGCTACCACACCCAGAAATTCCCCCTCCTCATTACCCCTGGAAGGAGTTACTCTCTCCACCCCCCCAGTAACCATTCCACCTCTTCCCCTGCTACTGTGCCTCTCTCTCCTAGGCTGCCCTGCTTAAAGCCTCACCTGACTTTGTCTGCATTTCCTGTTAACGTTGGCCCCGATGCGGTGCAGCGTCAATGGCTGCCCACCTCACTTACTGACCTATTATCTGCAAGGTGGCTGAGCAATCGGGCACTGACTCCCCATATTTTGAACAGGTTCTTTGCCAGTGGTCCTTACAGTTATAAACCCATTATGATTGGTATAGCTTACTAAAGGCAGTCTTAGAACCCTCAGTCTTTCTAAACTGGGGTGCAGCCTATGATGATCAGGCTGAAAACCAGGCATACCTAAATCTCCAATATGGCCTCATGGGATGTGGACAATATACTGACCCCATCTCCCAGTCTACTATTG
>NW_008348789.1:247981-252592 GCF_000622305.1 Nannospalax galili
TAATCCCGGCACTCGGGAGGCAGAGGCAGGGGGATCTCTGTGAGTTCAAGGCCAGCCTGGTCACATAGTGAGTTCCAGGACAGCTGGGGCTACAGGGAGACCCTGTGTCAAAAAGACAAAAAAAAGAACCACTTCACCATCATCAAGTTGGCTTCACTCCAGAGATGCAGGGATGGCTCAATATACTTAAATCAATAAATGCTGTAAGTTACATAAATGGACTCAAGGACAGGTATCACATAGTTTTCTCAAGAGACACAGGAAAGGCCTTTGATAAAATTTAACATCCCTTCATGTTAAAAGTCCTGAAGTGTAGGAATGACTTTTATTAATGGATATAACCTAGACTAATGACTTTTAATTAACCCCAGGAAAACCATGCTCTTGGGTCTGACAATTGGGCCATCTCCTTGGCAGCCTGTTTGGTACTCAATCCAAAAAGATAATGACTGTGGGTATGCTTGAGGATTAACATAACAAACCACTGAAAGTCAAACACCCAGTCATCTCGACTGGATACAACGGAGAGTGGGAAAGAACACATGACCTTAGATGAACGTGACCTAGGGATAAGAAGAACAGATGGAGCTGAACTTGATCTTGAACTTCCCCAATGAAGCTAGAGAAACCATTTTGAATAAACTGTCGGTGTGGCCTGATCAGGGGACAAAATGGGAGAAACAGGGTTTCAGAGACAGCTCCATCTGCATAAGTCGAGGGGACAAGAGAGAGAAAGCCTGCAGTATAGCTCTGGGAGGCAAAATTCTAATATATAGCTAGGGGAGCTAGTGTCCTCCAAGTTCAGGCTCACTCTTAAAAACTTAATAAGAGTCAATTTGTTCAGGTGATTATGATGTTGGCATAATAATAAATGCCACACTGAAGAAACTCGAAATAGAAGGAACAAATCTCAACATAATAAAGGCAATATACAACATCCCCAAGGACCTAATTGTCATCCGCAATATGGAAGATATACTGTTAGCGTATGAAATTATATGTTAATCTGTCAATTATATGTCAATAAGGCCTTAACCAACATCCCCAAGGACCTAATTGTCATCCGCAATATGGAAGATATACTGTTAGCCCACAAATATCACAATACTTTACATGCTGAAATACCCAGTCTGCTTGCCATTTAGAAAGTCTAGGTCTCCACATTGCACGAGACAAGTTACAATACATCCAACCTTTCACATTCCTTGGCTACCATATAGATACTGTAATTAAACCGCTTAACCCTTCCATCGTTTAAAAAACTGTATATACCTTGATGGAGCTCCAAGAACTCTGTGGGACTATAAACTGGCTCAAACAATTTATACCAGTCCTTGACTTGGAATTCCAGGCCTTGTTCTCCTAGCTGGAAGTCCATAATTCACCAAATTCAAGGATCCCTCTCATCCAGTCAGCTAAGGATCTTCTTAATAAGATAGATCATATACTCTGGTCTGTGTCACTCTGATGTCATGACCCAGCAGAACCATTACTGGCCTTAATCCTCTGGTCTAAAAATGGTGTCTTGGGGGTGCTATGGCAGCAAGACCCCCTGGTGTGGATCCACCTGGCTACCTCAGACCTAACTAGGCTTAGATCAAAGTATGATATTACCTTCAAGTTAGCAATTAAGGCCCGACAAACAGCCAGATGCATATTCGGAAAGGAAGCTCACAAGATTATACTGCCCTTTCCTCTTAAGAATTCCCAAACATTATGGGCAGACTCTCTGGCTTTCCAACTAACGATGTCTGGGTTCATGGGGGAGCTGGATCCTGCCTGGAAATCACCACTCAGCCACACACTTCCCCCTGCAAACCCCCTACCTTTAGCCACTCTAGCCTTCTCAGATGCTAATAAGTCCCATTATGGTGCTGTCATTCAGCACATGGGAGAGGATGACACCTGTTATGTACAAGCCAATCCCAGCCCTGTCCAGTTGGGGGAGCTCCTGGCCTTGTTAAGAATCTTCCAAGTCTGCCAAACTGAGCCACTCAATATATTCTCCAACAGCCAGTATGCAGTTCAGGCCTTCAGATGTCTTCCCTTTGCTCAGGTAAAAGGCCACAAGGATCCCATCACTAGAATGATGAGAGCTCTCCAGATTATCTTAGATAACAGAAAAAGGCCCTGGCACATCTCCCACATAAGATCACACCAAGCTCCCTGGGATCCTGGCAAAGGGAAATGACAAAGTAGATAAACTTATTATGTCTGTAGATAACCTCTACTAGCACAAGCCAGAGCCTTACACCAACAATTTGACCTTTTTCTTCACAGTCTGCACTGCCTTCTACTCGACCTACCCATCTCTCAATGCAAACATCTTAGCAGATCTTGCATTACATGTGCACCCCTTGCTCCTTTAGGCCCCCTCAATGGATATGGAATTAACCCGTGTGGTCTCCTACCCAATGCCCTCTTGGCAAATGGATGTCACCCATTATAACTCCTTTGGTAATCTTAAGTATGTCCATGTCACTGTTGACACGTACTTCTCCTTTCTTTTCGCCATTGCTCAAACCAGTGAAAAGGCCTCACACACCATTAAAGCAGTCAAATCAGCAATGCTGGTAATGGGAGTGCCATGGACCCTAAAAACTGATAATGGGCCAGCTTACACCTCTCTAAAATTCCAATCATTCCTGTCAACATGGAAAATTAGCCACTCCCTTGGTATCCCTTATAATCCACAGGGACAAGCCATTGTGGAGCAGGAAAATAGGACCCTCAAAGAAACATTACAAAAATTTGCTACCCCTGAGTCTAAAAGGGACACACACCTGGCTCTAATTGAAGCTCTATTCAGCATTAATTTCCTGTCCTTCAATGAAAATGGGTTGAGACCAGCTTACAAACACTGGGCTACCGTACCTAGGCCTACACCCTGCCACTAGTGAGATGGAAGGACCCCATAACATGTAAATGGCAACTGCCCGCCCCCTTGTTAACAAGAGGGCGAGGCTATGCTCGTGTGTTTCCTCAGACAGAAACAAAGCCAGTATGGGTTACAGCGAGAGATGTGAGACCAGCAACCGACCAACAGGACCCCCAGGACCCAGAGACCTCACCACTATCTGGATATTTGGTTTGCTCTTCCCTGCCCCTGTCACAGCCCATGATCTCTGGGCCTTGGTCTCCTCTCCACCTATACTCTTGCCCTTATCACTTCATTCCCCAGCCTACCCCACCCTCTATTCAACTAATTCTACACTTGGCCTCCCCACCATTGACCCAGTTACTTCCTGGGAATCACTTAATGGCTCCTGGCCCCTAAATAACTCTCTGTGCTTCACTACAGAACAAAGCATCATCATGCATTGGGCTGTTCAACCTGACCATTCAAGATTATACTGGCAGTGCCTCCTTGGGTTACATGCTTAAACTCCAGGGCCTTTCCCCTACCTTCAACAACACTGATGTAACCTCGGTCCTCACTGCACTGGGGACAATAATAACAGGGGAGGTGGAGGGGATCACCACCCCTCCACCCCCATTTTGCCCTGCCAGTCTATGCCCACTGCTCCCCAACTGCCCACGCACACGCTGTCTTGCACGCTTTTTTCAACAACACTGATGCAACCTCGGTCCTCGCTGCACTGCGGACAATAATAACAAGGGAGGCAGAGGGGACCGCCACCCCTCCAGCCCCATTTTGGAAGGGACCGCCACCCCTCTGGCCCCATTTTGCCCTGCCACTCCAGGCCCACTACTTCCCAACTGCCCACGCACACGCTCTGTTGCACCCTTTTTCCTTGCGCTCCCTATACCATGGCAGAGATGCCACCCTAGGCCGAACCATGCCATCCCTCCCTTTTGCCGCTTCAGCCACTCCCCCTCTAATCACCCCCTAAGATCTTGGAGATAACTGGCCCCCACCTATCCCTGCAGCATTAAGATCTCCTATACCAACCACGAATCAATACTCAGCAACTGGGACCTCTGTGGGCTGCACGCCTGCATGGACATGAGGCTGTTACTGGCACAGGAGGGCCTTCAGCTTTCCAATGGCACTTACACTAGCACCAATCCCTCTACTTGTGCCTAAAACAAAATCCTTACATCCATTGATCACACGACATCCTGGCCTCTTACTCTCCTTTGCGTGTGGCCCCCCGTTTGCTTTATTGCTGGACAATGTTACCCCCGAGCCTCGGGGACAACTCAACTGCTCCGATACGAACACCACCTGTGTACTGGCAGCCTACTGAACCCATCCAACTCACATAGGTCTCTTTATGTGTGAGCCCGTGGCCCTTTAGGTTCCAGTCACCAGTGCAACCCATTTCCATGCTGTCAGCCTTATAGAAAGGACAGCCTTGTCACAAGCCCCCTGCTTAAAACAGGATTTTGGGGCCACTGCCGTTCTCATCTCAGCCATCATCCTTGCATTAGGTTCGGCTGCCACTGCTGCAGTAGCTATCACCCAATCCTCCACTACTGTGGAGACACTCAACGAGGTTGTGACCAAAACCTCCTCTACCTTTCACACTCAGTCCCTTATCAATCAGCATCTTCACCAGGCAATTAATGTGTTACAACAACAAATTGATCTCTTAAATGAAGAGCTGGCAATTACCAAAGACATGGCTCTGCTAGCTTGTGACCCTC
>NW_008348789.1:252947-253661 GCF_000622305.1 Nannospalax galili
TAATATGGGAAGATGATTTCAACCTGCCCTATGCAGCCCAACAGACTGGCTTGCACAAATGTACGAGGCCTCCTACAGATAATTTCCCACCTCGGCTGATCCCCTGGGATGATACCCCTTGGAGGGCTGGTAGTCAATGACGGGTAAGATCCTGTTGGGATGAGTCAACCTAAGCCAGGACATGGACATGTATGTCCATGCTCCAATGACGGGTAAGGTTCATGCCCAAATAGGACAACCTAATACAGGCACAGTCCATGATCCTGGGGTCATCCCGAGGTGGAGCTGCCTACAGGCTCTCACTGGACAGTGATTTTTAAAGAAAAAGGGTGGAAACGATAGCAGGAGGCCTCCAAAGACAGAAAGGACCCAGAGCCATGGGATTCAGCGAGAATTCACTTCACTTCTTCGTCTGCAAATAGCCCACCAAAAGGTGCCCATGCCTCCGTACCCTGCTCGTGAGCCCAGTGACTGCTGAGAGACTGCATGGCGAGGACCAGTCAGAAAACGATACGCTGACTAAAGGGACTTGAGGGTGGAGAAAAGGGAAATGTAAGGTGTGCCCCGTCCTGCATTAAACAAGCCTGCAGCACCTCACCTAGTGCTTGCTTCTACCCGACTCCCAGAGTCTGTTTGTTGTGACTCCACGCCTCTTGCCCCCCTAATTGGCAGGGGACCCAATCCAGGTTAGGGTCTTCACAGCTGGCCTGAGGA
>NW_008348789.1:253722-256121 GCF_000622305.1 Nannospalax galili
AATTTTTCTGTTTGAAACTGTGCATTTTAATAATGAAATGGAGAGCTTTTTTAAAGGTTAAAACCTCATTTAATTTTATGTCTTAAAGGGTTTATACTGAGTACAATATTGAATAACTGTATTAATTCAACTTTAAACCTAAAAATTTACAAACAATCTTGAAACAGATGCATCTTAGCTCTGGAAATTGTTATTGACTATGTCAATGCTGTTGTCATGAAATGCTTCTAATTATATGGTTATTAAATAAATAATTTTTAAAAAAGATTAGCAAACAGGAGGAAAGGATAAAAACTATAATTGTACCATAAGTATATGGGAAAATATCATCAAAGAACTGTACCTGCTAGACTCTGCTACCAACGAGGCCTTCCTTGTTTCTAATAGCATTTACTGTAGAAAACTGTTTAAGAAGTGGTCTATGCAAGTGTTCAGAGAAACATTCTTTGGCCCAAACGTACAGAAGAATGAGCTGGCTAGCATACAATATATTCAACATTTTTAGCATACATTACCCAGAAATTATACCTACAGGTGTATATCTTGAGTTAATAACTATGCTCTAAAGGATTTTTTATTATAGCATTGTAAAAAACTGGAAATAACCTGTCTGAGTCTAAGGGTTTGATTTAGTAAATGTGGCACAGCTATACCATGGAATGCCACACAATGATTTAAAATGCTTCTGTAACAGAATATATGACAATGCATTAAAATACTATAAATACAGTAAGTGTAAAAAGGTAGTTCGATATAGCTTTTCACTAAACAGTACATATATACACACTGCAATATGTTCATGTGGTCAAAATTTTGTGCATTTGTATAAAAAAATCCACATGCTTATAGTAAGAAAGAAAAAACAATGGCCGCACCACACTGGAGAGACTAGGAATCCAGTAGTTGCTCAGTCCACAAGACTGGATGTCTCAGTTGTCTCAATCTGGTGCTGAGGGCCTGAGGGATTCCAAGATATCTGCTAGTCTTCAGTCTGCCTTGGAATCTGAAGAAGTTGGTCACAAGAAGATAAATTTAGAATTGAGAAGGAAGGCAAAGGGCAAAAAAGCAAGAACTCCCTGTGGTCATGACCCTTTATACTGGCTACCATCCGATGTGTCTTCCAGCTTCAAATGGTCTAATCCAGAGTGTCTCTCTCATTTCAGTTAATCCCAGATCCAGTCAAGTTGAAATCCAGGATTAGCCATCACAATACTCTCTCAAAACCACTAATTTAAAAAAAAGTGGAAGGAAGAAGAGAGGGAGGGAGGGGAGGAAGGAAGAAAGAAAGGAAGGAAGAAAGGAAAGGCAGAGAAAAAACAAAAGAGGAGGAAAGGAAAAAAGAAAAAGGAAAGTTGCCTTGGAAATCCCATCAACTATGATAGCTATGTTCTATTTCTCTATGATAGACATATTTTTAACATTAAATGAGTGCTTTTATATAAAAAACCAAAGTAAAAAAATGGTGAGAGAGAGAGAGAGAGAGAGAGAGAGAGAGAGAGAGAGAGGCTTCATCAAACTGGGTGCTCAAATCATCCAGAAGAAACCAAGTCAGAAAGCTGAGACAGTCTGATGTTATTCACCTTTGAGCTGTGTTCCCAATTTCATGACTGAAATTCCAGCTTCTCTTTCCCACTGTAGAAAGTTTTTAGCATAGAATAAATAATCTTTGTGTAACATCTGTTGGAAGAGGTTTACTTTCTAAATAATATCAAGAGCAAAATGATTTTACTCAAGTTAGTTTCTGTTCTCTCTTCCCTGTAGCAGAATTATGGGGGAAGCCTATTCTCAGACAAGAGGCTTTGTAGGACAGTTTGACATAAACACACTTAGGTCAGACATGGGGTGCAGTGGGAGAATCCCCACTTCCAGATCTGACTTCTCAATGAGCTCAAATTGCACAGGATAATTTACCATTATAATGTGTATATACCTGATCTATGGTAATTTTAATTTTAATTTTTTGAGAAACAGTCATATTTACTTCAATATTGGCTATAACAGTTTGCATTATCTCAGCTGAGTAAGATTTCATCTATGCCAGTTGTTGAGGGGGGGTTAAATACTGATAATGTCACATAAAATATGAATCATAAATTATTGCTACATCTTTATATAAAATTTATTGTTTAAAATTTATAATATATCTTAGTGACAGGTGAATCTCTGTGAGTTAGAGGCCAGTCTGGCCTACATAGCAAGTTCCAGACCAGCTGAAAAAAATATATCTTTAATATTATTTGTGAAAAATATTTTTATTTATAGAACCATAACTTATTTGTTCTTTTTTGTATTTCAGCTTAAATGGTGTATCTCTATTTCTATCTGTATCTCTATTTATATCTCTATCTATCTCTCTCTATAGATAGATAGATGATAGATAGATAGATGATGAAAGATAG
>NW_008348789.1:256160-304579 GCF_000622305.1 Nannospalax galili
TAGATAGATGATAGATAGATAGATAGATAGATAGATAGATAGATAGATAGATAGACAAATATATAGATAATTTCCCACACGTTCCAAACATGGTCACATTACTAATTCAATGGAATTGAATTAATGGAAACTCAGCAAATATTTCTACAAATCCAAATGCATTAAGACATGAAATGCTTTTGTTTCCTTCAAAATCCAGATTCAACTTAATTTAACAACCAAATACTTTACTTATCTGAATTATGTGCTGTCATGCTTACTATGATCTCAGATATACTTCAGTCTTCTGTAAAACTCTGCAGCTTTTTTTTTTTTTAATTTCTGTATTTCCAAGTTAAGCAGTCTTGGATTTTATTTATAAGTGTCTGCTTGGTTGAATTTTCCTGTCTTACACCTGAGACTTCCTGTTCTTTTCTACTTTTTACTATGCAGTAAATTCTGTTCAGACTTGCTTTCTTGGCTTTTGTCATCCATATAAAGATGATGCAAAATGCCCTTCTGCAGGCTGTTCTTAGCTTGGCAGGAGATGAAGTGTATGTCTCTCCCACTGAAACACTCCTGATCTCTTTGGCATTTTTATTAAAATACACCATTTCTCAGTCATAGAACTGCTGAGCCAGAGCAAAGACCTACAGCATATTATATCAATGTTAGGAGGTGGAGGACACTTAGAAGAAAAAATTGAGAGCAAAATCGTTTCAGTTATGAAAAATGAGTTCTCAATGTTTTCATAGAGTAGAACATTAGCTTTTTCAAAGCCCTTCTCAATTGGCTGTTATGCACCAGCACACATATTCTACCCAAGTGCCAGGGTCGCAATCCTTGTCTTCACATCTATCTTATCTTTATTACTTATTGACTTGCTTCTTTCAAATATCAAAATATTGAATTCCAATTTCCTACTTAAGACAAACTTCCCATAAAAAAATGTGTAAGCTGTTACACAATGGTTCCGAGAATTCTTTACAATCAATTATTGCATTCACAATGTGGGTGCAAGCACTTGTGGATCAGATGGAAGCTCAATTGAGTAAGTTGTTGCCAGAGTCCCTCTGTGGGAACTTTCAAAATAAAAATTATATTTCTATATAGCATGTTTTGAAATGACAGTTTTTCAAGATCTCTACTGCTTTCTTACACTTAATATCTATTATGCATATCTAAACTGAGATTTACAGAATGCATAATGCTCAGATCATAAAAGCAGAACCCATGACTTTAAGAAGCAAAATCACAGGTCCTCACATTTTACCTATTTTTTTAAGTCTGCATTCAGCTCTGATGAAACCTTCACATTACACAGCACATGACATTTATGCTGAAATCAGGTATAAGCATTGTAAGAACAGGGACTGGGTTTTGACAGAACATTTTGCATTTATTACTTCTTTCTAAAGAAAAGTAATGAAGCAGGAAATAGTCACAAATAATAAGAAGCAGCTGAATACACAACAATCTTCACTATCCTTTAAACGCTAGATTTCTGCAGAAGAAATAGGTAGCCTTTCAATCACCTATGAATACTCGGAAAGCCTCTCTGTCTTTTGAAAACTCATTTATATGACCTTCAAACGTCAAATATTTCTCTTTAATATCAGGTAATGCATATAATTTGAGCTTTGAATCATCACTTGATGCTAATTCAGACTCAGCTTCAATAAGTGAGTCATTTGGAATTTACTATTCTCTGTCCCTATAGATGATGTTTATGTGTGTCACTCAGTTAATTAGTACTATATGTAGTGATAACTTTGTGACAAATTTGTGATGCTCAGAGGTAATTTAGAATGAAAGAAAGAAAAATGCATAGCATTATAGAAAAATGAATAGAAAAAGCTATTTTTATAGCCACAAATTTAGATACAGATAAAACAATTCTATTTTTGTTTCTTTAAATCAATTTTCTTTAAATTTCTCATTTTACTGAGATGAGAAATTTGACCTGAGCCATATCCCCCCATAAAATAGACAGTACTAACATTTTGATACAGAAGAGTTAGTGGTTTGGGATGTTGTCCTATGAGGTATATGAGTTTTCAGTGTCCCCGGTTTCTTCCCAATAGAACTCTGTAGCAGCCCTAACATTAATGACAAGGAAATGTATGCCCAGGCAATGACAAATGTTCACTTTGTTGGAACAAATTGGACAAGAGGGAGAGTCAGTGGTGTAAAGGGAGCTAGAGACAAAAAGAAAACATGAGGAATACTGTTTTTCACAAAGCTGACTAGAAACAGCTATAGCTAAACCCTACACTAGAAGGAAAGTATGAAACAGAAAATGAGAAAAGGAATTGCAGTCACCAAAGAAACAGAAAAATAGAAGTACTAGGAAAGACTGCCTTAAAGGAACAAATGGAGAAAACTTGAGGACTCAAAATTATAGGTTTACTTCCTAATTACTGGTAGAAATTCCAAGACTCAAGTAGATATTAAAAGTTTAAATTATCCTTTATATTCTTAGAAGGGAATTTTGATACATGTAAAATCATTTGTTAATACTGTTGCATCCTATTGAGAGCTATATTTTTTAAAGCAACCTGTTAATGAAGATGACATTATTTTAATTTTTTTCAAATTTCTTTAATCTTTGAGTGATACATCTGAATGTTACAATGCAAAAACTGATATCATAAAGTATATGAATTTATAGATCTACATTGTCAGTGAGTAATAGTTCTCTATCATAGAAGGCTTTTCATAAGGAAGGGCAGAAGTCTGACACTGCAGATAGTTAGAGCACAGTGGTGTACTATGTGTTTATCACTGGATACCTGCTACAGTGGACAACCTCACCAATCTCAAGGAAAAGTAGATTTTTGCCAGTATTCAGCAGTTTCTGTTGCAGTCACTTAATGGTTTAAATTTGTGTGAGTCTGTATAGTATTGAGCTGCATATTTCTTTCAGAGTCTGATCTGGGCACTGCTTATGGTTCATCTCACTGAATGGTTCACACCAACATAACATCATTCCATGAAGTGTAGGCTACACTGTCACTTTCTAAGTGGAGGCTGTGATAGTTATTTCTGATAATGAACTTGTCCTTCTCCCACTGACATTTTACAGGCAGCATTTATTCCATCCATCTTTAAAAAGATTATGTTCCCCCTTATAGTAACTTGTTGACTTCAGCTTCACACATTTCACATATGTGGAATTCATTTTACTCACAACAAAGCTGCTCATGAAGACAGCATGACATCATAGGCTGATGGAAATGACTTGTCTTAAAGCTCCATTCTAAACAAATTAACCAAACTTAAACATGGATTCTACCAGTTTAAGGCATTATTCCCTACATGACACTTCTTATTTTTCTGTCTGGTATACACAGAGAGAAAGAATCTGGAGTCATTTATCAGTAACAACTGGCATAAGATCTGGACTGCCTTATCTTAGCACATTTACTAATAAGGGGCTTGCATTTGGCCTTTTTCATCTTTTCAGTGCATGAGTACTTTCTGGGTGTTGGAGGTATCTTTCTCAAGGACCTAGGATCCAGTTCTTTGACATGTAATCATGAAAAGAATAGCACTTTTGTCTCCCAGCCTCTGTGGAAAGACAGAATCTTTATAATTACCAACTAGAAGGCACTACAAAACTACCTGTGTTTTCAGTCCAGCATTTAGTTACGTTGTATTTTATCTACTTTTCTACAGCCCTTGATCACTCCTCCTCTGTACTCATTCTTTCAACCTTTCAATCACCTCTATACAGATCAGAAATAAACCCAATTCTTTCCCCTGCTGCATGAAGTTACTGAATAAATATCTGCTGTTACCACTTTACCTAGTGCCAGCTTCCTTTATTTTGGTTATCTCACCACAACCATCCACTATCATCCTCCCACTTATTCGCTCCAATGGACAGTACCAACTTTCTATTCTTCCTCTAGATTCCACGGTAAACTTCCCAAGGGTTGAACAAAAAACTGTTTCTTAATGGGTCTCATTCTTAGAATTTTTAATGCTTTTAACTCAAAAGCAAGAAGCTCTGACAGGATTTACTAATACCCAGCTATTCCCCCTGCTTCTCATAAGGAGTTGAAGATCCCCAGAGAAGCTACATCTAAGTTGAAAGTTTTGGTGCTATTTTAGACACTTTGGTAGCCATTTGCTTCTGCCTTTAAGTGTGACCTAACATCCTTACGATTATTAGTTAAGATGTGTAGAATGTACCTGTAAGCTTACCAGATCTCAAGGTTCCACGAGCCCTGGAGCTACAAACATTACAAAAGAACATCTAAACCCCACAGATAAGAGTTTCCTGCTTCTTGCGGTCTTGCTACCCAATGGCCCCTGTAATATGTTAGGTAAATGTAGTGAATTGTGACCTGCTTTTTTTCTGTGGATGTGAAAGTTCATGTAACTTCTTTAAAGGATGTACATTGCATTCATAGTAACTTTATGTGATATTCCTAGGCCCTTTTCTTTCATATTTGGTTGAGAGTAAAGGATTCTATTACTTATTTAAAGATAATTATTTTATGTCAATTCCTTACATTGAGAGTTTCAAAGATATCTTTAAATACAATAAACTTGTTCTTTGCTCAGCTTGGACTTTTTTTCAGTCATAGAAATCAAAAGTTAACCAACACACATGCTGCTAAGTGTACTTGTTAGCCAATAAAGCAGAACCTCCCTCCAAATAACCATCCCCCTTGACCAATTTGCTGCTTTGGTATTTCTTCCTTCCTCTCTATGGAACTCGCCCTTTCAAACACTTTTTAATTCCTGCTGAAAATGAAGGGACATCGAATTGTTCCCCTTTTGACTTCAAGTCAGTAAATAAACAGACTTGATTTTAGTTTTGAAAGCATAGTAGTAATCCTGCGATTTCCTTTCCTGTATTCCCTGTAGAAGGCCTGGCTTTCTGGAGTGCTTAATGTTTGTTTATGTTGTTGTTTTTCTCATGCTGTGGGCTTAGACTCAGTCTCTCTCATTGAGAGGAAGCTGTTTATCACTCAGCTATATTGCCAGCTCTCCTACTAATCCCTGAATTGCTCCTGTGGAAATTCTTCCTGCAAAACTGCCTTACAAGCAATGCTTTCCATTAAAATCATTGTGTTTGAAGTACTTTAAATGAATTATGTTCTTTTGTGTTGAAGATGATAAAATAATGATGAAATGCACATATGCATATATATGCAATATGAATATATATGATATATGCAACATCAATACTTATGCCAATACACAGGTACACAAAAAATACAGTAAAGTGTGTGTGTGTATCACAAACAATAAGCTTATCAAAGCCTATGAAAGCATATATGTGAGAGGCTGTACCTTTGAATATGTATAAATATTTATATTATTGTGAAAGTACAGTTCTCGCCTCGAAGGAGATACAGATGTACATTACCCCAAATTCCAAACTCTAACATGGTAATAATTCCATGAACTGTCATAGTAACAAGAAAAAGAAAGTCATAATGTGGGTGAAAACATCAAGTGAAAAGATTATAGCAAAATGGAAAAATCTCTGCCTTAGGCCTCACAAGCTAGCTGGTGGCCTTCACAGACTTGATACATAGAACCCCGTGATTTGTTAAGTTATTCCATTCCAAAACTTTAACCTGGTAGTTATATCAATGTCAGGTCAAATACAAAGTTGGGTAAGGAATGGCAATCGTGAGGCTAAAGATAGCCCGAGATAAGTTATAATTAGGCTCTGGACCACAACATTCCAACCACACCACAATCAATGAGCTTCTCATCAGTTAATCAGCTTTATAGACATTTCAGTGTAAGGCACTTCATTCAATATATACATATATGTGTATATATATATATCACTATATGTATTAGCTGTATATGTACATATTTATATATAATCATAGATCTGTCTGTCATCTATCTATCATCTAGCTATCATGTACCTTTTAGTCTCTTGAACTATGCCAATCCATACATAATAGTCTCATTTTACAAA
This sequence comes from Nannospalax galili, assembly GCF_000622305.1. Lineage (NCBI taxonomy): Eukaryota > Metazoa > Chordata > Mammalia > Rodentia > Spalacidae > Nannospalax > Nannospalax galili. Next base: position 262,093 of record NW_008348789.1, read on the forward strand.
TGAGTCACGCTGTTGAAAATATAAACAATAGATATAAGAATTCTTTTTCTTAGACTCATTTAGTATTGCAAATGTCAAAAATCATGTTAAGTGTGCACTTAATAAAGCATGCCCCATTCACAAATTTTTAAAAATAAAACAAAAGAAAGGTAGCCTTCAACATTCAACATTCACATACTTACCTAATAGGTTTATATTATTGCAAATTGTGTCATATTTACATATTCTAATCCTTCTGCTTTCACATAACCTAAGAAAAAACACATCTATAAATATAAAGCAATTGAAATCAGACCTAAGAAAACTGAAAAGATTCCATAAAATAAACCAAAGGATTTTCCAATTTTCTCCTGAAGTTCAATTTGATCTTTTGTGTATATGTATTGGGAATTGATCCTGGAGACTTTTCCACATTGGGCATGTTCTCTGCCACTGAGCCACAGTCACAGACTACAAACTGATATTAATTCTTATGTTTAGTTATTCTATTTTAGATTATTTTTATTCTAGACCATTCTCTCCAGTTAAGTCAACAACTTATTGTAATTAAAAGTTATAATTATCTGAGGATATTCTTGTGTATTATATTTACATGTAGTTTATTGTCACTAAATAGAAATTTCCTCTAAGAATAATTCAATATACATTCTGAAATCCTTTTATGAATGTAACATTATTGTGACATAATAAAGGGTCATTTGAGACAACGGAAATAGGAAAATTAATTAACTTTGTGGCTATGGAAAAATTAATTAAGATTATTATTTAGATACTATATTACAATGTGTCATTCTGAGAAGTATTAACTTATTCCAAAAATTAACATTTTCCTCAGTACAATGTAATGTCACATTCTAGTTTCTCTATAGCATCATGGTGAAGGAAGTTTCTAGGATATATTTAATTTCTTGAGAAAACAAATCTATCAGATACTTTAAGTCCCAGTTTTGATGTCTGAAAGAGCTTATGAAGGGATCTGCTCTAATTTTTAAATTACATGTGTGTTATAGACTAGTTGGGTATTAAACTTTTAGAGGATGTTTTTCAATAAAAAGTACCAGGACAAGATAGCAGTTGATCTCTAACTGTCTGGTAAACAATGTATTTCATTGTCTTACCATCTAGTGTAGACTTGGTCTATTATTTTATTTTTGTACTCTCTGTTCTACTCCAATTCTGGTAGACATTTTCCTAGAATTTTCAAACCGTCATTTCTGAGACTAAAGTTTTCCTTGTTTAATTTTTGGCTTTTCTTTTCTTTTTTCTTTTTCATTAGAGACTATGGATCCCTGAACAGATCTCAGTGTTCTGTTTTTGTGGCAAGGACTGCCCACTGATTGGAGTTTCTTCTCAGACAGCTAGAACACTGAGAATGGTACAGACCTACGGTGTGCCTGCAGCACCCAGGGAAGGAAATCTCTTCCATTACCTTGGACTTTAGCAATTGTTTCCAATTTGGTTCCTTCCTTGGTGCCTCCTTCCCCTTTTCCCTGTGCCAGATGTTTGGTATCTGTATCATTTTCTTCAGGAAATTGCTATTTTTGTTAGGCTTCACTCTCCTTGGATGTGGAATCTGTGTGGATTTCGATTTTGTTGTTTCTTCTTACTGGGTTATGAAAGTCGTGTTTATATGTTTATTATAACATGAGTTGGCTACAAATCTTTTGTGAGCTGGGAAGATGTCAAGCATCCTCAAAATTACATCTTGTCATATCATTTCTTTCTGAAATGTACTCCTAACAATAGTTTTAAATTTCAAGGACGTTTCACTTACTTAAATGATATGTGATTTTGTATCCTAAAGAAACTTCACTTATGCTGAAATCATAATAATACAACATATTACCCCCTCTAGAATTTTTGTAGCTTTAATTTTCTATGTTGAAGCTGTTTGCAGGTTTTAATAATTTTATTATTAATATGACACAGCCATGGGAATTAACTATTTTTGCAGGAATGTTCAGCTGTTTTCATAGTTCAAATTAAAATAACTGTAATTTCCCAGTTAAAATAGCCTGTTAAATCAATTCACTATTGTATTAATATGTGGGGACTACTATAACAAATTAACACAGACAAGGGACCTTAAACAACATACATGTGTTTCCCCTGGTTCTGGAGCCTGGGACTTGAAATCCAAGTTCCAGTGAGGCTGATTCTTTACTTAATGCTGTGAAGATACTGCTCCAAGTCTCTCTACCTCTGGGAGCTGCACTCATTCCTTCCCACTCTTCATCTTGTCTTCCCTCTGCGTGTGGCTCTTATTGGTCTAAGTCTGTTCTGCATCAGAACATTAAAATCAATGAAGATTGTTTCCAATAAAATCACATTCACAAGTACTTGAGGATGAAAATTTTAAAATGATTTGGGGAAGGGGAGAATAAAATGAACTTATAATAACATGTTTCTTGCCTTCTGGGGACTCACTACCTAATTTCATATACATATACATTTGTATAAACAGTAGAATTGTTTATTATGTGACTCCTCCATAAGTACTAATACAAGGACATTTATATCACCCCTTCCAAGACCCAGAAAACATTGCAGATACTGTGTATACAAAGCAGAATGATTGCAAAAGCCAGAAGACAGGGAGAAGGTTTCAAAGTGCCATCTTCTGGCCAATGTACAACCACTGTAGTCATAAACTCTTGACATCTATGAATGACTGCACTGGGTCTGCACAACAGCCAGGAGGCAAGGATGGACAAACGAATCAGGTGACCAGGCTCACCTCGAATGGATATTCCAAAGCCAATGTTCACATAGATGACCCTAATTAAATCACATGGGTCACACAACAAAATCAAAAGTCATGAAGCTGGAGAAAAGACAGGTGGGGAGAGGGGAGTCAAGAGGTTTGGAAGGGAGTTAAGAATGGATTCAGGAAAAGAGTGACCACAATGTATTATATTCGAGTATGAGACTGTAAAAGAGCATAAATATGAGTTTATTTTCCCATTTCTTGAGTTTAGGTAATGTGATGGCTTGAGTGAGAAGGGCTCCTATATGTTCTAAGTATTTTGACTTTTGGTGTTCCTGGCACTCTTTGGGGAGGAATGTGGAACTTTTAAGATGCTGGAGAAAGCATGTCATTAGTGGTGAAGTTTGAGAGTACATTGTCATGCACACTTCCAGTCTGATTCACTCTACTTCCTGTGCCTGCTGGAAGATGATCTTGGGTTCCCGCTGCCTGAAATGAATGGACTCTGCTCCCTCTGGAACAGTAAGCCAAATAAGCTTTGCCTTCTAGAAGTTGTTTTGGTCATGGTGTTTTATTACAGGAAGAGAAAAGTAGCTAATACAGGCAATTATGTAACTTCTTTGGAAATTAATTAATGTGATGCAATCAAAGAAGAAGAATGTGTGAATTGAAGATTTCTAAGGAACCTCTTGAAATTATATTCATTTTGAATGAGTCTGAATTGATATGATAGATTATAGGAACAATTGAGCAGGGAGGAACTGTTCCTGTTCTCAAGTTTCCAGTCACCAGGTGATATTAATGAAAACTATCTTCGGTAATCCAGCACATCCTGACCCATAGGAGAATTTGATAAATTCTCACACTATTTTTGATAAATTCACACTACTTTCTCTCAACCCCAAAAAGCAATAATTGAAAGACACTCATTGTTTAAACCACTTTATTTTGTGCTATATCACAAAGCCAAGTAATACATCCCCTTCCAAAATACAAGTTGCAAAACAAATAGAGAAAGAAAATTATGAGAACTTTTAATTCATGAGATCACATCAGATTATCCTCCTTTCTGTTAGTGTCTGAACCAAGGAACAATAGTGGCTTCCTGGCTGCTTTATTCACAAGAGCCAGAAATTGAAAACAGTCTAGATATCCATCAAATGATGAATGAATAATGAAAATGTGGCACATTTACATAATGGAATACTATTCTTCTGTAAAGAAAAACAAAAATATGAAAACTGAAAGTAAATGACGAACTAGAAAACCATCTGAGTGAAGTAGTACAGGCCCAGAGAGACAAATACCTCATGCTCTCTCTCATACGTGGATGCTGCTAGATTTGAAACATTGGATGTGTGTTTCAGTTGGAAAACAGAGAATTCAGCAAACTAGTAAGAGGCCATGGGGAAGGCAGGAATTGCAAGCAAAGGAGGATAAAACACAGGTGGTATGAAAAGGGAAATGGGAAAATGGAAGAAGAGTTTAATGAGGTGGGGGATGGGGGCAGGACAGAGGAGGGAGCATGTGGAGGGCAAACTGCTAGTAAACGGTTTTGAAAATGCTATTTGGAAAACTATTACTACAGAAATTTCCTAAAATATAAACATATATATGACAGTTTGAAAGAGAATATCCACCATAGGCTTCAGTACTTGAAAACTTGGCATCAGGTGGTGGTTGTGAAATTCCTGGGTGTTGTTGCCATGCTGGAGGAAGTTTGTCACCTGGGGACAGCTTTGAGCATAGATGAACTCATCCCATTTCCTGTCTATTTCTCCACCTCCCATGCACACTTGAGATGTGCTTAGCTTTCTGCTCTGGCTGTCTCCTGCCATGCGCCCCCCACCATGAAGGATTCTTCTCCCTTTGGAGCCATAAGCCCAGGAAACTCTTCCTTCTATAAGTTGCCTTGGTCATGGTGTTTTATTGCAGCAATAAAAAAGTAACCAATACAATATCTCATTTATACTCTATCTTCATTAATTTAGTTCAGTATTTGCCAGCAAATAGTTTAAATGAGGTTAACCTATTAAAGGGGGATAATACTTCAGCCAGACAATATAAGGTATCAAATTAAAAATTCAATGCCAGATTAGGGTATCTCTTTTCATGTTGTTTTTCAATGGGGTCCCATAGATGAGTCAACATTATATATAGGAGATTCTATTTTTGAAGACACCACCAACTTAAGCATTGACCATGGAGAAATAAAGCTGCTGCCAACCTGAAACCATCATCCTTTCTGGCTATCTTTTACAGTGCTGAAAATTCTATTTATGCTATTGGGGAACAAAAGCATTCAAAAATCTTCCCCAATTGCAAATGAAACAAAATACAATAAGAACTTGCCTGTAAAGATATCCCCACTGGTGCGTGAATGGCATTATTGTTTTTGGAGTGACCAATTACATTCTAATTGGATTTATACCTTCTCCAGGAGACAGGTATTATACCTGGTACTGTTACTTGAACCCACAACTCTTTACTGGCTAGGTCCTAGGCCCTAGGGGATGATCTAATCATACTATTCTGTTAAACAGACATAGTATTAAACTGGTTCTTAAGTTCTTTATACCCATAGATTAGTGCATTCTCCACTGTCATCAGTAAATTTCTTTTGCATCAAATAGTCAAACATACAGAGACCCACAAATGGCCAGCATGCAGAGAATAAAAAGCTATGCTGTGTTCAATTCTTAATGAGATATTTATATTATACTCAAACTCAGAGAGTTCATAAGAAGTAATGGACATCTATAGCTAAACATCATTTTGTGGACATGAAAAGGTCATTGCAAACATGAACCCACAGCAGATGGGATTGCACACACAAGACTTGCACAAGATCAAACCAGCAAAACTCCCAGCATGGAATGGGGAGGGGTTCATGGAACCCCACGACTAGTTGAGAAGCTTTTGGCAATTGATGGGTGCTGAGGGAGACTCAATATTCTTCAGGATTGAGGCTCTTAAAAGGTTACTCATGTTCCAGCAGATAATATACATATACCAATACAGGCAGCACTAAGTGGAGGGCATGTGGGAGGAATTGGAGGGAGGGAGTGGGGGCAGATTTGCTCAAATCACATTTTATACTTGTACAGAATTCTTGATAAATACTTAAAAACCCTCAAGTTATCATCCTCATCTTCAGATGCCATGGAAATGTGGCACTGTTTGGAATTTGGGTAACTTGCAGTATGGGTTTTGTTGAATTCAGTAGCCAGGGAGGGGAGACAAGGATGCACGTCAGGAAGAGATTAAAGCATTCACACAGGAAAACTGAGTTGTGCAAAAAGAAATATTAGGGACTCTGAGAGCCGGAAACTAAATAAATGATCAATAGCCGAACTATTAGAAAATCCCAATGTTTCTTTTTCAGTTTTGAGATTATAAAGAAATTAGGGGGAAAACATTAAATGCAGGTTGTAGAGTGGCATTCTTGAAATTGAGATACTGAAATGCTGTGGTGCTTACTAATTTGAAATCTGAAGGTCTGCTGTTCAGTTGTCATAGTGAGTTAAGCTAAAGAGCAAAACGGTTAAAGGAGGAAAAAAATAGTGACAAGGAATTTGCAATGACAATCATGAAGGCTTGAAAAGCAGCAAGATGCTAACAAGGAACTCAAGCAGAAGCTCATTCACTGAGGGTAAATTCCAAGTGAAATTTAGAGAACTTAGGAAGTAATAAGACACCACATCGTAGAAGATTGATACTCCTGCTTTTGTCATATTATTCTAGGAATATATCACAACATACAATCTACTTATGCATATAAGAAGTTACAATAAGAATAATTTTTCACCGTAGGTAAGGAAAAGAAACCAAGTTATGGAAATATTCAACAAAGTCTTTGTGACCCAGACATTTAAGTACTTCAAGACCAAGAGAAATTGAATTATTGTATCATTAGCATAAACTCTGGGTTAGATTTTAAAGAGAGAGAGATGGATATTACTGTAGTAATCTCAATGAAAAGAAATGAGGAGAAGCTCTCCTCCAGGCTTTTGCATTAGAGAAGTTACTGCAGGAAAAGTATTGTTCAATTCCTCAAAAGTTTTCAGGAGGAGCAGTGACCTCAGGGAACATCTGGCTTTCTTTTGCAAAGGAAAATGAACAGAACTTTAACAATGGTTTTAGGCAGAAATAATTTTGTTACAAATGAAGCACTGATTCCAGAATTCAAAATGGAGTATTTTTAAAGCTAAAGAGATAGAGTTATGGAAGCACATTATGATATGTAAATTCGTACAGCACTATGATAGAAGAATAGAATTTTCATATTTCAAAGAAGTGGTTCGACAATGCTGCACTACCTCTTATGTTAGGTTCCTTCAAATACAGATTTGAATTAAACATTTATTATAATAATAATCCATGCTAGGGAAAAAAAAATCAATATACTAAATTCAAAAGATGAAGAATATTATATGCACTAAAAATAAAAACAAAGCTTATGTAACTAAATTACTATTGGTTGCAGGAGGCTCAATGGTAGAAATTACTATTACAATATTACTCACAATTTAAACAAAAATTTTAGGATGTGACTATCATAAATGGTTTCAAATTTAGAAATAGCTTTAGGTGTTTGGGAATCTGAATTTCATTTAATAATATTAGGTGAAATTTATCATAAAGCATTTACACTACAAACTTCTGAATGCAAAATTCTATAAAATATTGTTTTATAAAGAGACAAACACATTGCGTGTTTTCAGTTTGATTAAAGTAGTATTTAATGATATAAGATGCTTAAGAACTATGTTCTTAAAAATGCAATCTTCTAAAATTGTCACCTTATATATTTTTATTTTTTTAATATTTTGTTTATTATTTTTATTTTATGTTTATAAGTGTAGAGCCTGCATGTATGTAAATGCACCAATGTGGTACAATACCCATGGAGGCAAGAAGAGGACATCTGGTCTCCTGGAGCTGGAGTTATGGAGGACTGCTAGCTGCTATGAGGGTTCTGGGAACTGAATCTGGTCCTCTTCAAGAGCAGCTAGTGTTTGTAGCCATTGAGCCATCTGTCTATCCCCTACCATCTACAGTTTTAATTATGCTTTGAAAGTGGTTTCCACATTTTAAAATTATTTGAACAAGTTTGTGTATGTGTGGGCTCATACACACATAACAGGCACATATGGAGGGCAACAAAACACAACTTTTGAGAATCAGTTCTCTGCCTCCTCTATCTGGGTCCCAGGAAGTCCTTTGGCTTACAGTCGAGTGCCTTTACCTATTGAGCCATTTCACTGGTGTCAAGATCTTTTTTATGAGAAATCAGTTTTTTAACAATGTTTTCATGATTCAGGCTTTCTAATAAAATTGTTCAATACTTGATTGTTGTTGTTGGTTGTGGCGGGAAATTTGTTAGAATATTTACAATAATTGGATATTTTGTATAGTATCAATTTTGTGAATTTATGTACTAGTCATAGAAAGTCCGGTAAATTCAATTTCACATCTTTCCGAAACAAACACAATGGCATACGAACTATTTTGTAAACTATATATTGCACTTTTCAGAAAAGCCTCAGCTTCGGTTTTGTCTCCATATTAAGTTCTTATTCCCTCATTTTCATTCTGCATCACTATAAATAGAAGCATTTCCAACAGATTATGTAGAAAATCTTATTTCTTTCCTCCACAACACACAAGCTAATGATATCTGTCATAGTTAGCTTCAGGTGTTAGTTTTACACACAAGGAATAGGTACCCTCATTTGAGGAATTTCCTCCCAAAAATGGTCTGGAGGAATGTCTATGGGGCATTGTCTTGGTTACCAATTCATGTAGGTAGGTCCAGGTCTCTGTGGCAATAGCATACCTAGGCAGGTGCACCTGGCCTGTATAAGAAATGTAGGTGAAATTAAGCCTGGAAGAATTCCAATAAGCAGTGTTATTCCATGGTCTACACTTCAGTTCTTATCTCCAGGTTCTGGCCTTGAACTCCTGCCTTGGCTTTCCTCCCTGATGAACTGTATATAAGATGCTTAAGAACTATGTTCTTAAAAATGCAATCTTCTAAAATTGTCACCTTATGAAATACAGTTCTCTGTTGATGTTGCTTTTCATCATGGCGTGTTTATCACAGCAACAGAAACAAAACTATATCAGCATCATAACACCAATTGAGTTAACACTGTGGTCAAATAAGCAATCAGGAAAAATATTCCTGTCATACATTGTATAAGCTACCAACTGCACCACTAAATATTGAGTTAACTGGTGTCCACAAAACCACCACATGCACACTCAAGCTACCTGAATTTATCTTCAGTCAGTTCCTAAAATTCCTTAGCCTTGCCCAGCGCCAGTCAAAGAGAACAGAAACTGATAACTGACAACAAAGAATTAAAAAACTGAACAACTATTTTTAAGATTTTTTAGTACTTTAAAAATAGCCTAAGACCCATCCAAACTCAAGCAGACAAAAACCCAGCACAGAACTGGGGAAATGAGCAACAGACCCCAATCTCACATGCAGAAATATTGACAACTGATTCCTGCTGGGTGAGGAAGAGCTGATCTTCGTAAAGTGTGGGACTGTAGATAAGCTCACTAGACCTCAGTAGATGAAGCCGCACTGAAGAACATCTGCGGACACTAACGACACAATAGGCCTTACCACAAATGTGTGAATTCCAGAGGTGGGGCGGGGCTATGGGAGAGTGCCAACGAGGAAAGGGTATAAAGATGATTGAGATTGATTGTGATGCTCTACATGAAATACAAAAATCAATTAAAAATTAAATGGGGGCAGGGGTATGGGAAGGTTCCAGTGGGAGTGGGGGCATAAAGATGTTTAAGGTTGTTTGAAATATTCTGTATGAAACACACAAAAATTAAATAAAAACAAGTTTTAAAAGATTTAGAAGAAAAACAATAGCCTAAATATTTCTATATATCTTAATATACAACTTTTTCAATAGTTAGTGACTTTCCAGTTAAAAGAACCAATCCTAAATCATTTTGCTGGTGACTACCATAAGAAGTTTATATCATACCAAATAGAGATCATCACCAAGAACTCTCGATAGACAGATGAAAAATCCTCAGCAACATTTTAGCAAATCAAATCTACTAATTTACATAAAGAGCTGTACAGCAAAACCAAGTGTCATTTATGCAAGGTATGTGAGGCTATTTAAATAAAAAATCAGTTCATTTTTAAAGAAACCTGAATCTGTCTTCCCCAGGAGCCAACACACCCTGACAGTCAAGCATGCTCCACGCACCCAAATGTAAATGGAATGGAAAGCACAAATGGGTTATGAAAGTTTTTTACAAAGAAGATATGAAATTGGGAGAGTAGAGAGTGAGGATTAATCTGATAGGAGTTAAGGTGAATATGATCAAAATGCCTTCAGTAAAATTCTCAAAGAATTAGTGTATACATCTCTATAAAATTAATTAATGTAATCTATCACATCAGCAGGCTGATGTGATAAAAAAGAAGAGAATCCTCTCAATAGTAGCAGAAAGATAATTAAGAATTAGAACGCATTATGATTCAAAACTCCCAGTGGTCTGGGATTAGTGGGTCCCCTCCACAATCAGCTTCATCAGAACAGAAAATAACAAAGAGAAACTAGGTCCTTTTGCAGTTCACCACAGAAAAGATGCCCTCTCTGGTGTTTTCCAGTCTACATTAAACTGATAGGCAGCATGTGCAATAAAGAGGTAAAAGGAAAATAAAATATGGAAGCCTGGAGAAGAAAATGGGATTGTCCAGATCACAGATTCATCATTGCTTACATAGAAACCTCAACAGATAAATAAGGGCTTATTTTGAAAACATAATTAACAAGAAAAAGTACAATTGCCAAAAGAATACACAGGTTAACCAGAGGAACAGGGCATAATGTAGAGAGAGAGAGATACATAGGCTTACATACAAATATGACTACGCATGTGTAATACATAGTTTTGCACATATTCAATGTAACTTTGACAAAGTAGAAGAGCAATCTGTGGAGAAAGGATTTTTAAAATAGATTTGAAAAAAATAAACTGGTACAATTGGACATCTCAAGAAAAGAATTATTTCAATAAAAATCTATTCACAATAATTACTTCAAAATTGTTCCCAAACCTAAATGAAAACCAAATATCTCTAACACATCTGGAAGATAGCACATACATGGGACTCCACGTTTAGGGGAGAGTTGTTACAATAACACCCAAAATAAAAATACAAGACAGAGAAACAATGGTTTTGAGCTCAGTAAAACTAAATAATTTTCTTTTCTAAAAATGTTCATTTAAAGCTAATGAAAAAATTAGAGTACAAAAACTGGCCAAATATATATGTGAAAATGGACTGTTAACCCAAATATATAAATGATATTTGCAGTTCAACAATATTGGAATAACAATTCAGATTTAAACTGGTAAAGATATAAATACACATTTTACCAAAGAATACACGCAGATGAGAAATTATCACATTCAATGGTGCCACACATTAGATGTCCTTAGAGAACTTAAAATTAAAACAATAATGAGCTACTAATATGCATGGATGCATATATATGTATATATAAATGCTAAATGCTGTAAAACTCACTCTATCAAATGGTAATGAACATGCAAAACAATATGAGCTTCTACTTGTGGCTACTGTGAAGGCAAAATAGTACAGCATTTTAGAAAAATAGTATGGGGTTTTCTTAAAAGTTGTAATACATGCTGTAACTATGATATTCTTTACCTATTGACAAGCAATAGTTACCCTAGTTCCACCCAAATATGCAACAGCATTTACTGCAGCTTAATTTATAATTGCCTCAAACTGGAAACAGCCAAGCACCTTTTGATGATAAACAAAATACACTATATACAAACAGTAAAATATTTTTCAGGAACAAAAGAAATAATCAAACCACAAAAGATGTGGAGGAATCTTGAATGCAGCGAACCACCTGGCAAATACTAAGTACTGTGTGATTCCAAGTACATGATAATGTGAAAGAGAAAAAGTGTAGAGACACAAATGTTAGGTCAGTGTTTTTCAGAGGCCAGAGAAGTGAAAACAAAAGGCTGTTAAAGTTTATACAATTTCGTGGATGCACACTATAAAACTCTTAAATAGAGATTGTGAATCATAATAATAACGATGATCTTATATTCCAATAATGCATCAATATTGGTCCATTGGTTTAACAAATACATCAATGTGATAAGGAAAAGGCAACTATTTGGGGGTGAGAAATGGGGAGTAAAGAATATGTAGGAAACTCGACAAACTTAAAACAATTATAAAATAGTCTTAATTATTTGTGCATATCCATGTCTGCACATGACATTGTATATGTATGTTGTGCATGTGCATGCATGTGTGTGCGTAGATCTAGAAGCACGAGGCCTGTGCAGTGTGTCATGAGGCTGTCTTTTCTTCATTACTCTTTTACTTCATATTTTAGTGTATTTTTACTGAATTTTTGTGCATTTCATATAGTGTATCTTAATCATATTAAGACCACTGCCCTATCTTCATCCCTTATAGCCCACCCACAGAATTTCATGCACTCTGTCATATATGTTAAAGCCTGTCGAGTCATTTGTTCCTAGGTGGCCCTTGCTGTGAGTTCATCCACTGGAGCCTGGTCAGGCTATCTAGTGTCATTCCAGTAAAGAAGACCAACTCTCCCTCCACCAGAAGTGATCAGCTGTCAATAGTTCCTCAGCTAATATTGGGTCTTCCTGCCCATTTCCCCAACTCTATGCTGGTTTTTGTCTGACTGATTTTGCATGGGTCTTGTGCATACTGTCACCATTACTGTAACTTCATCTGAGCAAGTTCCCAGGAGTCTGGAGGACTCTATTTCCTTATTGTTATGCACAACTTCTGGCTCTTACAATCTGTCCACTTCCTTTTACTCAACGGTCCCTGAGCCCTGGGTGAGTGATATGATTCCTATCCAGGGATATCCACTCCAGAGTCTCTTATTCCCTATATTTGGGCAATTGTGGCCTTCTCTTTTCATCACACACTGTTGCATGAGGAGAATCACAGGTAATAGTCGAGGGATGCATTAGTATTCTCTCTATCCATGGTTCCACTATGTTCTGTGAGCCTTCAGCATAGAGATTCCTTTGTAGATGTGTCACTTAGGGTTGTGCATCTCACAGACCCTTATTCTCTGTGTGTGACCAGTTGTGGAATTCTATAATCATCTTCATCTGTTACAGAAAGAAATTGACGAGTGGTGACTGGTACACTTGTCTGTAAATATAAGGGTCCATATTGAGCACACAGTAAGAAATTAAATTTGTCTAGGGATGTAACAGGTGTAGGCTGTTTTCCTAAACTTTTTGATCTCTCCAGATAAATAAGTATTTGGCTATGTTTACAGCGACATACATGAGTTCTAACTTAATTTTTTGATACAGGGTTTTTACCAGATTGTGAATTTCTCTGATTTTGCTAGGCTGGCCATCCAATTTTCTTCAGGGATCTTCTTGCCTCTTCTCACTCCCAAGGTTCAGATTAAAGGCACACACTTCAAGGTCACTCATTTTACAGGTGTTATTTGAATCTGAACTCAAGTACTAGTGTCTGTGTGGCAGACACTTTGTCAACTGAACCATCTTCCTAGTCATATTAATTAACTAAAACAATACAATAATGGATTATATGTTCCTGGGCATCCTGTCAAGGTCTAAAAAATGGGTAGCACAGGGAAGTATTGCACACATGAAAGGTTTTCTACCTCACCCTATTAAATCTCATGACATTCATGACAACCCAAAGGGCTGTCACACCACTGCACTTCCATTTCATTTCTGGTGGCCAGGTTGAATTCAGAAATTAAATGCCAAAGAAATAATTGAAAGCATAATCATTACTTAACTAAATGAAAAAATAAGCTTTATCAATATAGGAAACTATTTCTTATTGACCATACCTCCTCTTTCTACTGGTGCCTTGCCACAATTATATCAAATTACTCAGAATTTCACAGCCTTGCTTCTTTCTCAGTGTATCCTGTTTTTTCCTGATCTGAGCTGTAAATGCTCTTATTTGTCAGTCTCTGTCAAATGCTAGTTTTGTTGCCATTTCTAACTCCTAGTGCTTCCTTTGTTCCAAGTTCTACTGAATCATTTAAACATTGTAATACAATCAAAACTTTTTCTTTTATATCAGTGTGAGCTAATCAAGGCCAATGTAATGTCCTTTTTATTTCTACATTCAAAACTTTGCACTGATTGATAGAGTGATAAATTAAATATTGGTAATGTAGATAAACTATAAAAAAGTTTCATAGCTATGCATGAATTATGTCATTAAAAAATCTCTGCCCATGGACTTTAATAAAATTAATAATTTGCCTAAAAGTTCAGGAGAGTCATCAGGATTTGTTTTGAGGCTATCCTGACATAACTGCCAATTGTGCACAGACGTTATAGTAAGATATCTCACTCTGTATCAAATGTGTAACCTTAGATACTGAATCTACTCACTCTAATTTTCTCCATAGGTGAGAATAATGTCTTTGCACCACTGTGAGATTAAGAAAAATAGTCAAATGTGAAAGAATCTAATAATTCCTTGTATATATGAACTCAAATGATGTTATTTCAATATTTTTTCTTTTAGGGGAAAGTTTGGAATGCTGGCCTTTACCTCCATGATTTAATGTGTTCTTGAATAAGTCATATAAAAATCTCAGATCCTCAGTTTTTAATCATAAAGAAAAATCACCATAATCATGTAATATGGATGGGTGCTATGGAAATTGAATTACAGAAGATATGTAAAGTTCTTGGCAGAATTTAATTTTTACTCATTTTTATTTTTTCAAGGTTTCACAGATGTGTGTATTGAACATTGAGTACATTCCGACACTCCACTTTCACAGCCTTTCCTGGTCCTGTTGGTTTTCTTTTAGTCTCCATAAACAGTTTTATATAAATGTTATGTCTTTATGTTGTTTATTTGTTTGTGTGTGTGAGAGAGAGAGGGAGACAGAGAGAGAGAGAAATTCTGTTCATCTATATACAACATAGGGATAACAAACGAGAAAAACAATAAAATACTAGTTTCCTATGATTTATTTAATTCACTTAATTTCATTATCTACAACTGCATCCATTTTCCTGAAGTGAAATACTTGAATTGTTCTTTATGAATATAAAGTTGTGAATTTATGCCGCAGTGTCCCTCCTTGTTTTCTGCTTGAGGATACAGAAGTCCATTCCTAAATTTGGCTTTTGTTTGCAATGCAGCAATAAACAGAATAAGCAGAATTTCTATCCTATATGTACACATAATAAATCAATGAAGCATTAATCAGTTCAACCTAAAAGTACATTAAGAGCCACAGGCAAAATATTATGAAAGTTTGGCCTCAAAGATAGAGACTACCTGACTTCATAACAAATACCTCCAAAGCTCCATGGTAAGCCAGCTGCTCAAGGTACATTGAACTTAGGAGGAGTGGCTTGGCCCGAATGGGAGTATCACCCACATGAAGCAGAGGAGGTGAGAGCAGGAATGCTGGGAAAAAGAGGACTCTATTGCAGCAACTTCCAACTCCATTGCCAGGTGTTGAGGAGGAAACATTCAGGACGAGTCCATTATGCTATAAGTCAAGAGAGAAACACTCAGAGATAACTTGAAGAATCTGACATAAACCTGGAGATGGATGAATACAGAAGAAATGCAAATGCATTATAACACACAATCTGAAGATGGTCTCATCTTCCTGAGGAAAGAAGAGTAGGCACACTAGGAGAAAACTGTACCTCCTCTTACAGATAGCCAAAGCTTTGAGTCTTTAGTCCTCAAGTACATACAAGAATAGCTCAAACACTTTTAACATTTTTATCCATACAACTAGAACAAAGTGGATTTTGTAATAAAGTATGTCACAAGTTTTTTTTTGACCTTCCCATGACATGTAGATATTAAAGCTACACTTTACTTTGCTTCTATTTCTAAAATTTATCTGTGTTTAAAGAGTCATTATTGCCTCACAAGAATATTTTTGTGTTTATAGTTGCTGACCAGCCAGGCCCAGGTTGCAGAAGAGTGGGTTAAGTGCTGATACTCAAGAAAAACAGAAATGAACTTTGTCACATTAGCACCTCTTTTCCTCAAAGATTTCTCTGTACTGTGTAGAACTTTTGCACGTACAAGTTCTTCCTAAACCGGAGTCATCTTATGAAAAGTACTACTCCTGAGGTTACGTACTCCTAAAACATTTCTTGACATTTCAGCAATGTGCATAGGTTCCTCACCTGTACTGTATTTGATCTTAAATAAACATTTTCATTCCTCATCAATAGGTAATAAATTCTCACAATTTGAAATTGTTACATTATTGGAATAACACACTTAAACCTTCTGGCTCCTATTCCAGTTCTCATATTATTTCTACCACATGTAAAATTACCTAATCCACTAACATCTTAAACTCCTAAAGCTCTCCAACAAGCAGGAATCAACTTTTCCAAACTGCTTAGGTCAATCACTTGAATCCTCATCCAAGGAACCATAGATGATCTCAACGGCAAGCAGAATTTTAAGTCATATCCAAAAGTTTTTTATTTGACTTTCCCTTGATCCAATACATGAAATAATATCTATGTCCACTGTATATTTAGTAAATACATGTTTTAAGTAATATGACATTTATTCAAAATTACACTTTGGTCCATGGGCTGAATCTTATTTAAATATCAAGGCTCATGGTTATCAAAATGTGTTGTTAAAGTTTACTAAAACTTTGAAAAGAATCTTTGTCTTTTCTTCCTCTTCTAAGCATTTTGTCATTATAGTGGATTTAAAATATCCCATAATGTATTTGGTAAACAAATAATTTATCATGTAGGGTACTTTTTGTTCCATGTACAGAGCATGAATGTGTCGAGCCACAGAGTATAGACAATTTTCAAGGGCTTTGGTTATTTCATTACAGTATATTAGCATTAACTTCAATGTAAAGTTGGTCGTGTGCAACTCTAACAGGAGTCACCTTCAAAGCTTTGAGCTGAGCATTTTTTTTCTCTGCAACTATGAACATCTTGTATGGAATCTTCTAATATAAGAGTCTTTTATCTACATTACAGATCTATCTTTTAATGCAGCCTCACACACAAATGGTTTTAGTAAGATCTAGACATCTTGTTCTAACTTCTGCATTAACATGGCTACTTGAAAGCTGGCTTCTTTTCTGATCTCATGAACCAATATTTGTTAAATTTAAACTCTTCTTCCAAAGTTTCCTTGCCTTCTTGACTGTCACAAAGCTATAGAAAGTTTGCAATACACCCTCTGTTGGCCTTTGAGTTCAGGGAATACTGTGTCCAGTTGATCTACCCAAAGCACTCTCTCAAGTATGACCAATAAAACTGTTTGCTTTCTCCTTGTGTGTGATCACTAGAATGGAATTTTTACTTGGTGTTCAGAAATTTTCCTTTGTATTCACAACTTGGCAGTTGATGTAATATGCTCAACATTCTATTATTTACTTCTTCATTTATTTGTTACTGTTTGAGAATTTCATGCATTAATATGAAGTGCTATGCTTAAATACAGCAATTCTCCCCGATCATCCACCAATGTTCTGTCGCAAAAATATGTAGCAATTTTTTAACCGAGCTATAAATGGGAGTTTGGAAACACCTCCCCTAACCATGCAAGGAGTTTTACTGGCCTGATCTGGTGCAGGTATTGTGTATGGATTTAACGCTGTTAACCACCCAACAGTCTCCCATTCTTTTCTTGTTGGTTAGTTTGGGGTTTATTATTAATCATCAACTACTTCAAAAGAAGCTACTCTGAGGGTTGAGTTTTGCATTAATCTATGGATGTAAAGATAAGAACATAGGGGAGAGTTTAACACTGTGTCTATTCAGTAGGCTAACAGTATTGAATTCTCCCCTAGGGCTTACGATGTAGCGAGTCACAGGTTTTCAGCTCAATCAATGGTACTGAGATTGAGACTGAATTATGTCTTGAGGCATAGGGGTAATATTGTCCTATCCAGCTGTAAACCCCATACACTTGAATAATAATTGACCTGGCAAATCTGACCACTGGTGCAATAGTAGCACACATAGTATGGAAGTAACCATTGTCTCCCTGGATTTAAGAGATTGAGCATTCTTGAATCTCAGAATGTCTTACTCAAGAAATTTAATCACTTATAACAACTAATTTTAGGTAAAACATGCAATTGTGCCTCTTACACTGTTAGAGGCCACCATAGGTCTACTAATTGACCTTATTTTGATATTACTTTGTCTCATAAAATAAGAGGCTGAGGAGGAGGAATTAGGTAGGGAATAGCCAGCCAATGGAGAAGTGAGCACACGAACAATCTGCAAATTTTCCAGTTAAATTTGCTCTCTGATGAGGTATGGGTTTTAGTGTCTCAAAATCGTAAGATCACTAAACACTGTAACAGATATAATAAAAATTAAAAGCAGTATTGTTGGACTATCGGAAATGCATGCAGACAAAGTGAGTGCATGCTGGGTGAAGAATGACAATGATTAACAGATTTGTTTGGTGCGTACTTCACAAAACCTTAACTCTGAACTCTAACAAACCAAAAAAGTAATATCTGAAAATGCATTAGAGAAAGAGGAGAGAGACAGGGGTTGGGGGAAAGGAGAATAAAAGAAGTGTTGAATATAAAACTAAAAGTTACAAGGTACAAATTGGAAGTACTATCTATTTTCACAGTTGAAAAAACAGTGTCAGTTTGTCTTTTAAGTTACTCTAAAAGGAATCTAATTAAGTGCCCATATCAACTATCAAATGTGTAAGAAAATCAGCCAAATTAAATCCTACAGATAGAGTGAGACCTATGTCAAGTTTGATTAGAGTTTATGACATGTAATAAAGCAGACCGAATTAGAATTTCTACTTTGAATGACATTGACTTGTTAACAAAATTTCCTAGAAAAGATTTACTGTAGGTGTTGCAAATATCTTTGTAAAACTAAGGGAACTTCTTTATAAAAATTTCATCTACAAATATAAAATAGACACATTTTAAAGTGAAAATAATAAAATTATTAATTATATTCATATACTGTTATATCCATTTTTGTCAATGAGTCAGTCCTCAGGGTTAGTCATAGACAATGGAAGTGGTCAGAAACATATACAACAATGATAATGCATGCATTTTTTCAGAGACAGACTTATACAAAGATTATTCATCACACAGAAATACGTGCTTGACACTGGATTATCAATGGTTCTTTGCAGTTTTGTCTCTAGAAATAAGCAGCCATTTCCCTAAGAACAGGATAGTTAAAATAATGGAATCACACACCAAATGGCATTGAAAACAAAGTCAGTTTTCTCTTGACTGGCTAGGATAACACCAAAAATGTTTGCTCTACAATGAAACTTTATTTCATATCCACTTGTTAGCATAATTAAATATGCTTCATAGGTATGAAATATACAAAATTCAATAAAATATTATTAAAATTGAAAAAACATAAATATATTTATAAAGGGGAAAGAAGAGTATGTAAGAACTCTGAACCTACATAAATTTCTAAATGGTTTTATGTGTTTTAGAGCTGTAATTCTTTTGCATCTAGTCATATTTTGCTCTATCAAAGTTTTATGTGTCCCTTAACATTTGTCTGTGTGTGTGTGTGTGTGTGTGTGTGTGAGAGAGAGAGAGAGAGAGAGAGAGAGAGAGGGAGAGAGAGAGAGGAAGAGAGAGTGAGAGAGGAAGAGAGAGAGAGAGAGGAAGAGAGAGTGAGAGAGGAAGAGAGAGAGAGAGAATTCGGTTTTCTACCTAGATTTAGCTATATTGAAATGGATGGGATTGTTGATGGGATTGTTTTGTGTGTGTTATTTGGGAGTGATTTGTTTTATTCTAGAATAATAACAAAAATCCATCCATTCCACTAACGATAACTTAGGTGTTGAAACTATTTATACTCTTTATGCATCATAAGATGAACTGAAATGCATCTAGTACTAGTGGATATTTACAAAGGATTGTCTTTTTAGTAGGAAAGAAGCCATTCATTTAAAACATGAGTCATACAGCTATTCCTGGGCCTTTTATTTACTCTCATAATGCAACACTTCTGGGACATGTCTCAGAAAAGGAATTATTGTTGCCTATAATTAGGCGTTTAATATATTGACTCATAAGAAGTTTGTAGGCATCTAAGACATCAATAAGTCAATTGTATTTCTAGTCGCTGTAGCTGCTACTGAAATAGTGCTGCTCACAATCATTACTCTTGATTAATAGCAAAGCCCAATTATTACAGGAAAAGGCTATATATTTCTCTTTGATTTCTTACTGCATACACATTTGCCAGTTCTGCTGAGTTTATTCAGCTGAGTATTCTGGACACATGGGTCATAGTTTTATAGCTTCTCAGACAGAACAATCTTCTTAGAATCTATAATTTATATATCCAGGCAACAAAGATAACAACTTACAATTGGAGCTCCTTCTTGGTCTTCCTTCCCTGTATTTTAACAATATGATATACCTTAGTGGAATCTGTAACACCTGGAGTTTCAGATCCCAAAAGTCAGCTTTCTGGAATAAAATTATTTTATTTTTATTTCAGATTCTATATTTTATGAAATCAGAAATTGGCCGAAGTAAAGTTTGAAAAAATTAGGCCTCTGTACCACATTGTCTCCATCCCCCAAATTGATAGCATTTGGCCAATATTGAACCATTCAAATCTCATTTGTATTGAAATGCTCTACTGCTGACTTTGTAATAGCAAATGAGGCTTCTAAAAAACTCCAAGCAGAGAGTCATGTTCTTCTGTAAATGTGATAATTGTCCCCATTTGACTACTGATTCATTTGGCCTTCATTTGGATAATTAAGAAGCACAGACCTGTGGTAAGGAACTAACCACATGGCATTCTGAATATATCCTGTTTAAAGCATACCAATTAAGTTAAACACATTGCACAAAAGCTTTGTTGAAATCAAAGGTGTTACATTTATTCATACTCAAAGGTGCATATTAGGTACTTTATTGTTCTTTCATATTAAGTATCATGAGCAGTCATAAAATTACAGAGTGTTAATTACTTTAGTGATCTTGATTCACAATAGTGTGCATGGAATTTTCTTCTCATTTGTTATGTAGCAAATGCAGAATTTCAAATATTCAAAATCATTTTGATTTATTGTGAAGAAACTTGAGCGTTATATGTGACCCTTGAACACAAGAGTGATTTCAAAAGAAGTATTAGAATATAGTCAATGATTTATTAATAATTATTTATAAATAGGCCTGTTCCATGAAACAGCACATATACATACATAATCAGTATATACATGTTTATACATATGAACACACACATAAATATAGAATTATAAATAATAGGTGCATTTTGTGAGAAACATCACTGTAAATGACTAACTGAACTCTTCCTATTCTCTTCTTGCAAGCAACATTACACACATTTCCCCTATGAAGAGTGTGTCCCCAAACATCCTGGGACTGTATAAATGAACCTGCCCTTCCTGGGGTTCTGATTTGAAGTTCAGATCATCTAAATGTGTCCTGTTAGTAATTAAATTACAAATTTTGCTTCCCAGCACCCTCCCTTATTTTGTCTTTCAGAACCTGAGTGGAGTAAAGCAGTATATATTTATTGCTTCCTCGTCAATCAATAGTAAATTGAACTCATGATGTTAATGGAAACAAAACTCCCTCCATTGAACTGGTGATTTCCATTGTGAATACATGTGGATAGCTTAAACACTTCACAGGAGAAAGTTTCACTCCTGGTCTCTTTCTTTCCTGTCTCCTGCCCTCGAGTTCTGGTTAAGACTGATTCTCCTCATTTACCAGGCTTGATTTTTCAGCTTCATTTACTTTCTGCCCTCAGCACTCTCACCTCCATACTACGAAGTCCTGTCACTTTTAGCTTTGGAATAGTGGTGAGGATTCCCTGTCCCTTTTATCTAGCTGGAATGAATAGGCCAAGCAAACAACTATTCCCATCCATCATAAGAAATAAAATTATACAACTTAGATTCAGCTCGCTAAAAAGTTTTACTAAATGTTACTACTTTATCAATAACTAGCTCTGTAATTTGCGTAAACTCAGTCTGTTTTGAATAACTCCCACGGTTATATTGCCAGCCTGTATTTGTTCTAACTCTACTCCACATTGACACTCATTAGTTTTCTCATCATTTTCTATTTTAGCATTGGTTACTAAGACATCGACCATCAGAACGTCTGATGCACAGGTGTCCAGCAGCCATCTGTTGACTAGCCTGCCTACGTAGCTCCCCTTTGAATCAGTCTCAGATTTGTGTTCTTTTACTACCTAGGTCATTGCTAACTATTCCGGGTATTCTTTCCTACTTTCATACAAAGTGCAATAGCTTTGAAGAATTTGCCAGAGTCAGTGAAGAAACTAAGTGAGCCTAACAGATATAGGAAGGCTCAAATATCACAAGTATATTCAGTGGGTTAAAATGTTTTGATGGTATTTAGACAGAGTCTAATTTTTGGAAGTACTCATATCCCCAATTACTATGCATGCAGTACTCTTTTCTTCATTACAAAAACTATTACATGTAGACTATAAAGTGCTACATATATTATTTGGAGTATTTTGCTGTTATTTGGGCAAAAGTGGTTCATAATTTTAAATTCATTGAATTTGCCTTACTTTGTCTTTCTTTTAACACAATCCAGTTTATTTAAGTTCCCAATATCCCAAATTTTAACTATTTAACTCTTTGGTGAGAATAATATGACTGACATGATAAAAATAGCCTGTATTTTAAAATTCAGCTATCCAGTAGGAGGGATAAGCAAAACTTTTGTAAATTTTCACTTATGCATTTGTTTAACTTTGTATTTAGAATGAATAAACTACCAGGTCCTTCGACTGAACTTGATATTTCTTATGGAAGGCACTTTGCTGGTGGTTGAATACTACGTTATATTTCACATAAGACAGAGTGCTCATCATTCACGCTGCCCTCAATTCAAAATTCAGTGTGCTTTGAGGCAATCCAGTGCAGCTTTACTCACAGGTCCAGATAATTTAGGAAATAATCTTTAATTTTCCTTTAGGTATTTGTACTTGATATTTGGAAGATTAAAAGAAGACATTTACTTCTGGCTGAGAAAGAGCTGATCTTCCTAAAACAAGAGTCCCAAGATAGGTTGACTAGACCTCAGTGAATGGACTTGCACATGGGAATGCCTAGGGCCACGAACTTGACACATTGGGCCTTAATACAGAAGACTGAGTATATGGGTTCCAGTGGAGGGGCTGTGGGAGTGTGCTGTTGGGGACAGAGATATAAAGATGATTAAGATTCTTTGAGATATTCTGTATAAAATGCACAAAAATTCAATTAAAAATTACAAAAGATATTTGAGTTAAAATAATTAAGGTAGCAGTTATATAGAGAAAAAACATTTAAATAATTGTTCATAGAAATGTATTATCTTTCAAAATGATCACATTGCAGACATATTGTAAAAGAACATATATGACTACATACATGTATATGTGCATTCACGAATTCATGATTTACATATGTATACAATAAAATTATGACAATATTGTATATTTACACAATTAGTTTCCATTTAGGGTACATGTCTACATATTTACTCTGATCATACACATATTTCAAATCCAAGCCTTGTTGATCAAATGGATGAAAATGAAAATAAAACTAAAATTGTATCACACATTTCAAAAACCTTTATTATTACCTGAAAAAAACAAAAGTGGAACACATTGAAAAATAAGCAACAGGAAGACTCTAGGAGTAAATGACAAATGTATTTAATTTTAGTCAAACATAAGTCTGGCAACCATTCATCAGGAAATTCTTACTGTTATGCATAAAGGGAAACAACAATTAAGTAAATGTAGCCAAATCCTATGGTGTTGTTTAAATGTGTAAAGACAGTTGGCTCGTAGTTTTCTATAACCTGTTAGCTGAAAGAGGAAACAAAATCTTTGAGTGAAGAAGAAAAGGCCTTGTGAACCAATAAACTCTGTAATCTTATATTTTCCCAATTATGAAAAGTTCAGAAATAGAAAATTTTATAGCTACAGGATACGAATATCAATAAATTTGTTTTTCCCAATGTGTGTTTTCCTCCTAAGAATACACTGTGTATTCAGTACGACCAAGACATGATAAAGCATGTTTTTCACGGTTTCCAGATATTTAATAAAAACAATTTACATGAGTTTCTATCAATTTATAAGCATTATATCAGAGGAACAAAATAGAATATAAATTTCATATTTGAATAAAATTATAAAAACATTTTACATAAGTTTCTATCAATTTAAAAGTATTACGTCAGAAAAACAAAATAGAATGTAAATTTCATATTTGAATAAAATTTAAATATTCTGGGTATTTCAGAATAATTTGTGAAATAAATTTCTGCAAAAAGAAATAAATGATATATTTGCTTTGAACTTTGAGAGTGCTTTTGCCTATTTATTTTTGTCAAATAATTAACAGCAATCCTTGCTACATAAAAAACATTGCATTAATCTACCCATCATCATTACATGTTAACATATGTTTAAGTTCACAGATTAGATGTAGTTATGAATAGATGAAATATTTTCATATTTTTAATTAGCATGTTTCGCAGTACATATTTTCACTTGATTTGATCTCATGATTTCCTAATCCAGATTATTCATATGTGAATTAAGTTATTTTCTTAAAATTCTTATGGCTTCATGCTAATCATTATAAACTTAAATTTTTCCTTTTATGTTTTTTTATCAGTTACATATCTATCCATACACATATTATATACATTCTTCATTACTTTGTTCTATCATTTTTTATGTTTTATTTATTATATTTACTTTTGTATATGGGTGCATTGCCTGCATGTATATAAGTGCAAACATATCATGCAATGCTTTCAGAGGTCAGTGGAGAGCATAAGGTTTTCTAGAACTGAAATTTTAGATGGATGTCAGTCTCCATCTGGGTGCTGAGAATTGAACCCGGGTACTCTGCAATAGCAGCCTGTGCTCTTAACCACTGAGTCATTTCTCAAGCCCCTGCTTTATCATTTTTAATCTAGCTGTCATCAAATTTCTTTTTAGGATAACTAAAATTATTGTCCAATGAAGTATTTGATATCATAATTCATGAAATACTTTTGTAAAAAGTGCTCAGTGTTTCTATGCACTTTCTTGAAGATTTACTTAAATTCCCTTGTAAAAATATACACAAACATTTCTCTTATGTGTTTATACTTTTGTTTAAATGGTGATTTCAAACCATTTTTTTTCATATAGAGTGAAATTTTTTAAAAATTTATGTTTTGAACCAGGGTCTCATGCAGCCCAGGCTGACCTCAGATTCATGATGTAGTAAGAATCATCTTCAATTCCTGATCCTCTTGCATCTTCCTTCCAAGTATTGGGATTCTCAGAGTAACCATCACTCCCAGGTTATGCAGTGCTGGAATCAAATTCAGAACTTGGGGCATGTTAGGCAACCTCTCTACCCCACTGAGTTACACTCACAGTTCTAAACAACATTTCTAAACCCTTATTGAAGACATCTCTTAAATACACAACTGTTATGAAAAATTGTTGTCAAATTGGGATTACTTTATAAAATAGTATAGAGAGTGAAAGAGTACTTTAGTATGCACATTCTTTCTATTTTAATATGGTATTCTTCACAGGTTCATGATTATTGTTCCAGCTCTTTATTGTTGCTGGTCTTTGGTGATTTTTGAGACAGTCTCAAAGACCACAAACAGATTGACTTTGAACAAGCTGCATGACTGAGGATGATCTTGAGCTCCTGAATCTCTTGCCTCCAGCACCTCTCCAGTGCTGGGATTATAGAAGTATACCATCACACCTAGTGCAGGCTCAAGATGGCCTACAGGCTGGCACTGTTTGAAGGCTGTGGAGGATTTAAGAGGTGAGCTTATTTGGCACAAGTTTAGGCTGAGATTTATCTCCATGCTGCAAACATGTGAACAAACCTTTGGCCCAGACTTCCTACCCATAGATGCAGCCGCTCCAATAGAAAGCTTCACTTCTGAAAGAGGCCAAAATGTATCATTTCTTTCTTACATTGTTTATTATATTTAGGGCCACCATGGTACAAAGGTAGCTAAAATATCTACAGTTTGATCAAGATATACAGATATTAATAGAAAAATACTATAATTGTATGAAAATCTACATTTATATAAATTGTAAATGACTGAGGATCTTGAAATATTTCCTCAAATGACAGTCAAAATCTATGGTAATAAATAAAAAATTAGTTACAGGTATACGGTATGTCCACATTAGAAAACACTAATATGCGATCAAAGCACATGACCAAGTTTACATTGATACTATTCCTAAGTTCTTTTAATTTTTAAAAATTATTTTATGTGTGTGAGCATGTCGTCTGCAAATATATACTTAATATCACATGTATGCAATGCCTATGGAGGTCAGAAATGTTTGTTGGATCCTGTGGAACTGGAGTTACAGACAGTTGGTAGCCACCATGTGGGTGCTGAGAAGAGAAGCCGAGATCTCTGCAAGAGCAGCCAGTGTTCTTAACCACTGAGCCATCTCTTCAACCCCTATTCCTATTCTTATGTTTTACTTGAAAAAATTATTTATTTATCATCACAACCAATTCTGTAGTACTTCTAATATTGGGTACAGGATTTAATTCAAACTGTAGATCGAGTCAAAAATCAAACTCTATAGGCCATTTTATATACATACATAAAAGAGTACATTACATTGGGTGTGGGGCAGGAAGGGTGCAGATAAGGAAAGGTATCTAAAGGGTATCAAATTTTATGGTATGAAAATCACAAAAATTCAATAAAAATAAAATTAATACCAGAAGTCCATTATCTTTTTCAAAAATGTTTTATTATTTTTATTTTATTAATGTGTAATGTATTGCCTAGTGCAATGCCCACAGAAGACAGAAGTAGCTGTCAGAAACCTAGAACTGGAGTTACAGACAATTGGTAACTGCCATGTGGGTTCTGGGATTCGAACTCGGGTCTTCTGCAAAAACATTTCAGTGTTCTTAATCACTGAGCCATCTCTCCAGCCCCAGAGTCCAGTATATTAACCTATTCCATATGTTGGGAAAAGAGCCAGACTGTTTTTTGAATTTTGAGAAAAAAAAGCAAGAAAATAATATGAGAGAGAAGAGGAGAGATAAGGGAAGACAGGAGGGGAAAGGAGGGGAGGGAGGGCTGGACACAACAGGAGGAAGGCGGGATCAGAAGCAGAGGAGAGGGTAGACAGAAAAGAGAGACATGTACATGGAGATTCTTAAAGTTCTTAGTTGCTTTGTTTTTAGACAAAATAAATGGAAAAGACATCTGGATAATAATGTTTACATTGACTTTTACCTTATATTTACATTTAATGGAATTTTGGATAAATATCCCAAAAAGCAATTGGACCAATATACAACTCCTAGTATACCATATGGATATGAATAGTTCCAGACATTAAGAATGGAGAGAAATAATTCCCATTGCGGAATCTAACCATAGGGTTCAGCAGCACTAATTGATAGCTTGTGAATTTTTTCAGGCACTAGACAGATGCTGAGATAAAACTTCCATTCCTTTGAGGATGTGGATAAGCAAGACTAATCTTTGTGTAAAGAGTAAATTGTAAAAACTTTAAAAGTCTGCTGCTCCATTAGATTGTGCTATCTCATGGCTACTGAATGATTTCTGTCTCTCCAAAATTCATGGTGAAATACCATGCTACTAGAGGCTCATAACCAAACCTGGAGACAAGATTTTAACAGAAGATTAAGTAAAGCCATTCCTGCAGCCTTAATACAGTTTAACATTGCCTCACTAAGATAATAAGAGGAACAGGAGACTGGGAAGCAGGTGCACAGTGATGAACATGGGAAGAAGCATCAAAAAGGAACATTTTAAACATACCAAAGGAGATCTGAGAAGACCACAGATCCATTGGCCCTTGGTCTTCAATTTCCAAACTCCAAAAGTGTAAAAAAAATTATTTTTTATTAATGAAGCTGCCTGGTCTGAGGTGTTACCAAACTAAAGCACTCCAAAGTTGCTTAAGGTTGAGGGACATTCATCTTGAACACTGTACAAAATGTGATATTGGAATAATAATATACAATAAATATTATGGATTTGTATTCCATCCTAGAGGGATAGTTTTAAAGTATGGCCTCTAGACCAATGTCATCAATGCTGCATGGAATCTCTAGAACTGAAAATATTTGTGCCCCAGGGTGCTGATGAACCAAAATTAAGATCTGGCGCAGTTTATGGCAACGAGCTTTCCATGTGATGCAATGTGTATTAAAGTTTGAAAACTCTGAGTTTCAGATTTACAAAATGAGAATCCAGGTAGATGACATTCATGAGTGATGTAGCCCAGGTGTAAGGTAAGAGAAAGTGCCTGGCATTGTCACTAACTAGAGCAGCATGGGTCTCCAAGGGAGTCAAGACCAGCCAAACAGCTGGTCAATGAAAAATGGGACCAAGTTACCAGAAATGCATTTTCTGTTAGACATTTTCTAGATTTTAAATACTAGTAACCAATTCTAATCATCACTGATAGGCTTAATCAAGTTGCATCCTGTGTGGCCTCCAATTAATCACAAAGTATTTTGGAGGATGGTGTGACATGATAAAGTTTTATTTTCTGGGAGTTGTAAAAAGTATCTTGCTATTAGACATGAAGAAAGAAGAAAGCATTAAAGAATAGGCATTCTTTCCTCCCTCATAGACACATTCTACATGTTAAAGTAGAAATTTAAATATAGCACATGCATGACATTCCTTACTCTTTCTGTGTAGTTTTGAGATATGTATATCAGTCTTTGCTCAGTGTTTTGATATTCCCACAGTAGGATTTGAATTTTGGCACTTTTACCAGCAAGGAAAGTATATCTTTAATAGGAAGT
This sequence comes from Nannospalax galili, assembly GCF_000622305.1. Taxonomy (NCBI): domain Eukaryota; kingdom Metazoa; phylum Chordata; class Mammalia; order Rodentia; family Spalacidae; genus Nannospalax; species Nannospalax galili. The sequence continues at coordinate 290,748 of NW_008348789.1, forward strand.
CTCAGGTGAACTGAGGTCTGTTTTCAGAGCCCTTTCTGTACTGAATGTCACTCCCACTGCCATCTGTGCCTTGGATATGGGAGATTTAAAGATGGAGATTTGCTGACGGGGGCATTCTCTCCTCTGCTGACCATCTGCCAAAGGTGTTGGACAGAGTAGTCAATCTTCAGATGAAAGGTTGAATTAGCTGGCACAAGTTCCTTAGTCCCACTGTTAGAATAACACATCCTATTGTCGAACTGAACCTAAATTTTTGGATGCTCTTTGCCTGTTTGAGGAAATTCTTATGCACTACTAAGAAATAAATGTGCACAGAGATAATAAATAACCTATAAAGTGATTCATGATAATAATCAGAAAGAATGTTCTCATTTCAAATCCTATTCATTTCCATTCCCAACAAGGAAAGAATCTAAGAATCTAAAAATGATGTATTATTATGCTAGTAACATTCCAATGTTAATGGAAGATAATGTGATAATATCACTTTGAGTAAAGGGAAATGTGCATAGAACAGCAATGAATATTATAAAAATAATAAAATTCCTAAATATTAGCCAGGATGATTCAGATGTACTATTATTTTAGTTAAATAAGACTATTTAAATAAATTGTCCACTTTAATAAAAATGAATTTTACATAGAAACAATATTAGAATTCAAATTCTATCCTGTTTTCTTAAGCTATTTATTTAATAACCACATGATTAGAAAAAGCATTTCATTACAACATTAACATATTCAATAACAATTTCCAGAGCAAAGATGCATCTCTTTCAAAATTGGCTGTAAATTTTTAGGTTCACAGTTAAATTAATACAGTTATACAATATTGAACTCAGTATAAGCCCTATAAGACATAAAATTGAATGAGGTTTTAGCCATTAAAAAAATCTCCATTTCTTTTTAAAATATACTGTTTCATACAGAAAAACTCATTTTTAATGGTACTAACACTTAATATGTTTGCACATGCATCTCTAATCTCTATGTATCTGATTATTGTTTTCTGAGATCCTTGCAACCTGAGCATGGATATAAAGCCATCAGGTAAATTTCAATGGTAATGTTTTTAACCTCTTCTAATTAACATGAAGCAAATTTTTATGCTTCTTCCTCAAATGTCACAAATCTTTTGTTGATTTTTTATGTATATTTCAAAAAGAACATCCCAAACAATCTTATTCATCTACACACCCACATCTCAAATGGCACCCTACCACCTCCACCATTGGAGAAAATATACTCTGTCATACCTGTTACTGTCCACTGTGTTGTCGGTGGCCCCCAGCCATTCCCCAGTGCTTGTCCATCTGCTGAACTTAGCCTATCTAGACTTCCTTGTTTTAGGAAGATCAGATCTTCCTCATCTAGCAGCATTCAGTTGCCAATATTCCTTTAGATAAGATAGGGGTCTGCTGTTATTTTTCCCAGGTGCATGCTGGGTTACTGTCTGGGTGTCTCTCGGGCCACCCTGGCCAACAACATAAACAAAGGTATCTCCTGTCTGGCATTGTTTCTTGTTATGTAGCCTTTAGTTATATACATTGACTCTTAAAGAATTATATTGACCCCTTTAATCTTTGGTTATAGTTTCCCTTTGGGTGTTTAAGGCACTATAATTGGCCCAGATAAACCAATTTATTTTTACTCCTAAGGTCGTTGGAGGGTCTGTACTTCAGGGGTCACATGGGCTTGGGAGGAGCCCCTGGCTCCTTTCTTTTACCAGTTCCATCAATGTGAAGATAGTGCAAGCTCCTGCTTGACCATGGCTGGCTTCACATGGAAGCATGGAGGAAATGTTTCTTCTATGATGACCCTCCTCATTGTAGACTGGACACTGGTTCAAGTCTGGTGGGGTCTCCATGCCTTCCTTGATCAAGAGTAGAAGTGACTCACCACAGTTATGGGACATTTTGAGAGATTAGCTACAAATTGGCTAGTTCCTCCAAGGGGCGGGGCCTGCCACGAAGTGTGGACAACTGAGGGGCTCCCAGGTGTCATCTGGGGACTGAAGCCATGAGCCACGGGTACTGTGTGTGTGGCATGGGGAACACTCAGCCATGCAGTAGCTCAAGGACAGAATGGCCTGTTTCTTATGGACCTGGGGCTAGACTGCTGGCCCCGGAGGCATGAGCTAGAGATGACTATGAGAGTGGTGCAGTCTGATATGGTGGGCTCTGAGCAGTGCACACGTGGGGCTAGGCACTGGGTATTCATTCCTTTGTAAGTTAATAAATGCACATAAGGATATGTTATATGGTTTGCTTGATAGTACAGGAGACCCAGAAGGAACTTGGGTGACAAAACTGGTGTAGCCCAGCAGGATATAACAAAACTGAGGATGTTTCGGAAGAGCACTAGTGGCCATGCTGATGTGGTTTGTACAATGCGTTACTAAAAAGAGGCCAGCCACATAGAAGTGTGGGCCACAGCTATGTTGTAAATGTTGGGATATATTTCAGGTATGTGAAGATTTGTTAAAGGTTACCCAAAGTCTAGAAAATCTTTTATGTGGTCTGGACCCAAACAGAGTGCCCAGAGAAAGAGAGTGGCCACTTTGCATGATAAAAGATGTGCCCAGGCCAGGAAAGCTGAAAGGGCTGAACAGGAAGACCCAGTTGAAGAGCTACAGAGAGAAAAAGGCAGGACACTTTGACTTGTGTAATGTCCAAGGACTCAGAGGAAAAGATAGTAAAAAGGGGGAAAAAAAGCTAACTGTGCTGTAGCTAGGAACTATTCCATGCTAGAACTGTTAAAAGTAGGAAAAACTTACAAGCAAGCAAGCAGAGAGACACTGGCCATGTTTCTTGTGAGAGTTAAGGACATGGGAGCAAATGACGTCAAAGTCCTTCAGAAGCTTCACAATCGAGTTTTATAACCACCAATCTATCCTTACGATATAGGCTGTTCAACATAGGCCAATGCACGGGGGAGCAGTCCTCAGTGGTTGAAGGCATTAAAGATACATGGTTGTCACCAAGGGAGACTAACATAATTAGCAGGGGCTGGAGGACTATACAGGAAGGGAAGGCATTACTGAGAGAACTAGCTATGAGAAAAGCAATATATGATATCCAGTTCACTGGGCCAGATAAGACTGTGTTCACCAGCAATATGAAGGAAAGCTTAATTCAACTGGGACCTCGAGAATGGTATGGGGCTTTAATGGTTTTACTAAGCCCTTTGATGGGACAAAAATCTGTGTAAAGTGAGAGAGGCTTTGGCAAATCTAAATGATTCTGACCAGCATGCAAAACATGTTTATAAAATAACAGAACACCCTATAAGAAATATAAAAAAACCAGACAAGGAAATGGTGACTTGGGTTACTCAAAGACAAATGTTTCAAGACTTATGTAAAGCCCAAATCTCCAGAGAAAAAATTTATAGAAAACCAAATTCGGTACTAAGGCTTTTCTGGAAGGTTTTAAAACCAAAAGAACAGTTTACAAAGGCCATTTGAAAAATAAAAACTGTACAAGGGGTGGGTAAGAATCCCCAAGGATTAAATAGGATGCATTTCTCTTCTGATAAAGCTATACTAGGGGTGGAAGCAGGTTTTCCCACCAAGTTCTCCCTCAGCAACCTGGTGTGCTCAAAGGGCAGATGACAGATATGGCTACAGTCAGGAGGCTGATCCAGAGCCTACCTGACTCAGGGAACCCACAAGTGCAACAGGGACAGGAGAAGCCCTCTGCCTCCTTAGCCCCATGCAGGGTCAGGCAAATGGAGCCAATACCTGTAAGTGTATCAAGAATAAAAGAATACAAAAAGACCCCATGTAAAATGCCCCAAGTACAAAATGACTCCACAGGGATAACTAAAAATGGTAAAGAGCTAACCAAATCAATGCCTCACACACATGCTATGGTACCTACCAAGTATCTATGGAGGAAACAGTTAATACAAATGGACAAAACCTTTCTACTCTTTGTGAGACCTTGTCTATGATTGATTTAATATATGTTAACCTTCCTTTGAGTGATTTATAGATGTGAAACCCATTTGAAAGACACCTGAAGAAGCAAAGGCCAGCTATAGCTGTAAGATTCTTGGGAGGTTTATGGTTGGGTAAGATAAAGAAAGAGACCCAAACTATGCAACTATTAAGAAAATCTAAAGTACCATGGGTGGCTTGCCCCCCCATGAGCTGTTGGTTAGAGAGAGATCCTAGAGGTCCTCCAATTCACCAAGGCTATTGCCATTAATGTCAGTTGTACACTAGAACGGTTGGTAAGGCCATGTTGAAGACACTGCATGTTGTGAGAGTGGGAGAAGAAGAGATGGAACTGAGACTAAGCCAAAAATCTCTATGCCACTGGATGGATGCAGATGGTTGGGGAAGAAAGGATCCTCTATAATTCTACTCAATGATGGATCCCACATGCTGCACACTATGGACATGCCAAGCAATACCTGCAAGTGCAATAATGTCTCAACCAACATACTTACAACGACAAATTTCTGCTTGGATAAGGCCCGCTCCTAGGGGTGGAACACACATCTTGTGTTGTAGACCAGGCTAACTCCTTGTATCAAGAAAGGCTACAGGCCCTAGTGGAGAATCCATAACAATTATACTTTTTAATGACTATAGTACACCTACTGGGATAGCTTCTAGGCATTTGTAGTTACATTCATGTTTATTTAAGTGTATCTACTTCCTTCCATTTGTCTTTATAGTAGAAGATTCACCACTGAGATAGATAAGAGGCCACATTCTAAAAATGACAAATGGGGAAGTCCAAGAAGCCACTCTCTCATTGTGATACAAAAGAGATCACCCTACATCTGTCCTGCCCTCCAAGGCTCAGGGACCTTAGTGGAAGATGGAGGGGAAGTTGTAAGAACAGAGGAAAGAGGTGGAGTGTCTCCTAATTGGCTAGTTTCTCCAAGCCGGGGGGGGGGGTCTGCTACAGAGTGTGGACAACTGAGGGGCTGCTCGGAGCCATCTGGAGTTGGAAGCCACGAGCCATGGGCAGCACGTGTGGTGTGGGGAATGCACAGCCATGCAGCAGCTCAAGGACAGAATGGCCTGACTCTTATGGACCTGGGGCATGATTGCTGGCCCTGGAGTCATGAACAAATGCTAGTGGTGACTATGGGTGTGGCACCATCTGATATGATGGGCTCTGATCTGCAAGTGCAGGACTAGGCACTGGGTACTCATTCCTTTGTAAGTTAATAAGTTCACATAAAGATATGTTCTATGGTTTTCTTGATAGTGCAGGAGACCCAGAGGGAGCCTGGTCAACAGAGATGGTCATAATTCCTGGAACTTAGTCAACATTGGAATTCAAAGAGCAAAAGCTCTCCTTTATGTCCCTCTGACCAAATTAGTGTAAGTCTCAAAGTATGGCTGTTAAACATCCAAGAAGGTTAGTTCCAACAGTCTGGTACTTTTAATTACCATGTGCTATAAAATGTGGGCAAAAGCCAAACCTTCTCAAATAAAACTTGCGTAGATATATATTATATTCCTTGAGCTAGTTGTATGTATAATTTATTAGTAGGTTGTTTAATTAATATTGTTTCCTCTGTTTTTTTAAAAACTAGCTAGGCATTATTTATCACTTGCATTATATAACCCTTCCACCATGATTTCCCCATTTAAAGTGCCCCCATTTTCCAATTTCTCCCTTAATAATACCTTTCTCCTATGGTCCCACCTCTCTTGAAGCTCCTTCTTTCCCTTTATTCCCTAGGTTCCTTGTATAACCCTCCCTCCACATTCCCCTTAAAATAACCTCATTTTTGTCCATATTTCCCTTATTAATGCCTGTTTCCTACTGTTCTTCTCTTTCAGAGTCTTTCTTTTCCTCCAACTGCCTGGTTCCTTTTCATTATCCTGGCTCCTGTAGTTATGTCTGGGTACATAATCACTCTTAAGGATTTGGTGCTAGGATCCACATATGAAGGGTAACATATTTTTTTCTGAGTCTTATTTCACTTAGTATAACAGTTTCTAGTTACATCCACTTACCTGTAAATTTCATGATTTCATCTTTCTTAAATGCTGAATAAAACTCCATCATATAAATGAACCACATTGTCATTATACAGTCATCCGTTGAGGGAGGAACACTCAGGTTGCTTCCATCTCTTAGCTATTGTGAAAAATGTAGCAACAAATATGGTTGTACAAGTGTCTCTACAATAGAATGAGTTCTTAAGGTATATGCCAAGGAGTGGTATATTTTTTTCATTTTATTTTTATGTATGTGTGTATGTGATATGTGAACACATGTGCCTCCATGTATACACACATATGCTTTCCCAGAGGTCAAAGGAGAATGATGACAACAATGCCCTATCACTCTCTGCCTTATGCCTTTGTGTCTCTCACTAAAATTGGAACAAGGCTGATGGTCATTGACACCCAGTCATTCTCCTATCCTCCTTACCCCCACATTTACTAGGATTATAGGCACGCATTTGAACTCACCCAGTTTTTTAACTTAGTTTGATTCAGGTTCTCATCCTTAGGTAGCAAGTGATCTTGACTGTTGTGCCATATCCTACATCTAGAATTCTGTCCTGGTCTTTATATGGATGATGATAATGATGATGATGATGATGATGATGATGATGATAGAAACAAAAATAACATGTTCTTAAAACTAAGACATACCATCCTGAACACACGAATTCTATAAAAATAAGGTAATTTTAAATGCTCTAGGTATTTCCTAACTCAGGCCAGATGATATAGGTTCTATAGGTTATAGCCTGTGGTGAATCCTCTGGTATAAACACACCTCATCTGATTCAAAGGAAAATATTCCCACACAAATAGTCTTTTTTACCATCGCTGTCTCTTTCAAAACCAGGACATTTTGACTATCTTTTAACCATTGTGCCTTACTTTTGTCTTCTTTACAAATGTGATTAATAGATGTCATGCTTCATCAGATTTACTGTTATATATAAGGATTAGGCTGTTTGACTTCTTGGTCATGGAAGAGATAAGTAAGGATATGCACTAAAAGATGACTTCATACAAAAAATACATTGGAAATAAAAGTCATTCCTCTGACTGTTGGTAGCACATGTCACATCAGTTTTTGTTCTTTCTCTGACATTTGTTGTATTTCCAAATTTTCTTTCATTGTTCCAAGTTCTATGAACCTGAGATCAGTAATGGCAAACAACAAAAATGAATCCAGTTTGAGTCTGCACAGATTCATTTTGCATTACTAAAGTGGAATTCTAGACCATAGATGCCACCTAACAAACAGATTTCTTTTCCCAGGAAGTCCAAAATTGAGGCATCTGTGATGATCTGTTTACTTTGTCCTCATATAATCAAGCATGGAATGGAAAAGGCAGAAAATCAATTCCCTCTTACAAGATCCTTTGATAACATTCATTCATTCATGGGAAGCAGCCTTCCATATCCAAACACCATTGCAAAGTTCCAACTTACAATGATGTTACATTGGAGATTGAGTTTCCAACATATCAAATTTGGATAATATATTGGTAGCAGCCACTCAGAGAGCTGAGATGAATAAAGTGTGTCTCTATAATTGTGTTCACTATTATTTTATGGTCAAGGAACATAGTGCACATATTTTCAGATACTACTCCACTAAAGTGCATATTTTTCAATTAAAGATGAAGTCATCCACGATACAGAAATCCAGGGATGTTTGTCCAGGATATATACTTTCTGTAAAGTGGTCCAGTATTCATGGAAAATAATAAAAAAGCAAATTAAAAGTGTTTTGAGATAATGCTATAATTTTAATAGAAACATATATCCTTCCATGCTTCTATATTTAAGAAAAAATATATTACCCAAATAAGTGCTGTTCTTATTTTTGAATATTAGTTTGCCACTTGAAGTAAAAAGTGACACTTCACACTAATTTTCCTTCTCAAGATTGCTTATAGTCTTCTTTTGAACAAAGCACAGCATCTTTTTTTTAAAATGATGCCCTTCATTCAGATTCATCAACAGTAAGACAAATTATATGCGAAACACAACCTAGGCTCTACAAGAAGCTCCATGATTTCCAAACCCAAATAGTAGCTTTGTAGCTTGACTATTTGTCCTCTCATGTTGGAATATAATTGTCATTGCAACAGTGTTAAGAAGAGTTCAGGCAAGGTTATTTCCACTACTGTGAGTGGAATTATAGTGGTGACAAAAGAGAATCTAGCTGGGTGTGGTGGTCCATGCCTTTAATCCCAGCACTTTGGAGGAAGACAGAGGCAGGAAGATCTGTTAGGTGGAAACCAGTCTATATAACAAGTTCCAGGCCAGCTGGGGTTACAGTTTGTATAAAAATAGGAAATAAAAACAAATGGAGTAAGACAGTGGCTCATCAGTTAAAGGGCTTGCAGTGCATGTAAAAGGTCCAGACTTTAGATCTCCAGATCCCACATTAAGGACAGGTGGGTATGGCTCTCCACCTGTAATTTCCACCTCAAAAGGGGAAGACAAGTTGGATACCAAGAGTAGCAATATTAGAGAAATGTGTGTTTGATTGAGAGACTACTTCAAAAAATATGGTGAAAGAGCAATGGAAGAAGATTCTGGACATCAGCCTTGGGTTTGCTTATACCTGCACCCCCATACATGCGAACACACAGAAGAAACACGAAAAGAAGAAAAAAGCATTATCACCTTAGGAACACAGCCTCAACAGCTCTATATATTTAAACCATAGTACATTTGCCTAGTGGCTACAATTTACCACTGTATTTTTCTTCCTTTTTATATCAAACATCACTGCCCAAAAAAAACCCAGTTGTGAATCTTAAGTTAATTATAAGCGCATAATGATACCGATTACATCAATGAAACAGAATTGGGCAATCTTGCATAATGTGTTGATCTGTGTGAATCCAATAGCTAGCAACTTAAACCTTCTTTATGATCCTTAGGGTTCTTTAAGATGATGGAGGCAGCAGTCACATGGGAAATTTCCTCCATGTCTTTCGTCCCCTTTATTCTATTTACATTCTTAGGACTATATCATATATACTTTGCTCTTATTACCAGAGCTTTCCATTAAGTTATGATGAAGAAAACTTGATTCTACTCCACTACTTCCCTATCTTCCCTAGATATTTATCCAATATTTTGGATCAGTGTTGACAGTGTTGACCAGAAAGAAAATTTGAACCTTGTTCCCAACTTCTCAACTGTCTAGGATGTGCTATGACTCCTTAGAAATTAGCCTCAAAATTCTGAAAAAAAATGTTTCTCTAATCAACAGAACTACAGATTACACATTTCAAATTTACATACCACAGGGACAAGGCTTTCTTTTTTTGCTTTCACACTTGGTGCTATTTAAATCGACACAATATTAGTCCTCTGGGGAAAGTTACAATTTCTTTGCAGAATTTTTTGTTGCATAGAATCTGTGTTTTTCAAATGCATGGTTTCCGTGTTGTGCTATGTGGTCATTATGAAGTTTGTTAATATATGGATATTATGAGTTTTTCTCTTCAAGTAATGACCTTTATTTTACCACTGTTGGACTGTGTAAGTGTAGACAATGCAGTTTCTTCTTTTTAAATTTTAATCTATTTACTTTTTGAAAATATCATACATGATTACTGTTCTTATATCATTTCTACCCTTCTTCTCCTCCACTCCACCGCTCCCATAGTCCCACACTCCATGACTGCTTACTTAGTTATTGTCATATGTACATGAAATTCTTTCATTTATTCTTTTCAAAAAGTAGAAATAACTTTTTGATATTTTCAGATATAGTATAATAATCTAAACCTTCTGCTTCTCAAAAAGGAATTTTATTTCTTTTTTATTATTGAAATTTGTGAATTTAATACATTTAATCATGTTTAGAACACTACACCATCTGTACTTATCTTATACCATCCCACATACCTCCTACAAGATTTCATGCACTCTGCCCTATACCCAGGTTGTTTGTGTCCCCAAATATTTTTGGGGTACATTCATCTACTGAAGCCTGGTTAACTTATCTAGCATCACACCATTTAAGAAAATCAACTGTCCTTCTCCCAGATGTTATTTGTTGCCAATAGTTCCTCAGCTAAGTTTGGGGGTTTCTTACCATTTTCCCAACTTCTATGCTAGGATTTTGTCTGGCTTTCACTTGTGTATAGCTTGTACATGCTGTCACCATTGCTATGAGCTCATATGAATGACTCATTAACTGTCTGGAAAATTCTTTCCTTGTGGTCATCCACCTTCTCTGGCTCTTTGGATCTTTCCACACCCTCTTTTTCAAGACAGTGGCCCCTGAGCCTTGAGTGGCAGAGGTTTGACATGGGTGTACTATTTAGGATTAAGCATTTTACAGAGAGTAAGAGTCTGAAAAATGACAGCTTTATATGACAAAAATTCAAGTTTGTTTATTATCACAAATCCTGTCTGGAGTGAATGGCATATGAAGGTTTTAGTGCTCTCTCAAATGTACAGAGTTCAGATATTTGGAACCTGAAAGCTAAGAATCAAACATTGCTTTTTGCTACAGCCAATGACACATTCCTCTCTAATTCTACATCAATTTATTTTCATCTCCTCACTTCTTTACATTTAAAATATGATCTTACCAGATATGATGGTGCTTACCTGTAATGATTTAACTTAATTATATTTGTCTGATGTTCAGTCCACTACCAATATAGGTGTTCCTTTGAATATACTGGCTGGATGCGTAAAGGTATATAAAGATTTGAAATTAAACAAGGACGATTTTACAATAATCAGCTGGTACTGTTTCAGTTTGTTGAATGGCCAAGGGAGCACATCTGAAATTTCCCTACTTTACAAGAAATATAATTTGGGGGCAATAGCTGAGGCCCAGGGACAAGCAGTCTTGAAGCCTCCTCTGCAGGGTTTGCTTTCTACACCTGCGCACCATTATTACATAGTCCAAATTCTTGCAATAGAAAATGAAAAACACTGTTTTGGTAATGTGGACAAAAGCACAATAAATAGGGTAGATCTGTTTGTTCCATAAGGGTTCCTATATAATAGAATTGGAATATTAAGTATATTTTGTACTGAAATTTCTGTTCATTTTGTATTGCTCTTTAACTGACAAAATTAGTGACTGAAAATACCAGAAATGTAATGTGTTCTAGTTTTGGAGTTCAGACTCTCAAAACACATTTTTCTGAGCTAAAACGAATGCCTTCACAAGACTGAGGGCCTTTTCAACACTCTAGGGAAGAGTTCCCTTGCTGTTTTCAACATGTATAGGTTACCTCCTAAAAAGTAACATTTACTTCTGGGACGCCTGCTCTGCACACTCTAGGCTCCCCAGCCAGGTGCTGTCCTTATGCCTGCCTGAGTGTTTAGGGAATACAAGTATTTATTTGGATTTTCTTGCAGAGTTTGTGATGTCAGGAAGGGGCCTACTTACAGAGGCATGTTCATGGACACTCATAGGCTTTTTTTCCTACATCTCAGTTGGGCTTCCTAGATCCTTAGCTGCTGGCCTACTAGGCCAAGATGGCAAGCTCTCCCCTCCTCCCTGGCTTCTGTGTCTGTCTTTGGACCATTCCCCTCATGCAATTGAAGCTGACCTATTGGGTGGGAAGGGTGACTGTCTACCTCCCTTTATGCAGAGTCTCTTAGGGTGAAGACATCTAGCTGTTCTTAGTTCTTCAGAGGATATGTCTATCCAACACCTGCTGTTGTACTTTTCTCATTTCTATAACAAAATACCTCATAAGAACCAATTACAAGAAGGAGATGTTTATTCTTGTTTCCAGTTGAGGGGATATATCCCATCATGAAGGGAAAGATGTGGCAGCAATTGTAGTTTGGTCACTTTGCATCTTCAGTCAGAAAGCAGAGGGTGAATGGGAAGTGAAACCAGAATATAAAACCCAAGTCCTGGACACACAAGAGACACTTCCTCCAGGAAGGCTCTGCTTCCTAAAAATTCCATTTTACCAAAGAGTTCAGATGCATCAGTGTATGGTGATATTTTATATTCAACCACAGTATTGAATTCCTCAACTTGTGGCCACTTCTGTGGTCTCCAAAACCATTGAGCAGTTGTTTCAAATCTGTCCATGATCCTTATTTTCGACTTCTGATCAAAGAAACACCAAAAGATGTCTCAAGTCTTACAAATTCAACTTCTCTACTCTAAGAAAGATATAGCTTTTGGCTCATAACAATTTCCAATAGGTTATATTTGAAAGAAAAGAAGTCTAAACTTAGCAACTTCTGGGTAATTTGCATGCTTAAAAACTACCCCAAAATGTTAAAGCTGTTCAGTTATATAGCAGTAGTATGTGATATTGACTCTTAGAAGAATTTAGAAGCTAAACTATTAATGGAAAAAATGATTTTTTTCTGGTTTTATTTTGGTTGCTATTCTAAAATGCTCTTAACAAAAACAACTTTGGTAGGAAAAGGTTTACTTTACTTATACTTCCAGGTCACAAGCTGCAATTTAACACAGTCTGGATAGGAGAAGCAGGAAGTTGGAGACAGAAGTAACAGAGGAATGCTGATCTTGTTGGCTTAGTCTCTGGCTCTCTCTCTCTCTCTCTCTCTCTCTCTGTAATACTTAGTTAGCTTTTTTATAAAATCCAGGACCACACATGTAGGGATGATATTGTGCAACATTAGACTGGACTGTCCTATATCAGTTAATAAGACAGTCTCCCATAGATATGCCCACATGTAAGGCTGAGCTATTTAATTTCTTAACTGAGGCTCTCTTGTCACAAGTATATAGTTTGTGTCACGTTGACGAACCTAACTAGTACCATAGTAGAAATAATTTTTGTACCAATATTTGACTACTGTCATATTATTTTCCTTAAAGTTTATTCATTTATTATCTCTGCCTGTTTCATAGCAGTGGTTTGAAAACTCCCAGGTCCAATTATTTTAAGGTATTGGTTTACCAGTTTGAACTAATAAAAAGCATGCGATTGCTATTATTAAGCTAATGAACATTAGTACATATTCAATACAAGGACTTAAAACTTACATTAAAATAGCCATTAAATTAAAGTGTGCATATATCCTACTGTAAAAGATAAGGTTATTCTTTAAAAGAACAAAGTAAAAAATTCAACTTTGATATATGTAATACATTCTTTTATCATCGATTGAATACACACATTTCTTAAATTTTAGAAATTCACATATGTAGTATGTTTTTCACTTTCCTGTGTGTAAAATGGTATTACATTTGCATTTTTCAATTTAAAGACATAAAATATGTATGTTATTTCAAGTTTGAAATTTATTGCTTCGGTCATGTACTTTACAGTTATGACATCTATAATCTTTCATTATTTGAAAATGTCATAAATATAAACTTCTTATATAGAGACAAGTTGTTAGATAAATTTTGCATAAATTTTAATGTTTCATATTTACAAGAGGAGTTTTATATAAGATGAAAACTGTAAACACCGTTTTGGAAAAGACCTTCACCACTCTTGCTTCTTAATAGTATAATCCAGGAAACCTGATTGTTGGTATTTCATTTAATGAAGTCAAACTTTTAATATGAACATGTACATCTATGAATATATTCCTAAAACACACTAGATTATGTTTATTGAATGTCAACAGATGCTGTTAGATTTAGAGTTTACTTCATACATATGAATCTACAAATCTGGACAAACATAACATTTGACATTTGCTACAAAATTCAAGAGCTATTTGGAAAGTAAAGTGATAAAAGATATTCTGTTATTATTTCATTTTTTATTGTTATTGAGAGGTTGATGTGTATAAACTGGATAAGTGAAATAAACAAAATCATCCCAAACTTTATTTCTACAGGATTACTTTAGTTAATTTAAGATGAAAAGAATCTATTAGATGTCATTGATAGCTT
>NW_008348789.1:304697-333079 GCF_000622305.1 Nannospalax galili
AAAATAAGATACATATTCATTACAAGTTATTTCTAATGTAAATATGGTATGTACTTAAACTCAAAGTACTTTAAAATAACTTCAATGCAATATCTGATCTGTATAAATTTTACAGTTCAAAATAAGACTTCTAAAGCATAACAGAATTGCATTATTTATTGACTTATTTATTTCATTTGATAACAGTACAATGAAGTATATGATCACCAAAACACTAATGTTAACATTGAGAAATATACTAGTAATTATATCTTCAATGAAATTCTGGATTTAAGATTTAATAATTATGTCTACCTTAATATTTACTACTTTTGAAATAATATGTAATTTCAAATTATTTCTTGGCTTAAAAGTCCATAGTTTGATATTAAAAATAAGTAAACATGCATGAGTAAGTTAGTTAGAAATAATAGATCTTAAACATTGGACATATATTTTCTATTCCTCAGAAAATAATTAGTGATGAATTTTTACCTTTTGTGAATATTTATATGATTATTACACTGTTGATTTATTTAAGAATCCTGAAGTAAATAAATTGTTCCAATCCATCAATACTTATTCTACAGGATTTTATTGATTCTGAAGGGAGAATTTATGGAGATTGACTTTTGTCTGTTCAGAAATGAGTTCCATACCATCAAGAATCATTAATACTGTTTGATAGTATAGTTTATTTTAAATAACTTGGCAGATTTAACTTCTATGAGCTAAAATTGTTTCATTCATATTATCACCAAATGAGGACTATTTTATAATTGTATACACATTTCTGCTATACCTTATCTGAAGACAGTTGAGAAAGATTTTTAGTGTTCCTATTGAAGATGAATTTATATGTGAGTACATCATCTTTCTATGGAAACTTTATGTTCATATATTGCTTTTATATTGATTCTCTGTTAAGGAAATTTGCGTTCTTTTAATGTCACAATGGAGTGTTATCCTGGAGCTATAAGGCTGCCTTCACATCTTAGCTGGAAATAATCTCTTCAAAATAATCATCCAAGGCTTTCAATTCAAATAATCACACTGAACACTCTTCTCAATAGCTTTCTTACCTGATAACATTTTGGAACAATTAACTAATTATATACATATCATGTATTAAAATTATATGTACATATTTTATTTAAGGTGTTCATACTATTTACATTAAATTATTTTCAAAGCTTGCTTATTTCTTTTCTCTTATTCAAATAGTTTTCATATTTCTCTATTTTGCACTTAGCAGATAATAAATTTCTGGTAGTCTAAGATAATGTATTAACCTTTCTTCTTTCAAACAGTGGATTTGGGACTCAAGCAGCCTTTAAAATGTTTCCTGGATGAATAATGTATCAGTGAATGAAGGTCACAGCTTATTTTTCTTGAAAAATATAACAATGCGTTCAAAGCCCTTAAATCAGGGAGATGGAGTAGCAGACTGCGAATTAGCAATATCATCCCTCTTTATATATGAAAATTAAGAGCATTGCATCCTTATTGTAATTCACCATCTCAGTGTGTGGGTGACTCCTCACAAGAATATAGGTTAATTGAAGCAAAGTGTGTAACTTTTATCTATGAAATTTTAATGTGTAATGAAAGTCAAGTCAAATTTACTTTCAGAAATATTTGCTGAATGAGAAAACACCTTATGTAAGTACAATGAATGCATGGATTATAATGTCACGGTCTCACTTGAAATGTTCTACGGTCATAATTTCAAGTTTGTTCATTCTATTGCATCCAAAGGTTCCTGTATAATCTTTTCTTGAGTTTTTAATTTTTTTTCATAGTTATTGCTCGAATGGTCCAATTCCTCAGCTTTCAAGTCCTGGTATCTTTCTTCCGCTTGTTCCATTCTACTGGTAGAGCTTTGCCCGGAGATTTCTCATTGAATAATTGACTTTCTCAGTTCCATCTTCATTTCAGGTTGAATTTTCATCAGTGTTTCTGTTTTTTTTTACTGAATGCACTATTCAGATCTTATATTGTCTTCATCATTTCATTCAGTCATATATTTGTGTTACCTGGTCTTCGCTCAGGAATTTATTCCTATTCTCTTTGAGTTCATTGAGGTATTCGTTCATGTCTCCTGCAAATCCCTTGAATACTTTGATCATATTTATGAGTTCTTTGAAAGTCTGTGTTCTTCCAGTGGTTCATCTGGGAAAATCTCATTGTGGAACATTTCTATAACGGGTTTTGAGAAGAACATATTTTCTTGGCCTTTCATCTTGTTTGCATTTATCATTGGATCACAGTGACCACACAGCTACAAATACATTATTAACTACAACATGACACAAGGTAAAGCAGATTGACAGGCAGATTATCTATGATACATGGATCACAAGAGACAAAATTTAAAAGATTTTATTCACATTATTCCTGTGTTTCTGCATTTCCATTTGCACATATGGATGTTCTTTGTTGATTATGTGTTCAACAGGAATATTTGCTCTGCTTTTGTTTAATTATGCTTCTGTTAATGTTGTTTATGTAGCTTAGTTATTTTTTGTTTGGGTATGGAAGACAAATTGGTGGGAATTTCAAATCCTTGCTGAACAGTAGCAGACTGTTCAGAGTCCTGGCTGAGCAGGTGTGTCTGCCTGATCAAGAGGCTGGGAATTTGGTGTTGAGGAGATGGCCTGGGTTAAGCCTTAGGATCCATGATAGGATGACAAGTTAATCTGGTTTGGGGAGCCAATCCTGGGACTTGATGTGAATGAATCGGAGGCTACCTATGAGAAAGGCCAGAAGGATACAGAGTGGAAGTGGATGGGTGCAAGCAAAAGGATAGGGAAGCAGTAAGCTTGATCTGACTTACCAGACTTATGGCTGAGCAGGTCTGTCTGCTTGATCCAGGGGCTGGGAATTTTGCAGTAGGGAGACAACCTGCTTGAAGACATAGGGATCTATGGTAGGGTGAGTAGTTAATCTTGTTTGGGGAGCTAGTCCTGGGCCTTGATGTGAAGGGATTGGAGCTTGATTGTGAGAGAAGCAGGAGACAGAGTGGGGTTGGGCTCAGTGACTACAGTAAATCGTTTTTTTTTTTTGCTCCTGTGCAATCTACCTACCGGTGAATTTGACAGATGTGGCACTGGAAACATCTTATTTTCCAGTATGTTTGTATAAGATCTTACAAAAAACAAGGTATTAATAGCACCAATCAGAGAGAAAAGATATACAGAAAAGTCAGGGATCAGAATCATGAGAAGGAATTTTTATGTGGGTTGCTGACCTGAAAGTATGGTGACCACACAGATTCTTGGAAGGGAGTTAAAGTTAAAAATAACTTTAGAATAAAAGAAAATTCTTCAAAACCTCCAGATATACAATCATGATAGTGCATGCAATTACTACAGCTTTTTTTTTTCTGGCCTTTTTGAGACAGGGTCTCCCTGCAGCCTCAGCTGACCTGGAATTTACTATGTAGACCAGGCTGGCTTCAATCTCACAGAGATCCACCTGCCTCTGCCTCCGAGTACTGGGACTACAGGCATATGCCATCACATAGCTTTAACAAACCTATGTAGAGTACACAGGAAATCATGTGGAGTTTGGGGTCTATAATAATAAAATACAAGGATTGATATGATAAGTGATGATTACCTAAATCTTAGTTAACACAGAATAGCAATTGCCTTTACCTCCAAGGCTTGTTTTATTAATTATATGTGATTTTAATATATAAAACTTTTTCAGGCACATAGAAGCCATAAATTAGACATGGTGGCACAAGCTTGCAACTCCAAGACTTGGGAGGATTTAGCAAGATTATTAATGCATGTTTGAGATCATCTGGAGTATATAGTGAGACTTTCTCAAAAATCCATATCAATTTCTTCATCACTATAGTCACTAGTTGGGATAGTTAGAGCAGTTAATGTCTGCCAGGATGAGGTAGAGCTTCAGTTCTCCTTGTTTGGGTTTCTTTTCTTATTGCCATAATGAAATATTATGAGAAAAGCAACTTGAAGTTTATTTTAGCTTATAGTTCTATGTTATAGCCTATCATATTAGAGAAGTCAAGGCTGCAGGAGCTTGAGGGAGTTGCTTACATTATGTCCATGGTAAAATATCAAAGATAATGAATGCATGAATACTCCCTTTCTCCAGTCTTTTATAATCCATGATCTATTTCCAAAGGGTATGGGACCACCCACTGTGGGTACATTCACATCAATTAATGCAACCAAATAATTCCGCAATAGACATGCCAGCATGATCTAAAAAATTCATTACTGAGATTCTCTTGCCAGGTAATTGTAGATCATATCAAGTTGCCAATTAACATTAGTCATCACATCACTGGAGAAATGGCTCAGTGGTTAATAGTGCCTTATGCTCTTCCAAGGCATCCAGGTTTATTTACCAATACCCATGTGAGGTGGTTCTGAACTGCCTGTCACTCCAAGAGTGGATCTGACACCGTCTTCTGGCCTTTCTGGGCATGCGTGCATATACACGTACACACACACACACACACACACACACACACACACATGCACACACACATGCAAACACACACAAATAAGTTAAAAAGATAATCATACCTTACCTCCCCTGGCATCTTTGGACAGTCTGTTTGGGATTCCTCACAACACAACACTCTTGGGAAACTTGAGTTTCTTGAAGGATTAGTTATCTACTCCAGATATTTCCTCCAGAAGTGTGGAGGAAGCTACTAGATCTTTTAACCTGAAATTGCAAGGCTGGAGAGATGGCTCAGTGGTTAAGAGCATTAAATAGTCTTGTGGAAGACCCGGGTTCGATTCCCAGCATCATCGACATGGCAGCTAAGAACCGTCCTTAACTCAAGTTCCAGGGGAATCCAAAGCCCTCTTCTGACCTCCACAGCATTGCACAACATGGGTGCACTCTCATACATGCAGGCAATACACTCATACACATAAAATAAAAATGATAAATAAAATATTAAGAAAAAAACTTGTATATCATGGTCAGGGCATACTTTGAGTCAAGCAATTCTGAGACCAGCTTGAATTTAAGTGGAGGTAAAAAATACTCTAAGATGTATAGAATTTCATGTAATTATCATAGCTATCCTTAGATTAGGACTCTTACAAACTTAGAATTTGCTTGATCAACAGAGAATAAAAAAATCATTGTATTATCTAAAACATAATTCATTTTAATATTTAAGTTACTTCTAACCTACAAAAAAATCCATGATAGACATAATAACAGATACATATTTTCTCCCAAAGATTTATTGGATGAGTAATGAAAGCACCTTGCCTCATCAGGCTGGCACTGAGGAGTAATAAAACAGTCATAGACATGTTATGAATTCCGAAGGAAAAGCTTCTTGAAACAAAACCTACTGAACAAAAGTTATGTAATATATTTTACTAAAAATGAGTCTTTTCTTTTTCCTTTCCAAATAAGTTGGTGAAGTGTTTCTGTTTTTTTTCTTTTTGTTATGTTTAAACATGATAGAGTTCTCTGCTGAAATAATAAAAATAATTTTAAATGCTTCTAGAAATATGGCTGAAATACAATAGGCTATATTGTGTGAAATATTTTTAAGAAATATATTTAGAGTTAACAGCTTATATTTTTAACCAAAAAAGTTTTAAAAAGTAGTCAACAAAAAATAAAACAAAATAAAATAAAATATAAAAAGAAAAGAGGGAAGAAAGGAAAGAAGGAAAGAAGATAATTTTAAATGCCACAGACACAGACAACATTTTAAAAATTATTTATTGATAACCACATGATTAGAAGAAGCATTTCATTACAGCAGTAACATATTCAATAACAATATCCAGAGCAAAGATGCATCTCTTCAGTATTTGCTATAAAGTGTTAGGTTCACAGTTGATTTAATACAGTTATACAATATTGAACTCAGTATAAACCCCACAAGACCTAAAATTGAATGAGGTTTTAACCTTAAAAAAAGATCTTCATTTCATTTTAAAATATACTGTTTCATACAGTAAAACATATGTTTATTGCTGTTAACACTTAGATGTTTGTGCATGCATCTCTAATCTCTATGTATCTGATTATTACTAGTCACAGTCAGTTACTTCCTTTGATCCACCTGAGCATGGATATAAAATCATCAAGTAGATGTCAATGGTAATGTGTTTCACCTCTACTAATTAATATGGAGCAAATTTTTATGCTTCTTCCTCAAATATAACTCATTTTTATTTGTTCATTTTTAGTGTATATTTCATATAGAACATCCCAAACAATCTTATTCATCTATATACCCACATCCCAAATGGCACCCTCCCATAGTCGTCCCCACCCAGTGGAGCCCATATACTCTATAATCCCTGTTACTGTCCACCGTGTTGTCAGCACCCCCAGCTGTTCTCTAGTGCTTGTCCATCAGCTGAATCTACTCAGCCTATCTAGAGTTCCTTATTTTAGGAAGGTCAGTACTTCCTTACCAACAGCAATCAGTTGCCAATATTCCTTTAGATAAGATTAGGGTCTGCTGTTCATTTTCCCAGTTTTATGCGGGTTAATGAAGGACAACTTACTACCTAATGATTTTCTTTAAAATATTTATTACAATAAGGAGAGTACATCATCTTCAAGGGAAATGGCTTTAGATAGGTTGACTAGAGTCCAGTGGATGAACTTGCACTGAGGGACATCTGGTACAAATGCTTGACCTGCTGGAGCTTATATGACATATATGACAGAATGCATGAAATCCAGTGTGTGTGGGGGACATATGCAGGATGTCCGTGGGGGAGGAGCTCTAAATTTGATTAAGATATAGTGTATGAAATGTGCAAAAACTCAATAAAAATATTTTTAAAAGTTTGTTCCATGTGCCAGTGAGATGGCTTATTGGGTTAAGGTACCAGCTGCCAAACCAATAACATGAGTCTGATTCATGATACCCACATGGAATGGTAGAACTGACATGCTCACACTGTCTTCTGATGTCCATATGTACACTGTGGCACATGTGCATACAAGCACATGCACAAATAAATAAATGTAATAAAAATTAAAAATAGCTGGAAATGTGACTGCACACCTTTAGTAGCACTCAGGAGGCAGGAGCAGAAAGTTCTCTGTGAGACTGAGGCCAGCTTGGTCTACATAGCAATTTTCATGCCAGCCAAGTCTACACAGTGAGACTCTGTCTCAAAAAAATAAATAAAGGCTGGAATGACAGTTCAACAGTTCAGAGCACTGGATACTGTTGCAGAGGATTCACATTCAGTTACCAGCACCCACATGGCCACTAACAACTGTCTATAAGTCCGTTTCCAGGATATTGAACACCTTCTTCTGGCTTCCACAGTTGTTGTACAACACTGTTGCACTTATGTATATGAAGGCAAAACACTCGTACAGTGGACTAGATAGTTGTCTCAGGGGTTAAGAGCACTGACTGCTATTGCGGAAGACCTGGTTTTGAATCCCAGCACACACATGGCGACTAACAACAGTCTGTAACTTCAAGTCCAGTGGATCTGATAGCCTCTTTTATTCACCAGTGTCCTCTGTGGGCACTGCATGACACCTGTGCAGTTACATATATGCAGGCATAATATATACAAGTACAATAAAAATAAGTCAATTTAAAGAAAACGCATACACAAAAATTAAAAACAAATAAAAATTAAAATTTTTGATTAAATAAAAATGTAAGTAAAAATCTATTCTATCATAGGAATTTTTTTAAATTAAAGAATACTTGTTAAATTTAGACCTGCACTGGACCATTGATTGATTTTCTCCCTTAGTAACTTGCATAGTATCCTCTAGAACTATGAGAGCTAGTCTTCAGGGAAAAGACTTCCAGGTCAGTTCCTACTCCATTGCTCCACATCCTGTCTCCCAATTATGAGCTGTCTTCAGCAGTAAGGTCTTAAATTTGAGTTCTGGGAGATATCCAAGGGCTCCAACAACGGCCTCTGTTATTTTGGAGTCCCATGGACTACTCTGATGAACCACTCAATGGAAGGTCTCACTTGTCTGGCATTGTGCTCCTTGCCATACAGCCCTCAAGTATATACAATCACTAAGGTTCAGACATAGTATGTGTATTTCTCAGGGGGTTCCCAAGCCAACACAATTCCTTCTGACTTCCCAAGCTACCCATGAGCCACTCATCTCTCCTCTCTCTCTCCTCATCCAACCTCCCTTCTCCCTACCCAGTCCAAGCACCCCTATTATCTCCTCCCTTCCTCATAACACCTACCTCCCCCATTCATTATCCCATTTCCCCCCCTCCTGAGTTCCCTCCTTCCCCACCCCCATGGTCCCAACACCCACCTACCCGAAACTCCTCTCCTCAATTCCCTCCTCCCCCATCCCCATGCCCTGCATGTCCCTGCCTCCTCCTTCTCAGAAGAACATCCCCATGCCCCATAATACCTTGTCCCTAATATCCCCCTCTCTGGCTCTTTATTTCCCTTTACTTCCATATTTCCAAATACTGATGTTGCATCAGGGCATGTACTCGCAAATGAAGGAAAACACACATCTCTTGCTAACTGGGGTGAAATGGAGTCTTAAAGTGGTTTTTTACTTCATTTCTCTAATGACTAAAGATATTGAACACTTTTTAAGGTGTTTCTTAGCCATTTTTATTTTCTTTATTTGAGAACTCTCTTTTCAGATCCAAAGCCCATCTTTTCTTGGGTCGTTTATTTTCAGGTTTCTTTGATTCTTGAGTTCTTTGTATAATGTGGATATCAATCCTCTTTGTATGTGTGTCATGTGAAGACTTTTTTTCCCACTCAGTGGGCTTCCTCTACACTTCCTTGGTTGTTTCTTTTGCTGTGCAAAACTTTGTAGCTTAATGAGGTTACATACTTTGATTGTTGATCTTAATTGCTGAACAGCTGATGTCTGATTTAGAGAGTCCTTTCCTACACCTATACCTTATAGGATAATGTCTACATTTTCTTCTAGCAATTTCACACTTTCACGTTTTTCATTGAGGTCTTTGATACATTTGGAGGTGACTTTTGTGCACAGTGAAAGGTAAGGTTCCAATTTCATTCTTCTACAAGTGTATATTCAATTTTGTCAGCATCATTTGTTGAAGAGTCTCTGTTTCCTTCATTGTGTGCTCTTTGCACCTTTGTCAAATATCAAGTGTCTTAAACTGCATGTATTCATGTTGGGACTTTGAGAGTTTTCAATTGATCTGTGTCTCTATTTTTGTGCCAGTACCACGTTGTTTTATCACTATAGCTCTGTAATACAATCTGAGATCTGATATGATGATCCCACCCCCACAGGAAAACAGGATGGCATGCTCTAGGTTGAGATGAGCCTAAAACATTTTTAACTCCAGGCTACTTTCTCTGCTAAAAGGTCCTGGGGTGTTGAAAATAGCAGCTCTGATATAACTGTCTTGCAGAAAACTGCAGGGATAGCTGGAGAAAAGTGGCCAGGTCAAATGTGTAGGCTCCTTGCTCTGTGGGAAAGCATGTTAGTCAACAGCCCTTAGTCCACCTCCTTGTCTGGACCAGATAACACAGCTATCACTAAGTAAAAGAATAGGTCAGATTAAAGGTTTACTCCTGGACTAAAAGCTGAAAGTTTACTATGCTCTTAGCCTA
Organism: Nannospalax galili; assembly: GCF_000622305.1. Classification (NCBI taxonomy): domain Eukaryota; kingdom Metazoa; phylum Chordata; class Mammalia; order Rodentia; family Spalacidae; genus Nannospalax; species Nannospalax galili. The sequence continues at coordinate 314,264 of NW_008348789.1, forward strand.
AGAAAGAAAGTGTTGTGGCCAATAAATTACCAGATAGACACTGGTAACCTTGAGTAAAAATTCAACCACCCTGCTAGCACCAAATAAAGGCTATATGTCTGTTTCTTTGTGCCCTAAATCCTTGTATGTAACTGCCAAACCCCACATGACTGCTAGTTCCTTGTAATGTATTAAAACTCTCTGAATTTTGTAATGAATGGTTTGTGTAAAGGAACGCACAAGTCTCAGAGTCCAAGACTCTGTTACCAGTCAGGATCGCCATCCATCAGGGAAGCAAGGTTCCCCACTGAGCAAAGCAAACCTAGGTCTTTCAATTACCCCCCAGCATTGTTATTTTTGCTCAAGATTGCTTTGGAGCTCTTGGGTTTTATGTGATACCATATGAATTTTAGGATGTTTTTTTTTCTAGCTATGTGAAGGATGTCATGGGTATTTTGATTGATGTTGCATTAAATTTATAGATTGCTTTTGTAAAATGATCACTTTCACAATATTTATTCTACCAATTCATGAGCATGTTAGGTTATTCTATCTCCTGGTGTATTCCTTTATCTCTTTCTTTAAAAATTTGAACTATTCATTGTAGAGACCCTTAATGTCTTTGATTAGGTTTATCCCTAAATATTTTTTGAGGTTATTGTGATGGTAAGATTTATGTTAATGCTTTTTTGGTTTGCTTGTTATTTGTATATAGAAAAGCTACTGATTTTTATAAGTTGATTTTGCAACCTGCCACTTTACTGAAACCATTAATCATTTTAGTAGTTTTCTGGTAGAATTTGTATATCTTATGTATATCATGTCGCCTGCAAACAGTGATAATATGACCTCTTCTCTTTAAATTAATACTCCCTTAATTTCTCCCTCTTTTCTTACTACTCTCACAAGAGTTTCAAGCACTATATTGAAAAGGAGTGGAGACAGTAGATAGACTTTTCTGACTCCAGATTTTAATGGGAACATGTCTGGCTTTTCTCCATTTAGAATGATTTTGGCCATTGTGTGCTGGATAGCAGGCTGGTCAGGGGCCAAGGGAACAAGCCAGAAGCAGTGTTCCTCCATGGCCTGTGCTTCAGCTCCTGCCTCCAGTTTTCTGTCCTGAGTTCCTACCTTGGACTCTCTGATGAACTGTAACCTGGGAGATGTAAGCCAAATAAACCCTTTCCTCCCCAAGTTTATACTGGTCAGAGTATTCTGTCACAGCAATGGAGAAACAAACTACATCACATGGGTTTGTAAATTTTGAGAAATTCTTGTGAATTACATAAAATCATAGTAAATGTCCCCAAGTGTTCCAATATTTACTAACACAGAATATGATTTCACATTGGGCAAGGAATTCATGGTTATTATTGAAGCTACATATATATTAAAATTTATCACTTTGCTCTAGACTTTTGTACAACAATAGAATAATTATTCTAAAGGGATTTAATTTATTCAAAATCACAAAAGTTGCTGATAATGAAATAAAGTATATACCAAATTAAGAACATTTTCCTTTCCTTTAAAAGAAGTGTGTGTGTGTGTGTGTTTGTGTTGTGTGTAATGTGTATGTGCACGTGTGTTTGTCCATGTGAGAACATGGAGGGCTGCAGATGACATAAGGTGTCTTGCTTTATTAATCTCTGCCTTATTCCCTTGACATAAGCTTTGACATTGTACCTGGTGCTAGTCTGCAATTCATCAAATACCACAGGTGGTGCAGGATTGAATTCTGGTCTTGATGTTGTTCCAGTAAGCATTCTGAGTTGTGCAAACATATTCACAGTGATAGCAATGATGTTTTCAAAATTAATCTTACAGTTGTAGCCATAACCCTCAAAACATGTGCTGCTCTGAAAATGTATCTGATGGAAGAGACAATGAATACAGTTATAAAAAGAGTCTTCACAATTTGACTTTGGAACTGGCCCAAGGTAATGACAAGTCCAAGGTTATGTTGACAAGTTCTTTCCCTTTTTGTTGATTATCATTGTTACATATATATGCATATAAACATGCACACACACACACACAAACACACACACACAGTTTTTTCCACTGAGTCTATTTAGTTGTTCTCATGTTTTGGGATGCCCATTTGGAATTAGACATCCTCTTGGGATCTTGTCCCTGGAGAAAACTGATAACTGATTCTCCCTCTGTCAGTATCCATTGATTGCCTGTACATTTTTATCTTCAGGTCAAGACCCATGAAATTTTTCCCATCTACCTTGGCATGTAAAATGATTTTGTCATTATGCAGCTTTTGCTAGACTGCCTTACTGTGAAAATTATATTGCTGTAGCTTTCCTACCCTGTCTATAATGCATTATCTATCAGTAGATATCTTGACTTTATGGCTCTTATTATCTTTCCTATCCATCTTCCATTATGTTCCTGAGTGTTCAGTGTGCAGGCTGTATTATAAATACATCACTTAGGTCTGGACACCCAAAAATCACTTATTCTGTTTAATCGGTTGTGGAACATTGTAATAGTCTCCATCTGATGCAAAAATAAGTTTCTTTGATGAAGAGAGGTACAATTCTCTAGAAATACAAGAATATATGTATTTAGAATAATATAAGAAATTTTGTTGGTCTAAGAAAGGGGACCAAGTAGGTTCTTTATTTGCAGTCTATGATCTCTACAGTCATGTATACTTTGTTATGTTTACAGTACCATGCACAAATTCCCTCCTTCTGAGCAGGACGTAATTCCAATTAGACAGTTGTTGATGACCCCAAGATATAAAACCACTTATACACCAATAAAGTTAATTTGCTGGGCCAGCCATTCCAGAGGATGACTTTACAGCCTGTGATTGGTTGGTGATTGATATTCTCCCTTAGCACCCTGCATAGTATCTCTGATACTTTTAGCTAGTCTTTAGGGAGGAGTCTTCCAGGTCAGTTTCAGATGAATTGCTCAGCCTTGTGCCCAGCATTTTGTGTCTTCAACAATACATTTTAAAATTATTTTCTCTCATGCTTCTTGTTATAACATGGGAGAATTTATTTCTATCAATTTATTGTTGTAAAGTTATCAATTTTCAGAATAACTGTTAGATTTTAATGTAAATGTCATCATTTTGAAGATCCAATACCAGTATATATATTTAAACCTGCATATAAGACTTTAGGAAGTACTCATATTTAATATCTTTATAATAATATGAAGTTTCAGTTATATAACTATTAACTAATATTATAAAGACAATAACTGAAAGAAAGCAGCAAAATCAAGATTCAAATGTTGTATAGATTAAATATAAAATGCATATTTTTATATTATACCTCCACAATCCAATACCCTGATACATTATATCATGTTTTGTATTATACCTTGACAAACCAATACCCTGACACATTGGCTTAAAACAATATCTACCATTTCACATTCTGAAAATGACAAGTAATCGTTTCAGACAGTTCTTTAAATAAGAAATAAAATCAGGAAGAGCACATAGCATTCAAGTCTTCTCATACAATAAACTATAGGTTGGAAAGAGTTTTGCAAACAATGATTTTTAGCTTAGGGTTAAAATAAACATAAATTCTCTGAAAAGTCAGAGTTCTTGCATGACCATAAGGAAACTGAGTCTTTCATGCTTCTGGGAACTTGCTCATATGAACTTATAGCAGTGGTGATAGCAAGCAAATAACCCATGCAAACTTAATCAGGCAAAAACCAAGGATAGAACTGGGGAGATGTGCAGAAGGACTCAACTTTCGTCAAGGAACTATTGGCAGCTGATCATTGTTGGGTGATGGAGGGTTTGTCTTCTTTAAGAGAGTGATGTTAGACAGGCTGAACAGGCTCCAGTGGATGAACCCATACCAAGGAACATCTGTATACACAAACTTGACTCAATAGGCCTTAACATATATGACAGAGTGCATGAAATCCTGTGGGCTGGCTGTAGGGGGTGCAGATAGTGAATGGGGGTCTAAATGTCATTAAGTTGCATTGTATGAAATGCACAAAAACTCAGTAAAAATATAGCTTGAAAAATAAAGATCCCTATGGACTCGATGTGGTGGCACATGCCTTTAGACCTCAGCACTTTGAGACTTCTTTGAATTTGAGCCCAGCCTGATCTACATAGTGAGATCCACAGCAGCTGGGGCTACATAAAAGACTCTGTCTCAAAAACCCAAACTAAACAAAAACAACCAAAAAAGATCATTATGCCATTTTAGATATTTTTAGTTTGAAAAATAAACATAATTTCTCATGAAGAGTTATATGCCTACTAAGAACACGAAGTTTACAGTATTTCAGACAGCTTTTTAAGTTCTCAGTGGAAAAGGGCAGAATAGTAGCTCAGAATAAATCTTTACGCTCTTAATCTCTTGTGAAACAAGTCAAGCAGGGAAAATTTACTTAGAACATTATGATGCAGTTGTGGCAGTGACAACACTTGTACCCATCTTGCCTACAGATCTGATGATTCTCATTGACCTGGTTTTAAAATGACTCACTAAATAACTATTATGTTGTGATTTCAGTATGTCCTCTAGAAATCATCTGCAGGGAACTTAGCTCCCAATGCACTAGTGTTAAAAGGTCAGTCTTTTGTGTAGTTATTAAGTCTTGAAGTCTTTTTTAAAAAATATTTTATTTATTATTTTTATTTTATGTATATGACTGTTTCATGTGCATTGCCTGCATGTGTGTGAGTGCACTCTGCCGCAGAGGTCAAAAGAGGGCTTCAGATTCCCTTGGAACTGGAGTTAAGGATGGTTCATAGCCACCATATTGGTGTTGGGAATCGAACCCAGGTCCCTTGAAAGAGCAGTCAGTGCTCTCAACCACTGAGCCACCTCTCAATCCCAAGTCTCGAAGTCTTAATGCTCATGAATAAATCATCATGCTATCCTAGGAGCAGGTTAATTACCATGTAGGGGAGTTCCTCATGAAGAAGAGAGTTCAGCTCCTTCCTCTCCCTTCTCTCTACCAAGAGGTGATTTACCATAGTTACCAGAAAGCAAGAAGGCCCACTCTAGTTATGGTGTTTTGATCTTGGATTTGGTTGTGATTTCCAGTACTATGGAAACTAATGCATTTCTCTTAATTATAACTTACTCTTTCTGTGCTATTCTGTTATAATAACAGAAAATATTCTAATCTGGTATACAAGCAACAACCCAGAAGTTTAAAGTTATCCCCAGCATATTAAAAAGCTGATAGCACTAGTGTGGAGTTACAAATTTACTTCACACAAAAAAGTGTTAAAAATGCAACATTTGCTTGATCTTTAAAAACAATTAAGTGTGGTTTTGTCTTTATATGTTTGTTGTATTTTCACTGTTTGAAAGTTTACCTGAGGAAAAAAAATTTACTTAAGCATAACTTCAAATGTTTTTTTGTGATGCTTGAGCTATAAATTGTGCTTAAAGAGCTATTGCTATTTTATAATAATGTAATGTTTACTGATGTAAATATTTTTTTAATCTGAAGTCTTGATGATCCTAAGGTAAGACTATCTGTGATAGTTGGTTTCTTAACGTTATGTTATATAAATTAACTCTATGTGTTACTGAGTTATTAAGCTTTTCTTTGTATATTATCATCTATTTTAGATAACTTGTCTCTGTAAGACATAGGCCATAACTTAGCTTGAATGATCCCTATTTTAAAATTAATTTAAAGATGTTTATGAAAGTCCATATATGGTTGACTATATAATGTATTTTGCAAAGAAATAGGTTTAAATTGTTAAGTCTCTCTCCTTGGCTTATTATGACCAAAAAAGAAAAGGAAAAAAATAAAAAAGATTGGTGATTTATCAGAATGGAGGAAGAATCATCACTCTAGGTATTCACCATAAGACCTGCCCAAGCAGATCACAGTTCCAGGTATACTACCTGGACTTCTTTTTAAAACAATATTTTATTTATTCTTTTTATTTTATGTGTATGTGTGTATTGTCTACATGTAGGTAAGTTCACCCATGTTCTTTAATACTCATGGAGGACAGAAGAGGATGTTGGATCCCCTGGAACTGGAGTTATGAATAGTTGTTAGCTGCCACGTAGGTGCTGGGATTCAAACCCTGGTCTTCTGCAATAACAGTTTTCTTAACCAATGAGCTATCTCTTCTGCCTCCTCCCTGGACTTCTTAATAGTATTCAAAGTGTTAATCACCAAAAGTTATCAAGGCAAGCTTCCACAGCTATCCTTATAGAGGTCCTGTTTCTCTTGCCGTTCTAGGGGAAGTGGCAAAAATTGACCAAATCTGAATAGGTCTCCATCCAGTGAAGTCAGTCTCTCTGTTCCTTTGGGCCTTTAAACTTATACCCACCTCATTGCTCACTCTGAAACCATATTGTTTATCTGTAAAGGTCTTCTGGTTTTGCCTTCTAATGAAAATTGGGCATTCATACCCAGTACAGAAATACATGACCACAATTCTGGAAGAAGAGGAAATGTCACTTCTTATTCTTTGGTAAATATCACCTCTCATTTTCAGCAGCTGGAGAAAACAGCCATAATATTGACTCTATCAATTATCTTGCCGTATTCTCTCCTAGTGTGTGCTTCTTGTTTAAAAATGCTCTTCATCTCAGTATTACTTAAGAGAGGAAACAGGAGAGTATGTACTTAGCCACTGATCTGCATCTTCCCTCCAAAGCTGGGGATAACTGTGTCAGCATGAGTGTTTTCACAAAACTTCCTTTACCATTCAACAATCTGACTTTCTTTGCTTTTGAGTTTGCTTACATCTTCTCAAGAAATATTTAGATATCAAACTATAAATTTGTTATGAATTACAGATTTATAATTGTAAAAGATCAAATGTATATTATATGCTTTTTAATTCTTCCAGCAGTTGGGATCATGCTCATGGCTCCTATTTATAATGATATGTTCTTACTTTATTCCCAGTGATTTCCTTTATCACAGTCTTGCTACATATTCATTTGCAATAATGGTGTGGGTTTCTCATAATTCACCATTGCCACTATTGGATACAAATCCCACCTCACTGTGAATCCTACACAGTAACTTGCATAACAGGATGTATATTTATATTCAGGAGGATAGGGGACCAGTCTTATATGTCAAGTTTTGAAAATGTAAATTATCTCTTGTCATACAAGAAATATTATAATTTTGCTGGTTTGTAAATTGAGATTAGGAAACTTAAAAAATGGTCTTCCCAAACTTTGGCTGTCAAGACATTATTTTAAATCTTTCAAGTCCATTGAACAAAAGGCAAGGAGAATATTAATGCATCTCTCAACTCTCACCAGTGAAGCTTTCTCATGTAACAGATAGTGGTCAACACAGTAATCCACTACTGGTAAAAAATGTAACAGAGACTATGGAGTCCATGTCCCTGTATAGGACTCCTATATTAAACCTCACCCATCCAGGTCTTAGGGGCCATTTTAGAAGTGGAGATGGAAGACTGTAAGAACCAGGGGTGGTAGATGACCTCAAGAAAACAGTTTTCCATGTGGCTGGGAACTTACTCATATGAATTTGCAGCAACAATGACAGCCTGCACATGACCAATGCAAACTCAAACCAGATGAAAACACATCAGAGAAGTGCAGAAATAAGTCAGAAGCCTCAGCCGTAACTGAGGAACTACTGGAAATTGATTACTTTTGAGTGAAAAGGAGTGGATCTTCTTTAAGAGGGTGATACTACACAGGTTCACTAGGCTCCGGTTAATTGGATTCACACAGAGGAACATTTGGAGACACAAATTTGACTGAATAGGCCTTAACATATATGACACAATGCATGAAATCTGGTGAGAGGTTATGGGAGTTGCAGGTAGGACAGGAGTTTGAAATATGTTGAGACATATTGTATCTGATTCACAAAAATTCCATCCAAAAGAATTATGGTATGGGAGGGCTTTAAAAATCTGTAAACGTAAGTCCATCCACTAAGGTCTGGTCAGCCTGTCTAGAGTCCCTTGTTTTAGGAAGATCTTCTTCACCTAGTAGCAATCAATTGCCAATATTTCTTCAGATAAGTTTGAGGTCTGCTCTTCATTTTGCCAGTTCTATGCTTGGTTTTTGTCTGCCTGAGTTTGTATTGAACTTGTGTATGCTGACACCATTGCCATAGAATCATATGAGCAGGTTCCCAGGCACTTGTGGGACTGTTTCCTTATGGTCATGCACCTCCTCTCTGGCTCTTACAATTTTTCTGCCCCATTTTCTACAATGGTTCTTGAGCCTTGGGTGGGTGAACTTTAATAAGAAATCCTCCAAGGACCATCATTCAGCAGACCTTTGAGCTCTATATTTTGTCCATTTGTGACCTTTTCTGTTCCTGGCCCTCTGCTGCCTGAGGGAATTTTGTTATTGAGAATCGAGAAATTCATTAGTATCCTCTTCTTTACCCGTGTTCTATGTTTCAACAGACTTAGGTATTGTCCCATGAAATTTTCTTCCCTTTCCCCTCCTTGGGAGGCCCTGGGTGGGCTCCCTCCCAAAGCTTCAAGGCTCACAGACTAACATAAGACATTTTTAGTTAGGCTTTTCTTTATGAAAGGGAGTGACTTACAAAGATCTGCAGCATGCTGTTCTGAGTTCCATTACTTCTGCCCTGCCCCCACAGTCTCTGTTAGCTTTTGCCTGAGCCCTGTGGGCCAGAAGTCTTGTCCCAGGTCTGTAAATGCCTCATCTCAGGACACCATTGTCATCTGCCCTGGAGGTAGCACACACTCCCTTTTCTCATTCCAATCTCCTTCCACCACCATGCTCATGCAGGCCAGCACCTATGCTCCACCCTTCTTCCCAGGGTGCCCTGCACTTTCCCTTAGCTCATGCTCTTTGAGGAACAAGTCATTTCCAGACAACACTCCACCCCTTTCCTCCAGCTCTTACAATTCTTCTGCCAATCTTCCGCAAGAGTCCCTGAGCTTTGGAGCTGGTGACAGATGTAGGGTGATCTCTCTTGTCATGGCGAAATTGTGACTTCTTGGGCCTCCCCAGCGTTCATCCTCAAGATGTGGCTACTGATCTACCTCAATGATGTTTTTCCTGCTATAAAGACAAGTGGAAGGAAGTAGATACATCTAAAAAACATGAATATAAATCCATGCCTAGAAGATAATAAAAAGTGTACTTGCATTGGCTTCCCCACTGGGGCCTGTAGTCTTTCTTATCACAGGGGGGTTGGCCTGGTCTACAGTACTAGGAGCATGTCTTATCCAATTAGAAATTTGCCAGTTGTATGTATGTTAGTCGAGCCATTATTGCACTTTCGGCCATTGCTTGGCATGTCCAGGGTGTGTAGCATGCAGGATCCATTGTAGAGTAGAATCATATGGGAAACTTTCTTCACCAACCAACTACATAGCACCTTCTGACACTATAAACACCATCTATCCAGTGGCATGGAGTTTTTGGATTAGCCTCAGCTCCATCTCTTCTTCTCCCACACTTACATCATGCAGTGTCTTCAGCACCGTGGCCTTATCGACCTTTCTAGTATACAACCAACATTAGTGGCAATAGCACTGGTGAATTTGAGGACCTCTAAGATCTTTCTCTGATCAACTGCTTCTATAGGGACAACCCACCCCTGGTACTGTAGTTTTTCTTAACAGATGTATAGTTTCTGTACCTCTGTTTTTATCTTGCCCAACCATAAACCTCCCAAGAATCTTACAGCTATAGCTGGCCTTTGTTTCTTCACGTATCCTTCAAGTGAGTTTCACATTTGTAAAACACACAAAGGTTAACATCATATATTAAACCAGTCATAGACAATGTCTAGCACAACATGGAAATGTTTTATCCATTTGTATCAATGGCTTTTTCCATACATCTTTTTAGGTACCATAGCATGGGAAAGTGGCATTAATTTGTTTAGTTCTTTATTATCTTTAGTTGTCCCTTTGGAGTCAATCCAAATTCTGGGGATTTTACATGAAGTCTCTTTGTATTCCTTTATCCTTGATATGCTTATAAGTGCTGGCTCTAGTTGCCTGACCTAGCTCCAGGCTAAGGAAGGAGGGTGTTTCTCTTGTCCCCACTGGACCTGTTGGTTCCCTGATTCAGGCAGGTCCTGGGTCTGCCTCCTGACTGTAGCCATATCTGTCACCTCTCCATTGACTGTACCTGGCTGCTGGGGTAGGCCTTGCTGGGAAAAACTGCCTCCACCCCTAGCATAGCCTTTATCAGAAGAGAAATGCACCTTATTCAGTCTTTGGGGATCATTAACCATCCCTGGGAGAGGTTTTATCCTTTAAATGCCTTTTGTAAACTTTTCTTCTGGTTTTAAAGCCTTCCAGAAACTCCTTAGTACCAAATTTGGTTCTCTGTTAATTTTTTCTTTGGGAATTTGGGCTCGACATAAGTCTTGACACATTTGTCTTTGAGTAACCCAAACGGACCATTTCTTCTTCTGGTCTTTTTATATCTCTTGTAGGGTGTTCTGTTATTCTACTGAAACATATTACATGCTTGTCAGAGTCACTTAGATCTGCTAAAGCCTGTCTCACTTTACAAAGATCCTGTCCCATTAAAAGGCTTTGCAAAACCATAAAAACTCTATACCATTCTCTAGGCCCCAGTTGAATTAAGCTTTCCTTTGTATCTCTGGTGAACACAGTCTTATCTGACCCATTGAATCTGGCCCATAAAAACTCTATACCGTTCTCTAGGTCCCAGTTGAATTAAGCTTTCGTTTGTATCTCTGGTGAACACAGTCTTATCTGGCCCATTGAATTGGGTATCATACACTGCTTTTCTCATACCTAGTTCTGTCAGTAATGTCTGTCCCTCCTTTATAGTCCTCCAGCCTTGTTAATTATGGGAGTTTCCCTTGGCGATAACCATATATTTTTAATGCCTCCCAACAGCCATCCCATTAAGGAGGGCTCCCCCCTGCATTGACCTATGTTGAACAGCCTATATTGCAAGGATGGATGGGTGGTTATATAACTCAGTAGTGAAGATTCTGAAGGACTTAGACTGATGTTATTCGTGCCCATGTCCCATACCCTCACAAGCCACATGGTGAGGGACTCTTTGATTGCCTGCTTGTAATTTTTTCCTAGTTTTAACAGTCTAGTGTAGAGTATTTCCTAGCTCTACTGTTAGCTTTTTTTCCTTTTTGTATCAAAAGGTTGAATCTGAGGGTAGCTTTAGTTACTTTTATTTTTAGGTTGTTTCTTTTTCCACTATTATCTGTCCTTTACCCTGAGTCCTTGGAACTTGCACAAGTTAAAATGTTCTATTTTCTTTCTCTCTCAAGGACAGCTGAAACTGGATCTGCCATACATCCTTAGCCTTTTCAGCTTCTCCTGCCTTGTGCAAATCTTTTATTAGGCAAAGTGGCCATGCCTCTTCTCTGGGTCCTCCACTTGTGTTCAAGGCCTTTAAAAGTTTTTCTAGCCTTTCTACGATTTTTAAAAAATCTTCACATACCAGCAACTGGGCTATTTCCCCACATTTACAACACAGCTGTGACCCACTCTTCTGCATGGCTGATGCATTTTGAGTTACATATTTATAATCCATTCTATAAACCACATGACTATCCTTAACCCCATTAAGTGTATGGGGTTTGGCTGCCCACTCCCCTGGGTTCTGGCCAGCTTCTCCTGGATGGGTCATGTTATCTCACAGGACTCTTTGCTGCACCCCTCTCTGCCCTTCTGGATTTGGGAATCTAAAACTGGCTCCCTTTCAATCTGCTCACCAGATACTGCTGGAACTGTGCTGTTTTCCCAGACCCACATGCCCAAGTTCTTCTAAGAATTCTGCTGTTCATCTATCTGGCTGGGAGTATGCCAATTTTGTCTAACTAAATTTTCTTCCCTTTTCTCTTCTTGGGAGGCCTTGCTTGCCTGCACTCCCTCCCAAGGCTTCAAGGCTCACAGACTATCTATCATACGACATTTTTAGTTTGGGTTTCCTTTATGAAAGGGAGTGACAGGGTGACTTACAAAGAAACCCACAGCAAGCCATTCTGAATTCCATCACTTCCATGCCCCACCCATAGTCTTGGGCAGCAGCAGTCTTGCCCCAGGTCTGTAATGCCCCATCTCAGGACACCCTTGCCATCTACCCCAGCAGCTGCACACACTTCCTTTTTCTGTTCCAATCTCCTACCACTGCCACTTTTTCCCAGGGTGACCTGCAATCACCTGCCTGTAGTTCATGCTTTTCCGAGGATTAGGTTATTTCTGGGCTACAGGTGTAGGGGTCACATTGTAGATTTGTCACTTAGGCATGGACAATTTATAGACAATGTCCATGTGTGACCACTTGTGGTACTTGGTTATAGTCTCTGACTGGTGAAAAATGAGCTTCTTTGATGAGTGGTGACTGAGATAGTTGTCTGTAAATCTAAGGATACATATTTAAACATAATAAGAAGTCACATTAGTCTAGTGATGTGACAGTCTTGGGGTTTTCTCTAAGATCTATGACCATTCCAGTCATGTGTAATTTTTCCATTATGTTTAAGCAATTCCAAATAAATATAAATCCTTGTACTTACAAAAATTGAAGTTTAAAAATGTATCTACTTCAACACTTAAATATCTCTAAAAAATTCTAGGTATGGTTAAGCAAAAATAATTCTTGCTCTAAGAGGGATAAGAGATACTTTATTTTGATCCAAACATGAGGGACCAGAAGCAATCTCTGGATCTCCTGAATGTCATGTCCCACTGAGGAGCACATTAAACGAACTTCTATGGTCACAGAGTAAAAAGAAAAAGTTATTCATTAATGTAATTACCAAGCACATAGATGGGCACAGCAGGCAAAACTGGACTCAGAAAATCAGGGTAATTTCTTGCATGCATCACAGATTCTGCCTTTTCACATTCTTAACTTTTAGGTTGGTAGAAGCTAATGATGTGCTAAATTAATACATTCCAAATGCTTTACTTTACAGTGAATATTATGCTAGTTCAGATGGAGAGATGAGTGGCAGAGAGCAATTAAGGGGACTAAGATGTCCCAGCACAAATGTGACATTTCCATGGAACTTCATTTTTCAGTTTCTCTGCTTATTTGTATTCAGCATTATGCATATGTTATATGTATCACATATTTGGACATTCCGTGATTTGAATTTTATTTGTATTATATTTGTATATGCTTATTAATAAAATTAATCATTTCAGTACTTAAACATTCTTGAGTAAAAAAAAAAACGGCTTTTAATTTAAAGTTTTCATTTTTGAGGTTTTGTTGTCAAAAGGTGAAGTGCTTTAATTATCAGTTGTTAAATACTGAACCAAAATATAAATGTGTGACCATTAATTATAATGTTTTGAGACAGACTCTCACACTGTCGCCCTGACTAAATTGGTACTCACTCTGTAACCCAGGCTGGCTTCAAATATATAAAAGCCCTGCTCCCGGAGTGTCCTCAGATTGTGAATTACAGATGTGTAAAGAGCACTGATTCACCCTTATTTTTTATTTTAATTTTCTTTTTGTCAGTATCATATATTTGTAGAGTGTATTATGCTGATAATCACCCCATTACCCTGTGTCTCCTCCTCCCCCTCCTACCTCCTACTGATCCATTTCTTCACAACTTGACCTCGCCTACTTACCTGCCTTTATTTCACGCAAGCCTTCAAGCCATTTTTATAATATAGTTTTTTTGTAATTTAAAATATTTTTATTGAGCTTTTGTAATTTCATACAACAGTTCTTAATCTAAATTAGACCCATTTGCCCATCCATGCCTCCCAATTCCCCCAACAGACCTCATGTATTCCACCGTACATGTGAAGTCCTATGCATTCCGGCATTTGTATCCAAATGTACTTCAGTGTAAATTTGTCCACTGATGTCCAGTCAGCCCATCTAGAGATCATATATAAGGCATACTCTCCCTCATCCATCAGCAATCAGTCTTCAGTGGTTCTCAATCTAGTTCCAATCTGTCACCTATTTCTCACCTCTCCTTTCAGCCCTTCTTTAATTGAGTTGACATGGGTCCTGTGTTCAATGACACCACTGCCAAAAGTTCATATGTGCAAGGTCCTGCTTGGAAGCCTCTGCTTCTTTTTCTTCATGAACCAGCTCTGGCACTAACAATCTTTCTGCCCCCTCTTCCACAATGGTCCCTGTGCTGTGGATGGAGGAGTTCCCATATAGGAGGATTATCCTACACTCTATAGTCTCTGATTCTTTAAAACTTACCCAGTTCTGGCCTGCTGGGTGCATCATATTCTTTTGTTTAAGGAAACATTACTGGTGAGAGTTTAGGGATGCATTAGTTTTCCTCTATCCATATGAATCTTAGTTGCAGAGGGTAAAATGTAGATGTGTCACCTAGTACCAGGCATCTCTCAGACATATGTTCTCTGTGTGTGGCCGAATGTGCAATTTTGTAGTAGCCTCCATCTGTTGCCCTGAAGCTTCTTTGATTAGTATGCTTGTCTGTAAATGTAAAGTTTGATATTTAGTATATAGTAAGAAATTTCATTTGTCTAGAGTTATGAAAGAGAGCATCTTCAACAAATGGTGCTGGCAAAACTGAATCTCCACCTGCAGAATGGAACTGGATGCTGCATGAAAGTCAACTCCACATGGATCCAAGACCTCAATATAAAACCTGAAACTCATAAACTGCCAGAACAAAACATAGGCAGCAACCTCCAAGATACAGGCATAAGAAAGGAACCTCTAAATCAGGCACCAGCTGCTTGGACACTAAGGTCAACAATCAATAAGTCTTCATTAAATTTAAGTTTCTGCACAACAAAGGAGACAATCATGGAAGGGAAGAGAAAACCCACTGACAGGGAAAAGATCCTCACCGCCAAACATTTGACAAAGGATCAATAAACCAGAATATACAAAGAACTCAAAAAACTTAGAAATAAGAAAATAAATGACCTAATAAAAATATTGGTGATAGACCTAAACAGAACATTTTCAAAGGAAGAAATAAAAACGGCTAAGAATGACCTTTAAAAGTGCTCAAGATCATTAGTAATTAAAGAATTGCAGATAAAAACCACTTTAAGTTTCCATCTTACCCTACTCAACCTGGCTAAGATCAAGAAAATGAAAAACTCCAAATGCTGGAGAAGATATGGAGAAAGAGGAATGCTCATTCACTGCTGGTGGAATTGTCAACTCCTGAAACCACTATGGAAAAAAGTTTGGAGAAGCCTTAAAAAACTAAAAATGTACTTATATGATCCAGTTATTCCAATCCTTTGCATATACCCAAAGAACTCTTCCTACTTAGAGATAATTGTGTACAACCATATTTGCTGCTGCTCTCTTCAGAATAGCTAAGAAATGGAAACAACCTAATGTCCCACAACTGATGAATGGATAATGAAAATGTGGTGCATCTACACAATGGAATTCTACTCATCAGCAAAAAAAAAAGATGAAATTATGAAATTTGCAGGTAAGTTGATGGAACTAGAGAGTGTTATACTAAGTGAAGTAATACAAATGCAGAAAAGCAAGCAACATATATTCTCCATCATTTGTGGATTCTAGTATCAATCCCTTATATGTGAGTATATAAATTCTGGCATAACACCAAGTTCCAGGAATAGGGGAAGACTACATATTGGTAAAGGAAAAGAAGAACCCGAAAGGGGCATAGTAGGGAACAGATGTTAGCAGGGGGATGGTTGGGAGAGTGGTAGTATTCATCAGGGAGGAGAGGAGGAAGAAACATAGAAGGGGCCATGATGTGGGGGAGGGAGGAAAGTCAGGAGAGGGAATTTGGTGGGAGGTGGCGTGTATTGAGGGAGAGTCCAGATAGTGGAGGTGCTGTGACTTGGGGGAGGATGGATGTGGAGGGGATCAAAAAGGGGGGGTTAGGGAATCTAGGGGGAAAAGTGATGTCCTCGTAATCCCATGAGAAGTGCACATACTGTGTCTGAACATTAATGCATATGTATACCTGGAAGTTACTTGGAAAGAACACAATGTCAGACGGAAGAGACCTCCCTTTGAGTGGTTGGTGAAGGTGGTTCAGGAAACTCCCATAATAACACAAGATATTACCAAACCTCTTGATTATCTTCCAGAACTAGTAGATAAGACCCTGCTACTGAAGACAGCACATACTTAGGATATAGGACTTGAAACAATGGACCAGGAACTGAACTAAATGCTTTCTAACCAAAATTTGGCTATCATGATGTAAGATGATGATATGCCAAATGCCAAGGGAGAGAAACAATCAATGGTCCAATCCAGCCCTAAAGCCTAATAACCATAATGACCGGCATGGCCAACCATGTCTTTTGGCACAGTAGTGGCACTGGTATCTGGGGGGCAATCAAGAGCTATGTAATTGGACTTAAAGCCCTCTCAATGAAAGGGAACTCATGGGTGGCACTGTGAACTCAACCATACACACATGGCAGGAAAGGACAAAGATCCTAGAGAATACCCTCTCATATCTCTAGACAAATGAAATTTCTCACTATATGCTAAATAATATAGATTTTTTTTTTAAGTATTTGCTTGGGGACTGGAGATACATGGCTCAGCGATTAAAAGTACTGGCTGCTCTGTAGAGTACCCAGGTTTGGTTCCCAGAACCCATATGACAGCTAAAAATTCCTTCTAATTTCTTTTCCATGGGATCACACACTCTCTGGTCCCAGTGGGCATTGCATGTATGGATGCATTTACATAAATGCAGGCAAAACACTAATACAGATAAAATAAAATAAATACATCTTAAAAATTTTTTAAAAATAAAATCTTTAAAAGTGGAAACTATGAAAATTGATCCCTTAGCAAAGTTTTCCCTGTGAATTATTTTCTCTGTAAGTAAAGTCTGTTTTTGCTAGAATTCAGCAAGGCCAAGTAATTTTTACTGCTTGGTTTTAATTTTTATTGAATTATACAGCAAGAATTCTTGTTCTCAAAAATAAGTATATAGAAGTGAAATGTTTTGGAGACTTTTAACAGTATAAACAGAATGATTTACTTTAAGATTAATTTATCCTCAGTTGTCCCTGAGCATATTAGATATTATTGTGAATGTTTGAAAGGAATACATCTCAATAATTCTTAAAACATGAAAATCATTTGTGAGAGGTTTTGTTAGTCGTTTGTGTCCCTTACATTTGGCATGGAGATGAATGCACCTCGTTGCCCCTTTTTACTTAGTAGACATTTGAATACACAGGACAAAATGCCGAAAGCAAGAACAAAACATTGAGATATATTTTTTTTCTTTTGAAAAACAGAAAAAATCATGGGTCAAATATCAGTTTCAAATGCAAGCATTGATAATAGAGAAGCAGTCATTAGAAAATAATTTCAATTTGGTTCTTTGAAAATTGATCTCGTTGAAATTATCAGTCTGCATAAAATAGCACTTCAGTTTTCTTATAAACTTGAGGGTTAGCAGGCTTCGGATGAAAATTAGGAGCTTATAGAGGCCTGTCAGCAGTTGATACTGTGAAATACATGTTCATGAAGGATCAATGTGATTATATAAAATAGATTGTAGGTGAGCAAGAGAAGCTCCTTCTCTGAGGCATCTTTGAAATGAGCTCTTCCTAACTCAAGTGTTTTTTCACATGCTACAGTGAATATTCTTATGCTTTATAGGTCAATGAGCAAAATAGTAAGTAATTCATAAAACAATAGTTTTGAGATCACAAACTTTAGAAAATAAAATATAGCCATGCGTTGCCTGATTATTTATGCCTAAATATGACTTCCATAAATACACTCTACCAAAGTATTAACAAGTAAATTGAACTAAAGTAAAACCTATTAGACATCAGGATGGTAATACCAAATTTAAAACATTTAAAAAGCTGAATATTATATTTTACCTCTAAAAACACATCAAGTTGAAAGAAAATAAACTTTACCTAGTTTATTAGTTATTTTTCTGTTGCTATGATGAAATACCATGACAAAGGCAACTTATAGAAGGAAAAGTTTATTTGACTTAAGGTTCCACTGGGATAAGAGGCCATCACCTCGGGGAGGTATGACATGAAGCAGCAGCAGTAAAAAGATGAGATATATAAAATCTCCAGGTAATTCAACAACGGCTATGCCAAACAGGGTACTCTGAGAACCTCATAGCTGCTCATGAGACTGAATGTTTTTCAGGAGTCCCAATCTGGTGCTGAAGGTCTGGAGGATTCCTGGATATCTGGTGGTCTGTATTCCAATTTGGAACCCTTAGAAGTAATGTTACAGCAACAAGATAGAAAAACTCATCAGTGAGAGCAAAGACAAGCAACACAAACCCAAAGCTCCTTTCTATATGTCCTTTAAAATGGGCTGCCACCAAAAGGTGTTGCCCATATTTATGCTTCAATTAATCTGATCAAAAAAATCCTTCACATTTGAATCATTTCCGGAGCCTGCAATATTCTTATCTGTAGGAGGGAAAGAAAGCCTTGACTGGTGAATAGGAGCTGTGAAGGAGAAGTAAAGGCAAGAGTAATTAGCGTTACAAGTTCCAGAAAGGGAACTAGAAAAATGTCAGAACAGGGCAATTTTCAAATGTTCACATGAGAATCCATTGGAATTTCTTGACAAAGACTTTCAAAAGAACCCCTCTATTGGCTTCCTCCTCATTTTTCTGTTGTCTGCCAGAGCTGGACTCGAGAGTGATGGATTCAGGATTTGCTTTCAGGCATTTTGATAGCTGTTGGAGTGGTTAGAATCAGTGTCACTTTCCTCTCAAAGGCTTTTATATAAGAGGAGAAAACAAATTTATCCATCATTTTAGAACAATATCAGGTTGTCTCCTTTAGCTGCAGATGGACACTACAGTTTTGGAGACCAAGATTTGAAATCTTACATCTGAGCAGCACTTTCTGATGAGGAACAAAATCATCAATGAGAAATAATTGTCTAACTTTTT
>NW_008348789.1:333276-339637 GCF_000622305.1 Nannospalax galili
CCCTTGGTTCTTTTTTTTTTTTTTTTTTTTTTTACCAGTTCCATCTATGTGAAGATAAGCCAAAGCTTCCTTTGTATGCTGCTCTTCTTGGTACACTGAATGTTCTTAATCTTTAAAGCAGGTGAGTTTAATATATTAGTAAAGACAGATTTTCTACAAATTTCTCCACTAAATGCCTAGGATAAGGTGGAAACCTAGCCCATCCTGTTTATTAATGCCACTCAGCATTCAAAATGAAAGGTTCAGAGAAAGTATCTGACTTCATGGCATTCTTTTAATGGGAAGAAGACAATATAAACTGGGAGGAAATCATTCTCTACTCACACAGAGTTTTCACAAGCAAAATAATTAGCAATGATGTACAAAATGAAACTGCGATGAACACAAACATATTAGAGATGCATTGATACCTGAGGCTTGTAAAAATTGCTGACTTTCAAGGAGAGAGTTAATGATCTCTAATTGTGTTGGAATTTGAATGCAGTAGGACAATAATGAAGATAAGGGATTTGCATGTTAACATGAGACATATTAGGGGAGTAAGTGTAGGGAGTTCGGGATAATTAATTCTGGATTCTAGGCATCACATTTTGTGTATATAAATATGGAGTATATATACCGAGTTCAGTTTTAAAAAGATCTCAAAGTACCCAAAATAGATTATGAACAATCATAACATTGTATAGGAGATTAAAATGTATTTTTTAAGTTTTTCAATGACTATCATGATTAGTTTTTACTGTGTTTGCTTTTTATAAGATGATTTCAAAAGTCTAATAATGGGTAGACTCATGCTTCCTTGCTTAGGTGTGTAGGAAGTCTGTATGCAGTACCACTTAGAGCATTTATCCCATAATTAATCCTATAGTTTTTTGGAACTATGATTTACATTTCTTGCTTTGTTGCTGGTTATTTGCTTTGTTTTCTTTAAGTGTATGCATGGAGGAGGGAAGTATGTTTGTGTTTGTGTGTGTGTGTGTGTGTGTGTGTGTGTGTGTTTCTGTTTAGGTGAATGTAAGCTTTACTCTTTCCAAGGGGAAAAATAGAAAAATTAAAATTGTTGTAGTATTTTGAATCTGATGTAGTCAAGTTTCTATATATTTTTAAGAATAAGAGTTTATGAGACTATTAGAACCATATTATTTAAAACAGACTGTTACTGGGTAAGGGAGAGCATGCCTTACATAAGATGGGCTTATCTCTAGATGGCCTGACTAGACTCCAGTGGACAAATTTATACTTAAGGACATATAGATACAAATGCTTGGCTGGATAGGTTTACTGAGGTCTGGTGGGGGTGGGGGATTGATGTGGGAGGGGTGTCTAAATTTGATTAAGAACTACTGCATGAAATTACAACTCAATAAAAATTAAAAAAAATAAACAGACTTCTAAGAAGTTATTTAGCCTTATATAATGTAAATTTAAATTAACATTCAGAAAAAAAATTAGTCAACTCTATACCCAAATATCTCTATTTTCAGGACTTGAGCATCTGTGCGAGTAGCAAACCGCCAATGCTTTTCATTACTCACATTTTGCTTATGATTTTTCTGAAAATTATTCCTTCATCGGCTGCTAATAGCATTAACAACGAAGTTATTTAGCCTTATATAATGTAAATTTAAATTAACATTCAGAAAAAAAATTAGTCAACTCTATACCCAAATATCTCTATTTTCAGGACTTGAGCATCTGTGCGAGTAGCAAACAGCCAATGCTTTTCATTACTCACATTTTGCTTATGATTTTTCTGAAAATTATTCCTTCATCGGCTGCTAATAGCATTAACAACTGTACACTACCAAACATCAGAACTTTCAATTTATAAAAATTATTTTACAGCATTTTAGAGAAGTATAATCAACTTTTTTTTATTTGTGTGTGTGTGTGTGTGTGTGTGTGTGTGTGTGTGTATGTGTGTGCACCTCTATGCAGTGGCCAGAAGAAAGTATTGATTCCTTAAGCTAAAGTAACAGACAGTTCTGGAACCACTTGATATGCGTGGTAGGAAATGGCCTCGTGTCCTCTGATAGAGCAGCAAGATCTCTTAAAACCTGTGGCATTTCTCCAGCCCGAGGGAAGCATTATAAACATTGTAAGTTGTTTACTAAAGAAGTTTAAGACCATGCATTTCTGAGGCAGGGACTGGCAGTTTTGGGGATAGTTGATCACTCTTCCTATTCATGTCAGTTGAAAATTTAAATTTATTGACAGAACAGATAGTGCTATTTTATGAGTGAATCAAATAAAATTTGCTTACTTAAAACTTAGAGAGACAGAGAAAAAGAAACCTGTCCAAATTGATGGCAAAGTGTTAAATACTGTGCTCGAGACAATGTTTCAAGTTGTACATCAACATCCCTATCAGGGAAACATTGGTGGACAGATTTTGTTTTTCAACTGTGATTTATGTGTCTGCATGTTTTGCTCACATTTAGTTAAGTGCACCATGTGCATTCAAACACGCAGAGACCTGGATAGGGTGTCAGATCTCCTAGAACTTGGGTTACATGGAGGCTGGAAACTGAATATGGGTCTTCTGTAAGAGCGGCCCGTGCTCTAGTCCCTAGCCTACAGATTTTAACATTAGGGTTTTACCACAGCCCCGAATGTAGTTTATACACATAGTTAGAAAGATTTTTGTTTTAGGCTTACCTGGATATGTGCCAGGGGCTAGCTTATCTTGGCCTAGTGCACTTCATCTATCATCATTATGCAATATGCAATTTTGCCTTAAAGCCCTAGCAAAGGTCGGTGCATTTAGGCATAACGGCAGGCCTTATGCTTAGCCTCTAAAGGATAAAACGTCCTTCTTTAAGTTTATGCTTACACCTGGAACAGAGTTTTGGAACTGCAATAAGGGTCACTTGTTCCTATGTCTGTGGAAGCCCATGAGATCAGCTCTGAATGCTGCCGCCGTTGAAGTTCTGACACAGGTTCACCCACAGCTGTATACAATTCATTCTGATTTTGACAGAGGGAGTTGATTGGATTTTTGTAGACTCCTACAACGGTCTTTTTTTCTTTTTCTAGATTGAGCTTTTTAAATTTTGTACATTTCCCACTCAAATCCAGACCCCCTCCCCTATCCATGCTTCCCACCATTCCCCCACCAAACCCTATGCGCTCTGCCAAAAATGCTGAGTCCTTTCCATTCAGATATTTATATGCAGTTTAAGTAATGCTGTTTGCATTCAACAAAAAATGCTTACTAATAGTGGCTAATAAGCCATATTTTTCATTAACTCTGATTGTTTAGGCCACTTCTCATATGTTGAAAGTTTCCCCGAGAGGTAATTCAGGAAACTGGCTTCATTTCTTGGTGCTCCAGCTTTCTTGACAGACATCAGAATTCTCCATTTTCAGCTGACAAGTGAGAAGACATGAAAGATCATGGCAAGGACATCAGAGTGCAATGGACTTGGAGTCAGTCCTCGGGAAGCATGTATAAGCAATGAATCCACAATGAAGAAGACACAATATAGTGAATAGCTACCAAACTTTGTGTAACAGGGACTGATAAGGAAATACTAAGATGTTATATTATACAAAGGTATAGAAAATATATATTGTTCAACTACACTTGGCCTCAATTACTGACGTAATGGATTTGCAGGTTTTGTGGGCCAATGGTATCCAGATTGGGTGGTGATAGCAGTGACTACAACTACATTCATAAAGATATTTGAACACGGTCTTCTAATATGACATGTTTTCTGTGAATATGCAAATGACCTTGTGGAAAGCCGTTCACACCAGTACAATGCTCTTTCTATAATGCATCTCCTAACCTGGTTTCCTATCCTTACAATCTCATTTGTTTTCCATGTTTTATTATTAATATATATTCTCATACTTAAGTCAATATAAATCTCAACTACATGAAAGAAATGATTGAACCTTTAAAATTACATAATATATCACTTTATGATATGCTTGTGTTTTAGAAAAAAAAAACAAAAACCCTGCCCATTCGTTCTTTTCATTTCTGTTGATTTAGTGTTAAATATATCTTCTAAAATCTTTTCTGTATCTCACTGACATCTGTTACTTACCATGATCATTGTATTGCCTGATGACTAACGTCATCCATTCCAACAGACACCACACAACTAATCAGTGCTGCATCACTTCGTCAAGAATCATGTAAATTATGATCCTAAAGTTATAATTTGTTCATTACTGCTTATTTGTCCAAGTTACAAGAGGACACACAAAAAATAGATATCAAAATTATTATTCTCTAAACCTTTCTAAATGCTTTCATCTTAGAAAAGCCATTGGGCCTGGAATACCCCTGAAGTTGAGTAATGTTAGGCATATAGAAGATGATATAACAAAGACATCCTAAAATACAATAGTATGATTAATTGCTTAATTTATCCTTTCTTCAGCAGTCAAAATACATGGTATTTAATCTTTGATTGATACTCTACTAAAGAATCTTCATCTTCTTGTCTGTTGATGTTTAGCATATTGTCTTGTTTGTATAGCCAGTCACTGGCAGTTTTTGTGTAATGTCTCTATTCAGTTTCACTGACAACAACACAAAGTATACGTCATCTAAAGAAGAAAACGCTGAGATGCAGGACTCATTTGTTGCTGAATGACACCACTTTACTCTTGCCTCAGGATCATATACATATTTTGAATTACCAAGAGCAAAACAATTGTATGGAACATAGATAAAGCTATGGAATTTGTGTTTTTTAAATAATAATGTATTAGCTCACATTACCAATGAATATTTCACCATATCCTATGTTCTCAAAAGCATTCCCAGATTCATGTTCATCTTACATATGAATATACAACCCCCACCAATTGCCTTCATGGAACTGAAAGAATACAAGCATGAAAATGCCTTTGAGGAGAAACTGAAAAAAATAGAAGCAGAGCCATGATTCAGTGGATGGCATTCAGGGCACCTAAACATGTTTGTTGCAGTGTAATTTACATTTCTTGTATAGTAAAATTTTAAGTATTTAAAACTTATCTCTTTGCAGTAGAAGTAAAATATTTTGGAAATAATAAATTGAAATCAATGTTTAATGAAAGTGTTAGGACAGTGTTAATGAGAACTACATAACTTATGAAACTGAAAGTTGCAATTTTATCCATATTAGGGCAGATACAATTTTTTTTTACAAATGAAGAGGTAAAAAAAATATACTGTGACCCTACTTGAAGCCAAGAATAAAAAGGTATTCAATAGCCACATGGATGTGTGCAGAAGACTGAACTTTCAGAATAAATGTTATATTAACTGCCTTCAGGAGATCAATCAGAAAGGTTAAAATTTTCTCTAGATACTACAATATAATAAATTTTCATAGATAAGATTCAATCCTTCCTCAAAATCACTATCATCAGGGATAGGGAGATCACTCATTTGATAAAGTGCTTACCTTGACAACACAATGGTCTGTGTTCCATGTCCAGAACTCATACAAGAAAAAGAAAGCAAGGTGTGGTGGCATGCACTTGTAATCTCACTGCTTGAGAGGCAGAGGCTGGCAGAACCTTGGGACTTGCTGACCATCTAGGCTACATTGCTTTCCAAGTTCTAGACCAGTTAGAGACCTTGTCTCAAATGAACAATATCTGTGACTGAACTTTGGTCTTCACACGCAACTGTACTCACATGGTGTTTTGCCTAAACATACACAGGAAAATGTACATACACGCATACAAAATCACCTTTATTGATTATCATCACCACCATCATCTTTATCAACTGTTCTGTAATTCAAACATGAGACAGGTCCATAGGATTCTATTTTCTATGACACATGGCTCTAACTCCTTAGGAGTGACCCATAAAACTGAGATAAAAGGTGACTGAAAGTAAGACGCTGATAAACTTTAGAGGACTAAAACTCCAGAGTTTGATACTACTTCTCACTTCTCATCAAAGAAGCTTATTTTTTTTACCAAATGGAGGCTATTACAGAAATCCACAGTGAGTCGAAAGGGAGAGAATAAGCGTATATGGGGTGTCACCCCCCAACCAAATGGTACATTTACAACACTACCCATATATAGAAAATATTTCAGAAGAGGAGTGCAAATATTTAAAGAGCCAGAGAACCTGATGCCTGCTGAGATAGTGTCTTCTAGACATGATAGAGATGCTCAACTCATGAATTTTTAACAGCGTTGTTGCCTAAATAAGACCCATATAGTGAACATGCCAGTTTTCATACTAATATGGTGGGGAACATTTCACAAGACTTCACATTTAAATTAACAACTACAGGCAATTAATTCTGCTGATTAAGGGTGAATAATTTTTCTCTAGGCATGAGCCCCTGATAGACTATCCTATCCTGAGTAGTCAACCCCAAACACAAGCAAT
>NW_008348789.1:339681-341795 GCF_000622305.1 Nannospalax galili
AATAGCAAAGGATATAAATATACTCTCATATGTTTCATTAGTTTTAATTCAAAATAAAACCTTGCTTTCTTCTCTCTTCCATTATTGTTCATAATCAATATGTAAACATATTAATGTTCTTTCATAACTTCATGAGATTGCATTTGAATATGGGGATTTCAAAGTCATTTTCTAAGAATTACCTTAGTTGTTACACATTTTGTCTATAAGTTCTAAGTAATTTCATTAAAAGCCCAGTTTAATTGCTTTAAAAGTGAACATAATGATACTCAGTTTTATAGATTTGGCACTTTATTCTCCATGAATTAATCCCCATAAAGATTTTATTTCTATCTGAATTCCTTCCCTTAGAATTCAAGCACATTGGGTATGAAGCTTTTTACAGTCTACAGTAAAGCATAAGAATTGTTAAACATGTATTGAATATCTGACAATTGAATCAAAATAATATGTGATTTACAGAACACACAAATAAAAAGTCTATCAGCAATTTCCATATTCAATTTTTATTGTATCAAAAAAGCAAACAATTAGGTATCATGTAGACTTACTCAGAGATATGCTCAAAGAGAGTCAGAAGTGCCTCGGATAAGGCCAGGAAAGGGATGCTGAGAACAAAGGAAGATTCCTAGAGGGAACGTCTAAAATGTCATGAACTATTGGAATTATAACTTTATGATTTGGCAGAAATGAAAGTTAGCTTCTTTTGTGGAATTGTTTCCTAACTCCCAGATAATATTGTTTTATATTCCTTTTAACTTTTCCAAGTTTGGTCTGTAACATACAACTAAAAAATGCAAGCTCAAAGATTCACCTTTGTCTTATACTAGTCACATGTGTATATAGTTAAGAGTGTTAAGACTCAAGTATTATTCAGCTGTATAGATATTAATAGGATTAGCAGTCACTGAGGATAGACTGTTTCCTCATAACTAGTGGCTTACAATACCAGGAAGCAAAACGGCCAGACTCTGGTTAATGGTCAAAAGAATGAGATGTGAGGGTATCACTGGCCCTTTGCAGAGACATTATATTCTTAGCTGCCTGGAATGTCATGCAGAGATAACTATCTAAATATTATAATATTATTCTCCAACCACAGGCTTTCTGGTAAAGAACAGAGACACATACAGTTTTCTTCCTTTAAGGGTTAATTCAAATAGACTCGTTAATCACTTGGATAGGAAAACACTCTTCAGGAAAAGCTATAATGTCTAGAGACTTTGTAAAGCACATAAAGCATATATAAAACGTAGTCTGACATAATGGTCTATTTGACCACTCTCACCCCTTGAGGCTGAGCTTTATGACAAAAATCCATTTGACCATTGCTAACTCTCACCCACTGGAGTGCTTCACTCCACTCTATAATAATCCTTCTCTAACTTTTACAGTATGTTCTGTGGGTCTCATTATTCCACTGAGATCACAAGGACCAGGGAGATGAGGTTAGTTCAAAGTAAGAGCTCTCTGACAAAACGAGAGGTCATTACATAAAATTTCATAGTAACTGGTGGCTTTTCTGTTTTGGGAGAAACTCTATAGTAGTCACTTTGAGCTTCCATAAAATTATAAAATGGGTTGATTGTTTAACAAGTGATTATGGAATAGTTGTTTCCTCCAGGGATAGCATGAATTCTCCATCCAAAAGACTACAGGAGAGATCTCTGTGATTATATAGAGAATGCCTAGTCTCTCTAATACCATTTTTAAAACGAAAGTACAGTGACAACTCAGTCCAATGGTTAAGGATGGTTAAAGAATCATTAATATTCTCTCTTAGATGATAGAAGAATTCCACTGTACCCCCCATTCTTCATCCTGGGAAGTGGAGAACTGACAGATTAGTCTTCATCGATGAAGCTCACTAGGTCATTACTTTGTTCATGTTGTATGTTTCAGTAATGCACCTGCTTTTTAATAACCCATACATCTGCAAGTAACTGTAATAAAATCTATGATTCACCATATATCAATGGCCCCAACTATTGTCCACTAGTGGTTTCCTATCTGTTGTTAGTTGGCTTTTCTTTACATCTTTGTAGAAAAGCAGCACAATGAGAGAGATACAGAGAAACATAGAGAAAAAAGGAGAGAGGAGAAGAGAAAAGAAA
>NW_008348789.1:341916-407016 GCF_000622305.1 Nannospalax galili
CTGTAAATTTTTACGTTTAGAGTTGAATTGATACAGTTATACACTATTGTACTCAGTATAAACCCTTTAAGACATAAAATTAAATGAGGTTTTAAACTTTTTAAAATTCCATTACTAAAATACTTTCATACAGAAAATTCATTTTTAATATAATTGACACTAAGATGCACATGCGTTTCTAATCCCTATATATCTGATTATTACTAGTCACAGTCCGTTACTTTCTGAGCTCCTTGGCATCTGAGCATGGATATAAAGACATCAGGTAGATTTCAATGGTAATGCTTTTCACATTCACCAATTATTAAGGAGTAAATATTTATGCCTTGAAGAATTATTATTTCTTTTTAATTTTTAAAAATTTATTTATTTATTTTTACACCCGCTTCCCAGGTAGCACCCTCCCATAGCCTCCCTCCCCCTACTAGAGCCCTTATACTCTGATATCCCTGCTACTGTCTGCTGTGTTGTTGACACCCCAAGCCATTCCCCACTACTTGTCTTTCTGGTGAATCTAGTCAGCCTATCTAGAGGCCTTTGCTTTAGGAGGGTCAGCTGTTCCTCATCTAGTGGTAATCAGTTGTCAAATTTTATTTTTTTAGGATTTTATTTATCGCTTTTATTTTACTTTATTTATATGAATGTATTGCCTTTATGTTCATGATTGTACTCGGTTTGTGCAGTGCCCACAAAGGTCAGGAGTGGGCATCAGATACCCTGGAATTAGAGTTAGGGACAGTTTTGAGTCACCTTGTGGGTGCTGCAAACTGAACCTGGGTCCTCCATCAGTGTTAATCATCTCTCCAGCCCCATAATTTAATGATGAGGTAATTATACATGAATACAAATATGTAGTCATGTTGCTGTAACTCTGTCATACCACATCAGTGTGTGATTTGACAATACAAAATAGGGCAATGAAACACAAAGTATATGACAAGTTCCTATCAAGTCAACTCCTGACTAAAATAACATTTCAACATGGATTTTATCATGCCAAAGTTGATGAAAGGAATAAAACATGATATATGATTTTATGTTTGTTTGCCTTGCTGTTTTGCTTTTTTATTGAAATATATAAAGCAAATATTACTTTGATGGAATTCTCTCCTGAACTCTCTATCTTCAAAGCAATGTATCCTGAGGAAACTTCTATCAACAGACAGTAGCAAAACTACACTTGAATTCTCCACAATGAGGGGATTGAATAGTGGAACTGGAAGAGCTGTGGTAATACCAGCCTACACACAAGAGGAAATATTGTCAGATAGCGGAAATTCTGCATAAGATATTGTAAAATTTCAAGTAATCTACTTGATATACCACAAATGGCTACCAAAACTATTGATAGTTTTATTAAAACTGAAGTGAGATTAAGGGAGTGTGTGTGTGTGTGTGTGTGTGTGTCCCACGGGCCTGGTTCCTCCAAGAGGTGGGGCCTGCTCTAGAGAATTAACTGCAGAGAGATCCTCACCAGAGGGACAGGCTTCTAGGTGCCATCTTGGGATGGAAGCTGAGAACAGGAGCGTGGCAGGCATGGAGAGAAAGATGGCCCTGGCTTCTTACCTGCATGGACGCGAGAAGGGTGCATTTACCAACCAGAACTGAGACTGCCGGCCTAAGATGCATGGGCAAAATTTAACAAAGACTATGGGCAGGCGTGAAACGATCTGGAACAGTGGCTAGTCCCAGCCAGCATAGCTGGGTGCTCCGAGTGTCAGGTGTTTGTTTCTTTGTAAGTTTCTCCATTCCCCCTCACTACCCAAGATATAAATGAAAAATTCAGGTAAAAATATGTTATGTGGTTTGTACAATAGTGCCCTGAGCAAGAGACCCTGAAAAAAGTGAAAGCAATTCAAACAGAGACTGGGAAGACAAAAATTTAGTGGGACAATATGCTACATAATGTTGCTAGGAGTGGACATTTGCTTGGAGTATAATCATAGCATGAGAATTAGGAGGTACAAGATGAAAAGAACTTTCATCTATTTAAAGGAAACTAGAACAGAATGCAACACAAAAAAATTTTAATCATTTGTGTGTATTGCTACAAGAGAAAGAAACATCAAATTAATATGATACATGGGAGATCATATGAATTTAACAATATTTCCAATCCAGAAGAAAATACATGGTTAAAAATTTATCATGAAATTGATGAATAATTACATGAGAAGTTACAGAGAGCTTAAACTTATAGTTTTTTAGACATGAAGGAGTTTGTTTTTTTATTATACTTTGAATATATGTTATATCAATGTACTGTAAATGAAGCTATTAAAAATAAACACTATTGGGACTTGAGACATGACTCAGTGATTCAGAACACTGACAGCTCTTGAGGAAGATCTGGGTTCAATTTCCTGACCTACTTGGTGGCTAACAACAATCTGTAACTCCAATTCCTCTATTGAAATGTCTTCAATATAATGTATACCTAGGAAACTCTCTTCTGACCTCTCTGGGTATTGCACAACACAGGAACACTTACATACATGCAGGCAAAACACTCATACACATAAATATAAAATATAATATAAAATAAAATAGATCTCTGTGAGTTTGAGACCAGCCTGGTCTACAAAATTAATTAAAATAAAAAAATTAAAAATATGTAAAGACTATTGAGAAATTTTTCAAACGTTACTTATTGTAGAAACATAATTGATGACAAAGAAATTGAACACAGATGTACATATACATAGTTTGGGAATTTGAAGCACCAATATAAAGTGTTTTGTTCAAATCCACTCCATTTACTACCCCCTCTTATTTCTTCTCAATTCCTGCTGCCATTCATCCCTCCTAACTTCATGAGCTCTGTTTTTAAGCACACTAAGGATGGATTATTTACATTTTCATTCTCAATATTATTAAAAAACCAATGCATACATTTTGTTAATTTGGCCAGTGAGAGAAAGTTAAGAAAATATAACCATTACAAAAATGTGCCCAGCCCTATGCTGTGGCTCAGAGCCCACCATTCCAGATTGTGAACCCACCACTCCAGATCGCTCCTGCAGCCTGCCTGTAGTCACCAATAGCTTTCTACCATTCCTCCTGGGCCTGCAGTCTCACCCTACAGTGGTAAATGCTGGGCCATTCTGTTCTCATGTGCCCAGCCACTACACCTTCCCGGCTCCTGTCCATGATGGCTCAGAAAGCCCGTTCCTCCCTGGTTAGTTATCCACAGTCAATTCTACCCAGCAGGCCCTGCCCACTCGAAAGAAACACGCTTTTTGGGAAACACTCCACCCCTTTCCTCTGCTCTTCCAAAAGTTCTGCCAATCTTCTGCAAAGGTCCCCAAGCCTTGGAGGGGGTGACAGATGTAGGGCAATCTCTCTTATATCATGGCAAGATAGTAATGTTTTAGGCCTCTCCATTATTCATCTTTAAGCTGTGGCCATTGATTTATCTCAGTGATGTTTCTTTTACTATAAAGACAAACAGAAGGAAGTAGACACATCTAAATAAGGAAGAATGTAAATGCAAATGCCCAGAAGATATCCCACTAGGAGTACTATATTCATTAAACAGCATACTTGTCCCTGTTAGGGCTGTAGACTTCCATGACAAAAGGCATTGGTCTGGTTTACAGCACCAGATGTATGTTCCACCCCTGGGAGTGGACCTTATCCAATAAGAAATGTGTCAATTATACATATGTTGGTCAAGCCATTATTGCACTTGCAGGCATTTCTTGGTATGTCCATAGTGTGCAGCACGCAGGGTCCATTGTTGAGTAGAATCAAAGGGCATCTATTCTTCCCCTACCATCTGTATAGTGCCTTATGGCAATATGAACATCATCCATACAGTGGCATTGAGTTTTTTGGCCTAATCTCAACTCCAACTCTTATTCTTCTCCTGCACTCACATCATGCAGTGTCTTCAGCAACATGGCCTTACCGACCTTTCTAGTGTACAACCGACATTAATGGCAATAGCTTTGGTGATTTGAGGACCTCTAGGATCTCTCTCTGAACAAAAGCTCATGATGGGCCACCCACCCCTGATACTGTAGTTTTTCTTAACGGTTGTATAGTTTGTGCGTATCTGTCTTCATCTTAACCAACCAAAAAACTCCCAAGAATCTTACAGCTATAGCTGGACTTTGCTTCTTCAGGTATCTTTCAAATGGGTTTCACATCTTTAAAACACTCAAAGGAAGGTTAACATCATATATTAAATCAGTCATCAATGATGTCTAACACAGCATGAAAATATTTGATCCATTTGTATTGTGTTTCTTTCCATAAATCTTTGTTAGGTATATTAGCATGGTTACAAGGTATTAATTTGGTTAGTTCTTTGCTATCTTTACTTATCCCTTTGGAGTCATTTGGCACTTGGGGGGTTTTACATGGAATCTCATTATGTTCTTTTACTCTTGATACACTCACAGGTGTTGTTTCAGTTGCCTGACCCTGCACTGAACTAAGGAGGCAGGGGGTTTCCCTTGTTCCTGCTATATCTGTTGGTTCCCTGAGTCAGGCAAGCCATGGGTTTTCCTCCTGACTGTAGCCATATCTGTCATCTTTCCATTTAGCGCACCTGGTTGAGGCCTTGGTGTAAAAGATTGCCCCACCCTTAGTACAGCCTTTACCAAAGAGAAATACACTTTATCTAATCTTTGGGGATTTTTAACCACACCTGGTACAGTTTTTATCCTTTGAATGCCTTTGGTAAACTGTTCTTCTGGTTTTAAAGCCTTCCTGAAACTCCTCAGTACTTAATTTGGCTGTATCAACAGTTGTATCTGAGGGGCAGCTTTAGCTATTTTTATATTTATATCATCTCTTTTTATACTATTATCTGTCTTTTTCTCTGAGTCCTTGGACCTTACACAAGTTAAATCATTCAGTTATTTTTCTCTCTAAAACTCTGCAACTGGATCTGTGTGGACCTCTGTAGCCTTTTCAGCTTCCACTGCCTGGGGCATATGTTTTATTATACAAATTGGCCACACCCCTTCTCTGGGTTCTCCTTTTGTGTCCAAAGCAGTAAATGTTTTTCTAGCCTCTGAAAAACCTTTACTAAATCTTCACATACCTGCAACATACCTCCACGTTTACAACACAGCTGTGGCCCACGTTTCTGCACCACCATTTTATAATCCATTGTAAAATCCACATCAGCATAGCCATCAGATCTCTAGCTTTTTCCAAAGTTCGGTTTGTCATTTCTAGCCCCACCATCCTGCTGACTTGTGATAATTATGTTGCCTGAGATCTCTCGGGGTATCTTGCGCTATCAGACAACCCACATAACATATCTTTATGTGAATTTATTATAGTTTATACTGTTGGGGGTGGAAGGAACTCAAAAAGAAAGGAACACCCAGTGCCTAGCTCTGTGCCACAGCTGAGAGCCTGCCATTCCATATCGCTCCCACGGCCTGCCTGTAGTTACTGCTAGCTTTCGTCCACTCCTTGTGGGCCTGCAGTTACACTCCAGTTCATTAAATTCCAGGCCATTCCTTTCTCACATGCCAGCTCCTGTCCAAGATGGTTCAGAAAGCCCCTGCCTCTATGGCTAGCTCTCCGTAGTGACTTCTCTGCAGCAGGCCTTGCCCCTTGGAGGAAACAGGCTTCTTGGGACACAGTCATGGAATTTTTAGGACATACAGGTGTGTGACCATGCTGAAGAAGTGTGTCACTGGGGATGGGCTTTGAGAGTATATAGACAAGCCTACTTCTAATCTGCTCTGCTGTGTTTGCCTGCTGAAAATGTGGGTACTCAGCTTTCTGCTTTGGCCACCTCTTGCCACCATGGCTCCTGTGTCATTCCAGCACTCCCTCGGGAACTCTAAGCCAAATACAAATCTTCCTTCTATAAATTTATTTGGTCATTTTGTTTTATTCGAGCAACAGAAAAATAAGTGATACACATGACCATGACACTCATGAACTCACAGAAGCACAGGGCCTGCAACAAGACTGAGTCACTACACAAAAAGTCATAGTTGGAATTGGGACTCATGGGGCTGCACACAGGGAGCTAATGGCAATTTTAGACTGCTGAAGGAGAGGAAGACATTATCTATAGTGATGTGGGCATTGGTGAGTTACTCATGCTTTAATGAACAGCATCATAAGCATGTCCACCTACGTACCATTGAATAAATCCAAAAGGTCACAAGGCAAAAGGAAAAAGAAAACAAAAGTCATGGAAATGGGAAAGGGACTTGGTGAGAGAAAGTGCAGTTGGGTTAGTAGGTTTAGAAAGAGGATAAGAAATGATGGAGGGATGATTTTCACCAAAATGCATTATGCACATGGATGAAACTATTAAAGAATAAATTAAATAAAAATTTAAAAATAACACAACCATTGTATAAAGTTTTTGTAAAAGTGTTTCAAAATCACTTATAGAGACTACAAATATAATCAGTACCTAAATAAATAGAGGATTAGACTGTGATGGAAGTTTTTGGAAATAGCTTTTCATTTTCAGTACTTTATTGTTATTTATAGCAAATTAAGTAGGTGTTATCAAATACTGAATAAAATTAATGAAGATACAGGGTACATGAGGTATTTTATCAGTCATTTTTGCTGCTGTGATAAAAAAAACATGGCAAAGGCAGCTTATAGAACAAAGAGTTTATTTGACTTTTGGATCCAAGAGGATAAACGTCCGTCATGTTAGGGGAGGCATGGGAGAAGGCAGCTGGAGCCAAAAACTGAACAATTACATCATCAGGCAGGCACAGAAAGCAGAGAGGGATACACTCCAAGTGGAACTGGGCTAAGGACTCTCAAGCTTGCCTCCAGTGACATGCTTCCTCCAGCAAAGCCATATCTCCTATAACACCCCCAATAGTGACACCAAGTATTCAAAAAATTGAAGCCTCTTAGGGATGTGTCTCACGTAAAGCACCACAGATATCAACTGGTCTGAATATTTGAAATGTGCACAATAAAAATTTTAAGGATATTATTTATGTATTAGATATTCTTTGCTAACATAATAATTTACCCTTGCATCAAGGACTATATGAACTATGATTTGTAGTTCATTTTACATGATTTGTGAATGAAGGGACGGTTGTTTGGAATTTTTCATAAAATGCTGAATTCTTAAATATGTTTTGTAAAAAAAAATCTTGTTTTTCCTATTTTCTCTTGTTGCAATTATCATTGCTGAGTTTCTCCATTGACTATTTTTTGTCAAACACTATGGTTTATTAAAAAGTGGAAGAATATTAGATCCCCATTAAGTTCTTTTCAACTCTCTATGTCATTTTGTAGTCTTTAACATCAAGACTATTTTCCCCTGAACTATCTACATATTTAATATCAAGGAATTTTCAGTTCATCTTATTTGCTCACTCATCCAAATCATTATTAGCTGAGGACAAATCCAGTAACTCCCTGATCACCTTGAAATACTGTGCTGATGCAGACAATGGATGTGATTTAATTCTTCAGATATTATTGATGTGGAATTAGTTTTCAGAAATGAAAATCTTTAGTATATACTTAACAACAAGCAATAATGCTTGACAGGAAAATATTATGTGAAATAGTATCTGAGAAAAGCTAGCTTTTATTTAGAGTGAAGCAATAAAGGACATTTAATTTTTGAGATGAAGAAGGCGAAAAATGAAACGTTGTTAAGTCCAAAGGCAGAAAAAGAAAAGGATATGAGGGAAGAACTTCTTATCTTTGCCTACATTTTAAGGACCAGTTCTTAATCTCTTCCATTTACATTCTAAAATCATGTATTTGTTGAGATTTTTCTACTCAGACACACACATAGAACAGAGCTTGTATTATGGATATTACATTTACATTTCTGAAGTGAGACATCTGCTTCCTGTTATTGAACTAACAATTTGTTATATACATATATATATAAAACAATAAAATATTTTTCACATAGCAGCACATAAACAAGTCATAGCATATAATCTACAAATATCACTTTCCTCCATCACCCTTAGTTCTTGCAACAACCGTTACTTGTATAGGATTCATTTCACTCTATTTCCTGATTAAATTCTCTGTAGCTCTGACCCCACTTGGCAAGCATACAGAGTTAAGAACATAAAACAGTTCAGTACTAGGTTTTCTCTTGCCTCGTTGTGAAACTTCTGAAAGCCAACAAGGTCTTTCTCTGTTAGGATTTCCATTTTTTCTTGGCACTTGGAAAATAACAGTCTATGGTGTGAAGCTTGGATAGGTTGAGTATTACAACTAAATGACTGGAAGGCCCCATAAACTGTATCAGAGCCAAGTCTGACTTGGACCTTCTCATGATCTTCCAAAATGACTCTTTCTTTTCCACCTCAGTTATAAAACAGAATTCCCCAAGCCAGTTCTAGAAACTGGAACTTCTATCCTCTAAAGCAGCAGATACAGTGCTCCGTACTCTGCCTGAGTTTCTATGAGCAAGTTAGTCATGAAGGAACCTTTAGTCTGTCATGTTTGACAGTTGACTAAATATTCCTCTTTCTACAGGGAGTTTGTCAAATATCCAAGAAGGAGGATTTGTACACAAAAGCCAAGAAGATTCAGAGCCAACAGCCCTTGTTGGATCGGCCTCTGAGGATATTTTGCCTTTATTTAGTTCATGTCCCTTTTGTTTGTTTCTACCTGATTACTTATACTTCAAAAAACCTAACAATTTTGAACAAATTGATGTTCTTTTCTAAATTCCCTATGTCATTTGTAACTCTGAATTAATAAACTCGATAAGTTTTTTTCTTATTAACCTATCTTTTGTTATGAGTGCTAGCCAAGACTGTTATGATGAGGAAGGTTATTTAATGCATATTCTAAGCATTCAAATTCTTTTAGCAAAAATCTGTTTGTGTAATAAGAAAGACTATTTAGAAATATTGCAGAAAATGTGCAAAAAGTATACAAGTGCTGAAAAATAGGAAGAAGGGCATGAGATGCTGTCTTCTGGAACAGACTGAATCATTGCATATATGAGCAGGCAGCTACTCAGATTTCCACCACAAAATCTGTACTCAACTGGGCCTGTTCACAGCAAGTCATGGATGGAGGAGAGACTCACTTGGCTCTGCCCTCCCTGCTGAACTGTTGACTATTGATGGATTCATGGGGAGGGGGAGTGATTATCTTCAGATGTATCCCCAGTGTTGAGGCAATCATGTTCCAAGCCCATCATCAGATAGATGGCCCCAATTAAATTCAGCGGGTCACAAATAAAGCAGGAAGCCATCAACATGGAAAAGAGATTTGTAGGGAAGAAAAGGGATAACAGGGGTAACAAAGAGACAACAGAAGGTGGGTGTTGAGAGTAATCAGAATTCATTATATACAAGTCTGAAAATGTCAAAGAAAAATGCAATTGGTAAAAATGAAAGACAAATAAAAGATCTGAAAGATGTATGTGTAGTAATTTATAAATGGCCTAGCCTTCTAAATTTAAAACCCAGTTTATATTTCAAGTTGAAAAGTTTGGTGCTTTGTAATTATTTCTGTGATCTGTCTTCCATAATAAATGTTCATAAGTCTAAAAGCAAAGTCCTTTCAGTCAAAAATATCTGATTATAAATTACTCTACTTTCTGTTTTTTCAAAAATAAAAGTCCACTGAAGAATTGCTACATCTAAAATTACATAAATTCTTAAAATTTTTGTATGAATTGTTTTATAGTGTACATATTGAAGGAATTACGAAGTTTTAGGAAGGCAGGATATGTTTAAGGACACAAATTGCAAGTAAAGTACTGGTGACTTACTGCACACAAGTCTAAATCTCTAAAATAAAAATGATGTGGTTTGTTTCAGATCCAGTGACAGTAATTCTCCATTTTATGCATATATATTTTTTTCACAAGTGGAGCTAAAGAACAAGAAACAGGACCATAAATAATTTTATTCATTAAACATTCAAACACAGTAAGACAATTAAAGACTACAAGTTGATTAGGCAAAAGGTACAAAATGATGAAAACAGTTTCAATGCTCAAACCTAAAAACTATATTTTGATGGAAAAAGACTAGTAGAGCAATTCGTATTTATAAGTTACAGAAGACATTAAAGATAAACTAATGTTGCTAACTTCCTGAGGAATTACATCTTGTTCAATTCACATAAGAGCTATAAAACAGTTCTTACTCAATTTACATAACACCTAATTGAAAGTGTCACCATTTTTTTTTTCCACTTACTAAAAGGAAAAAATCACTACTGAGAATTGGATTCAAACTTTTATGTAGTTTTTATCTATTTTTGAAGAAATGGGATATGTGTTACTACAAAATGTTATAAGTTGTCTATCAATAATCGAAAAAATTTGCAATATATTTCAGGTAGAACAACAAATATTTCTAATGTACACACTCATGTTAATGCTATGATCTTTGCCAATTCATCTAGTCACACACTATTAAAGAATTTCAAAATCTCACATTATATATGTGTTTCTTCTAAAAGTGTTTGAATTTAGAAATTCTTAAGAGAACTTTAAATATTAATTTGTAGGTTTGTGAATATCCTGATAACTGAAGTGCCTGTGGAACCAGCAGCAAATTCTAATAACCAATTTATACACATCTTACAAGAGGGATGAACACAGTTATATGTCCAATTTGCTAGATTTCAGTTCACTGAATATGTGAATGCCACCAGGGATCACCTAATTTTATTTATTACAAAATGAAAACACTTTATGAAGCTAGTAAAGAAGAAATAATTATAAAATATAACCAAAAACTAACCCAACTGTCCTAGTAGACAACTTAGAGGGCTACCCTCCTTCTCACGAAATAAGACAACTTCTGTCTTACCAAAAAAGTCTTCTCTGAGAGACATTATAGCTCAAGTATAGTCAAAAACCAGAGACAAAGTGAATCTACCATCATCATACTTTTGTTAAGGAATCAAATATCAGGCTGATGGCCTAGGCCATATCAGATACTTATGTAATACATGAGTACCCCAGTGACTGTCACAGAGTCTAATTCCATTTGATGTAAAAGACCAGATAGGGATTTACCCCCAAGATCAGCTTTAATGTTATGTGATTCACTAATCTCTTAAGTAAATAAGACTTACATTCTGAAAGAAAATCTTGCTAAACTGGATTTTGTCAAAGAAAAAAAAATCATTTTTAGAGTCTATGGATGTAGAAAGTAAATCATATGCTCAAACAAGAAAGACAGTACATAGTTGAAAAGGATTTTTATCTTTGGTTCTAGGAAATTGAAAATATTATTCATTTTAGTGATTTGGTCTACTGATTTTTGGGTGGATCACTTCCATGCTGTCCCCTCTGCTGTTAGTTCATATGGGCAAGTTCCTAGAAGTCTGGAAACATCCTATGGTCATGAATCACCCCCGGTTCTTACAATCTTTCTGCCCTCCTCTTCCACAGTGGTTTCTAAGCCCTGTGTGGGTGAAATTTAGTATAGGGGTCTTATCCAGAGACAGGCATTCTGCAGTCTTTTACTCTCTACACTTTGTCCAGTTGTGGCATTCTGTGTTCATCAGCCTCTGTTGTATGAAGAAGCTTCACTAGTGAGAGTTGAAATATACGTTATTGATCACTTTGCCCCCTATTCAATGAGCATTAGGTGTAGATGCCCCACTGTAGACAGACTGTGGATCTCACAGACACTTATTCTCTCTGTGTGACCAGTTTTGGAACTCTGTGATAGTCTCCATGTGCTGCAGAAAGAAGTTTCTTTGATTAGTAGTGACTGGTACACTTTTTGGTAATTGTAAGGATCCATATTTAGCATACAGGACAAAGTTACATTTGTCTAGGGATGTGACAGATATATACCAGAGTGCTGAATTTACGTCATATCCAACTCTTTCTCTCCCCCATTCAACTCATCCCGTGTTTCACCCACTTCATCTCAATATCTGGACTTCTTTATTATTGCATATATAATCATCCTACTGAGGCCATTTACTGGTTAGTATATGCTAGTATGTACATGTGTTTAGGGCTGACCACTTGCAATTAGATAACCTATCTCAGAGTTTGTCCATGGAGAAACTGATTCTTTCACTCTCGGCAACCATTAATTCCCTTCAGCTCTTCATTTACTGATGAGACCTCATGAAATATCCTCCGTCCACATTGATATGTCAAGTGTTGGTGTGATTGTCTTGTTTAGGAAACTATATGGTTGAACTCTGGTACAGCTTCATGTCATGTCTGGTCAATACTATTTTTGCCATTAAAGGTATCTTAATTGTGCTGGTGTTTGTTCTTAGGTTTTATAGCTAGGTAAGACTACTGATTGTTTTTCTCCCCTGGCAAGTTATATAGCACCTTTAGATATAGGAGAGCTAGGCCTTGAGAAGAACCTCCATGTCAGTTCCAGCTCACTTCCTTATAGTCTTGTACCCAAAGTTTATGGTGTCTTCAGTAATAGGTTCTTTTTTTTTTTGATTTATGTAATAACCACATCATTAGAAGAAGCATTCCTTTACAATGTTAAAATATCAATAACAATTTCCAGAGCAAAGATACATCTCCTTCTAAAGTAGCTGTAACTTTTTAGGTTCACAGTTGAATTAATACAGTTACACAATATTGAATTGAGTATAAACACTGTAAGACATAAAACTGAATGAGTATTTAACTTTTAAAAAAGATCTCCATTTCATTTTAAAATAGACTGTTTCCTACAGAAATATTCTTTTTTTTGTCTTTTGAGACAGGGTCTCCCCATATCCCCAGCTGTCCTGGAAGTCATTATATAGACCAGCTGGCCTCAAACTCACAAAGATCTGCCTGCCTCTGCCTCCCAAGTGCTGGGATTAAAGGCGTGCACCACCATGCCCAGCCTAGATGGTTCTTTTTTAATGCTACCAACACTTAGATGTTTGCATATGCATCTTTAATCTCTATGAATCTGATTAATACCAGTCACAGTCAGTTACACTCGGATCCTTGGCAAATGAGTATGGGCATAAAGTCATCAGGTAGATTTCAATGATAATGTTTATCACTTTTACTAATTAACATGAAGTAAATTTTTATTCTTCCTCCTCAAATATAACTCATTTTCTGTTGAATTTTTGTGTATATTATACAGAACATCCCAAACAATCTTACTCATCTATATACCCTCTTCCCAAATGGCACCTTCAAATAGCACCCCCCCCCAAATGGAACGCATATAACTCTGTCATCCCTGTTACTATCCACTTTGTTGTTGGCACTCCCAGCCATTCCCCAGTGCTTGTCCATCTGCTGAATCGAGTCAGCTGTTCTGGACATCCTTGTTTTAAGAAGATCAGCTGTTCCTCATCTAGCAGCAAACAGTTGTCAATATTCCTTTAGATAAGATTGAGGTCTGCTGTTCATTTTCCCAGTTCTATGCTGGGTATTATCTGGGAGTCTCTAGGGCCAGCCTGGTCAACAACTCAAAGGAAGGTATCTCCTGTCTGGCATTGTTTTTGTTATGTAGCCTTTAGCTATACACATTGACTCTTAAAGAATTATATGGATCCCATTAATCTTTGGTTATACTTTTCTTTTGGGTGTTTAAGCCTATAGAGTTGGCCCAGATAAACCAATTTAGTTTTACTCTTAAGGTCATTTGAGGATCTGTTCCTCAGGGTCACATGGGCTTGGGAGGAACCCTGGCTTCTTTCCAGGTCTCCTTGAGCCCCAGCTGTCCTGGAACTCACTATGTAGACCAGGCTGGCCTCAAACTCACAAAGATCTGCCTGACTCTGCCTCCGCTTCCCAAGTGCTGCGATTAAAGGCCTTTTGAGGATCTCTTCCTCAGGGGTCACATGGGCTTGGGAGGATCTCCTGGCTCCTTTCTTTCACCAGTTCCATCTGTGTGAAGATAAGTCAAAGGTCCTGCTCATAGTCCCCTGGAACTTAGACGACCTAGGAGGGCAAGGAGCAAACACTGTCCTTCATGTCTGTATTAGTTGGGGTTTTCCAAAGGAACAGAACCAGTAGAATGATTATATATGTTTAGAGATTTATTAGCTTAGCTCACAGGATAGTCTGAGTAGTCGAACAATGGCTGCACCACACTGGAGAGGCTGAGAATCCATAGTCGCTCAGTCCATGAGGCTCGATATCTCAGTAGTCCCAATCTGGCACTGAAGATATAACAAATACCAAAAGATCAGTTAGTCTTCAGTCCACAACAGCAGGACGAACTCACCAGTGAGAGAGAAGGCAAGCTGCAAGATTCCAGGCATTCCCCTCTGCCATGGCCTTTTATATGGGCTGCCATCAGAAGGTAACACCCACATTTAGGGTGTGTCTTCCAGCTTCAGATGATCCAATCAACATGATCTATCTCATTTCAGTTAATCCCAGATCCAATCAAGTTGACACCCAGGATTAGCTAACACAATGTCTCTCTGACCAAATAAATATAGGCCTCAAAATATGGCTGTTAAACATCCAAGAAGGTTAACTCCACCAGGACAGATATTATATTCCTTGTTTTTGTTGTATGTAAAATTTGTCAGTAGGTTGTTGGACTAATATGGTTCCCTCTTTTTTTAAAACTAGGTAGGCATTATTTATCTCTTGCATTGTCTAACCCTACCACCATGGTTTCCCCGTTTAAGGTGCCCCCATTTTCCCTATTTCTCCCTTAGTAATACCCTTCCCCTATGGGCCCACCTCTCTTGAGCTCCTTCTTTCCCTTTATCCCCAAGGTTCCTTGTATCCCTCCCCCATTCTCTTAAAATAACCCCATTTTTATCCATATCTCCATTATTAATGCCTTTTTTACTATTGTTCTCTTTCAGATTCTTTCTTTTCCTTTACCTCCCTGGTTCCTTTTCATTAACCTGCTTCCTGTAGTTATGTCTGGATAAGCACTTATCAGGATTCCATGATAGGATCCACATATGAGGGAGATCAGATGCCATTTTTTTTCTAAGTCTGTTACTTCATTTAGTGTAACATTTTCTAGTTCCATCCATTTACCTGCAAATTTCATGATTTAATCTTTCTTTACTACTGAGTAAAACTCCATCGTATAAATGAACCATATTTTCATTATCCACTCATCATGTCACTTGAGGGATACTTAGGTTGCTTCCATATCTTAGCTATTGTGAAGGGAGCAGCAGCAAATGTGGACATCCAAGTGTCTCTGTAATAGGACGAGTTCTTTGGGTATCTAACAAGGAATGGTATAACTGGGTCAAGTGGTAGGCTTATTTGTAGTTTTTTAAAAGTTCTCCATACTGCTTTGCATACGGGTTGAACAAGTTTGCAGTTCCACCAGCAGTGGATAAGTGTTCCTCTGTTCCCACATTCACTCCACCATTTGTTTTATCTATTCTGTTGATCTTAGCCAGTCTGCTTGGAGTAAGATGAAATCTTAAAGTAGTTTTAATTTGAATTTCCCTAATTGCTTCTTAGAAGTCTTTAATTCTTCTTTTTAGAACTTTCTGTTCAGCTCCTTAGCCCATCTTTTAATTGGGTTACTACCTTTCTTGATTCTTTGTTTTTTGAGTTCATTGTATATTCTGGATGTTAAGCCTCTCTGAAATGTGTTGCTGGCAAAGATTTTCTACCATTATGTGGGTTTTCTCTTTACTTCCTTGGTTGCTTCTCTTGATATACAGAAGCTTTTTAGTTTAATGAGGTTCCATTTGTTGATAGTTGACTTTGTTTCCTGAGCAATTGATGCCCAGTTTAGAAAATCCTTTCCTATACCTATATCTTATAGATTATTGCCCATGTTTCTTCTAACAGTTTCAGAGTTTCAGGCTTCAATTTGAGGTCTTTGAGCCATTCGGAGTTGACTTTTGTGCAAGGTGGAAGATAGGGGTTTAGTATCATTCTTCTATAGGAGGAGATCCAGTTTTGCCAGCACCATTTGCTGAACATGCTGTCTTTCTTCCAGTGAATGTTCTTGGCCACTTTGTCAAATATCAGGTGGCTGAAATTGCATGTACTCATATTTGGGTCTTAATTTTGTTCCATTTATCTATGGGTCTATTTTTGTGCCAGTGCCATGATGTTTTTATGTCTATAGCTCTGTAACACAGTTTAAAAACTGGTATACTAATCTCCCATCATTGTGCTTAGCACTCAGGGTTGCTTTGGCCATCCGAGGTCTTTTGTGCTTCCATATGAATTTTAGGATGTTTTCTTCCAGTTCTGTAAAGAATGTCATGGGGATTTTGATTGGCATTGCATTGAGTCTAGAAATGGCTTTTGGTAGAATGGTCATTTTCACAATATTAATTCTTCCAATCCATGAGCATGGGAGGTCCTTCCATCTTCTGATACCTGCCTCAAACTTTTTATTTAAAGATTTGATGTCTTCTTGAGTCACTTTCTTTAAAGACGTAAAATTTTCATTATAGAGGTCTTTAATTTCTTTGGTCAGGTTTATTCCAAGATTTTTTTTTGCAGCTATGCTATTGTGAAGTGTTTCCACATACTCTTTCTCTCATTGTTTGTTATCAATATGTAGAAAGGCTACAGATTTTGTAGGCTAATTTTGTAACATGCCACGTTACTGAAAGTGTTAATAATTTCTAGAGGTTTTCTGGTGGAATTTTTGATGTCTCTTAGATATAATATCCTACCATTTGCAAAAAGGGATAATTTGATCTCTTCTTTTCCAATTATTACTACTTTAATTTCCTGCTCTTGACTTATTGCTCTTTCAAGAATTTTAAACACTATATTAAAGAGAAGTGGAGATAGTGGACATCCTTGTCTGGTTCCTTATTTCAGTGGGAATGCTTCCAGTTTTTTTCCATTTAGAATGATGTTGGCTGTGGATTTGTTATATATGGCTTTAATTATGTTGAGGTATGTTCCCTCCAGTCCAATTCTCTCTAGGACTTTGTACATAAATGCATGCAGAATTTTGTCAAAGGCTATATCTGCATCTATTAAGATGACCATGTGGTTCTTGTTTTTTAGTCCATTTATATGATTTATGATATATATTGACTTACATATATTGAACCATCTCTGCATCTCTGGAATAAAGCAGACTTGATCATGGTGGATGATCTTTTTGACCTGTGTCTGTATGTGGTTTGCAAGGTTTTTTTTTTTGAGAATTTTTGCTTCTATGTTCATTATGGAAATGGATCTATAGTTTTCTCTTTTGGGTGTAACTTTACCTGGCTTTGGTATTAGATTGATGCTGGTTTCATAGAAGGAATT
Organism: Nannospalax galili; assembly: GCF_000622305.1. Taxonomy (NCBI): domain Eukaryota; kingdom Metazoa; phylum Chordata; class Mammalia; order Rodentia; family Spalacidae; genus Nannospalax; species Nannospalax galili. The sequence continues at coordinate 359,033 of NW_008348789.1, forward strand.
TGGAAGTTCTCCCTCCATTTCTATATTTTTTAATAAATTAAGTAGTATTGGATGTAGATCTTCTTTAAATGTCTGATAGAATTCTGCTGTAAATCCATCTGGTCCTGGGCTTTTTTTAGTCTTTTTTAGTTGGGAGGTTTTGTATTACTGTTTCAATTTCCTTATGGATTATGGGTCTGTTTAAGCTGTTGCTCTCTTCTTGGTTTCGTTTTGGTGGTTCCCATGGTTTTAGATACCCGTCCATTTCTTTTAGGTTTTCAAACTTAGTAGCGTATAAGTTTTTAGGATATTCCCTTATAATGTTTTGGATCTTTTAGGTGTCGCGATATTTCCCCTTTTTTCTCTGATTTTGTTGATTTGGAGGTCTTCTTTCTTTCTTTTTTTTAACTGGGCCAGCAGTCTATCAATCTTGTTTATCTTTTCAAAGAACCAGCTCTTGGACTCTTTGAGTCTCTGTTTTATTTTTTTCTTTGTTTGTTTGTTTGTTTCTATTTCATTCATTTCTGCATTGATTTTTGTAATTTATTCTTCTCTGCTCTGTTTGGGTTTCTTTTGTTCTTGCTTTTCAAATGTCTTGATTTGCAATGTTAAGTCATTTATTTAAGATCTTTCCGATTTTTTAATGTAGGCACTTAGAGCTATAAACTTCCCTCTGAGGACTGGTTTCAACCTGTTCCAGAAGTTTTGTTGTGCTGTATTGTCCTTTTCATTTAGTTCCAGGAATATTTTATTTCTTTCTTAATGTTTCCTTTGGCCCATTCATTGTTCAGGAGTGTGTTGTTTAATCTCCATGTGTTTATGTGGTTACTAGGGTTTCTTCCGGTGTTGATTTTAAGGTTTATTACATTGTGGCCTGATAGATTGCATGGAATTATTTCAATCTCTTTATGTTTGTTAAGGTTTTTTTTCTGACCCAGTCTATGGTCAATTTTCGGGATAGTTCCATGGGGCACTGAATAGAAAGTATATTGTTTGGTACTTGGGTGAAATATTTGGTAGGTGTCTTTTAGGTCCATTTGACATAAGGTATTGTTTAATTCAGATGTCTGATAATTCTCTGTCCTGTTGAACTATTTAATAGAGACAATGGGGTATTGAATTCCCATAGTATTAATGAGTTGGGATTAATTTGAGTCTTAAAGTCCTGTAGTACTGTTTTTATGAAGTTGGGTGCACCAGAGTTTGGTGAATATGTGTTCATGATTGCAATATCTTCTTGGTTTATTTTTCCTTTGATCAGAACAGAGAACCAAATGGCCCTCTTTATCTCTTTTGATAGGTTTTAGTTTAAAGTCTGTATTATCAGATATTAGAATTGCAACCCAGCTTTTTTCTTGGTACCATTCGCTCGATATGTTTTTTTCCATCTTTTCACCTTAAGGTAGTGCCTGTCCTTGAAAGTGAGATGAGTTTCTTGCAGACAACAAAAAGATGGGTATTATTTCTTAATATATTCAACTAGTCTTTGACTGGGGAGTTCAGTCCATTGATATTTAAAGTTATTAATGAAAGATGTGTATTGAATCCTGCCATTTTTATTTCTGTTCATATTCTTGATAAAGCTGTACATTTCTACAGTTATACCTTCACTGAATTTCTTTCCATATCCCCTATGGTGAAGTCATTAATTTCTTCAGCTCTTTATATTGCTTCAAGCACTCTCTGGAGGGTTAGATTTGTGGATGTGAATTCATTCAGCCTATTTATGTCATGGAAGATTTCTTTCCCCTTCAACTATAATATATATTTTGGCTGGGTAAATTAATTTGGGTTGGCCTTTGTGGTCATTTAGAACTGGGAATAATTTGATCTAGGCTCTTCTGGCTTTCATAGTTTGCACTGAAAAGTCAGCTGTAGTCCTGAGGGGTTTTCCTTTGTTTGTGACTTGTTTTCTTTTGCAGCTTTCAGTATTTTCTCTTTATTCTGTACATTTAGTGTTTTTTTTTACTATGTTGTGCCATCTAGATTTTCTTTTCTGATCCTGTCTATTTTGTGTTCTATATACTTCTTTTATTTGTATGGGCATGTCTTCCTTTAATTTTGGGAAATTTTCTTCTACAATTCTGTTGAAGATCTGGTCCATGCCATTGTCTTGGAATTCTTCTCCTTCTTGTATGCCTATGATTTGTAAGTTTGGTCTTTTTATGGTATCACTCAATTCCTGCACATTCGATTCTTGTGATTTCTTAAATTTTTCATAGTCTTTTCTTGAGTGGTCCAGTTCGTCCACTTTATCTTCCAGTCTTGATACTCTGTTTTCCATTTCATTCATCCTATTGGTGAGGCTTTCTCCTGTTGTTTCTAATTGGCTTACTGAGTGTTTCACTTCCTTTTTAACTCTTTCTAAATTCATTCAGAAGTTTATCCCTATCTTCCTTCAGTTCTTTGATTTCATAGTGTGTTCCTTAAATTCACTGAATTCTTTTAACATGCTTATAATTGTTCTTTGAGATCCATGTTCTGTGTTATCTCTAGGGGGTTCTTATTGTACTCCTCTACAGGACTATTGCTACTTGGTGGGGATATATTATTTTCATTTTTCATTTTATTATTTTTTCCCTGTGACTTTGACATGTGAATTTCATTTGGAGTTTCTGATTCTTGTGTGAGACTCAAGTCTTCCTTTGTTGAGTTATGTCTACCTCTTTTTATAAACTTTTTGGGCTTTTGGGGTTTACTTGTTGGGCATGAAAAACTGGTTGGTCTAGGCTTCAGGTTCTCTTTTGATATTATATTGGAGTGGCCAAATCTTAAGGAGTTCCCACAGAGGGCCAAGTAAGATGAGGCTCAGATGCTCTCAGGCTTTCTCCTAAGGTCTTGTTCCCTCCAGGAAAGATGCTGCCCTCAGGAATTCTGGAGCTGGGCTGGCCTGGGAGCAGGGCCTGGAAAGATGCTGGTCTCAGGAAGCTAGTGGCTGTGTCACCCAGGGAGGCAAAGGGAGGTGGCAGCAGGAAGAGACCCCAGGTCTCCTGGGGACTACTCCAAGTAACTGGGTTGGTCTGAATGCAAAGGATCAGGAAGCAGTGAGGGTCTGGGCCAAAAGGTCAGGCCCCTTGTCTGGGGTGCCAAGACAAGAAATGGGCCAGTACCCAGGCTAGGAAGAGAGATGGTGTGCGGGAGCTGGGAGAATGAATGAAGCTGAGGGGGTCAAGGCATGGTGGGTGCAGCTGGACTTATCCGGGAAAGGTGCTGACACCAGGCCACATGAGGCTGTGTAGCCCAGAGAAGCAAAGGGAGGTGATGGTGCAGCAATAGGTTCTAACCTTCAAGTTCTGAGAAATAACCAAGGGCAATGTTTAAATTAACAAATGTATTGAAAATGTTAAAATGGCAACTTGTTAAGAAACTATCTGTTATTACAAGAAAATTTATGCTTTTAAAAAAGCTCAATATCATTATTCACTAAAAAATTGAAAATTAATAAATATAATGCATTAAGATGCATTAGAATGCAAGAGGAGCCACTAAAACTGATGTGCTTGTGGTATACAATATGATTAAACCATCTTTCAAAACAGATTTTTTTAAATAAAAATCTTTACACTTAAAGCATGGGCAGTTAAGCCTATCCTTGATGCGAATTACTAAGAAACTGAAGCATATCTTCACATACACATTCTAAAAACAAATCTCTGTGTGAATTTAGAAACAAATTGATCATAATCTCAAAACTGGTGAATGAAGAGGCAAGTCACATTAACTACTCAATGCAAACTACTCAGCTTAAATAAAGAAATAGACTTACTAGGTACATAACATTCTTAAAAGTGCAGATCTATAACCTCAGAAAGCAGATCAGTGATCTTAAGAGCAGGAGGCCAGAAATGGAAAGAATGAGTGTGAAGGAGGCTTTCTGGTGATACCCTGTTCTGTTTCTAAGTTTGGGACATCTGATATATAAAATGATCCATACACATAAAATGCCAACTCCTTAAAGGATGAATTTAATTATGTAGAATGAAATTCACTTTAAAGAAGGAAATTTAAAAATTACTTTCCTTATTTATTAGTCCTATGTCCATCTCTATGCCTTTGACTAAAATTACTTCAAATACCTGATCATTTCTATTCATTCAGCTAAATTATTCTTTTGCAAAACAAATCTCTAAGCTTATCTTTTCTCCAAGTTTTACAAATTACTGTTCTCTCTTTTTTGAAGATTTCATTTGTCTATGAACCTTGATCATTATAATTGTGTATTTTATCTCAATCATGTGTGCAGTTGGATCCTGTTAATAATCAGAAACGAATTATGATAAGAGTATACATTTTGGGAATTGGATTACAAATATGAAAAGTGCATATGAAGGATTTGTTATATGGAAAACTAAGTTACCAGTAATATGGTTTGTAATATGGTTATACTTTTTGAAAATAAAATATGATGTTTTAAGCTTTTTTTTCATATTTGTCTATCTTTTGAGTAATGTTTTATCTAAATCCTAAAGAGACCAGGATGGTAAGGCCATCATTTATTGTATAATTTCTAGGATAAACCTTTGTGGAGCATGTTAGCATTATGATAACAAAGAGATTCAAATTGGATCATAGACTAGTTGATTTTTTTATTACTGCCTCTCAAGAGAAAGGTAATTTTTGTATATTGTTTTGCTTAAAAAGGTTTTTAATCGTTAATTTCCTTTCTTTTGTTAATTTCATAGATATAGTTGTAGAAACAGCTAAAAAGCTGAGGGATATAAAATACATGACCATGTCTTTGTTCTCATGTTTTAATTGCTTGCCATCTTTTCTCTCTACAGTGACACTGTGTGAAATCTGAGCTTCACAAACCTAAGTACTTAGTCTAATGACTTACACAACTCTCAGTAATATTTTTTTAGTGTCTAATTGTTTATCTCATGACAATAAGTTTTTGCAAATGCTGTTTCAAAGTAATTTACCGTGACTTTTGACTTAAAATAAGGTGAAAGTGAAAATCTTTCAGTTCCTCTGACTTCAAAATTTCTTTTCTTAGAAACAATGGTGAACAGTTGTATCTTCCTTGGTTACAAAGAGCATATTAAAGATTGCTTATAGGTGTATGTAATGCATATGTGCATTTAGCAAATAAAAAAGAAAGCAGGTAAGTTTCTAAATGGAAAAAAAATCTGTTGCTATTTGCTGGCTAACATATTCTACCCATAAATTTCTTTGGAGTAATAAAGACAAGAATTTCAAAGATTCTCTAACATAGGTGATGGAGGCATTAATTCCATTTTTAAAAGTATATATTTACTTTTATTTTATGTATGAGTGTTTTGCCTGCATAAATGTCAGTGCACCTGTGTCATTTGTGAAAGTTCCTAGAAAGAACTCCTGCATCTTGGACTGAGTTTCCTGAAAGGCTGACCAACTGATTAGCACTCCAGAGACTGTGGATCATCTGGAATATTACAGATCCATAGCCCATTCACAAATCATCTGGGGACATCTTTAACCCCTTAAACAGCCATACCAAATTTTGGCAGTGGAAAGGAGAGAAAGTGAAGAGCATAATTCTAAGAACATTACTTAAGGGGAGGTTAGTATCCTCTTTGCTTGTCTACCTTTGTTTCATGATTAACATTCTTGTGACTAATAAAATGTATTAACTTAGAAGACCACCAGATCTCACCAAACAAAAGATTAAGAATACCTTCAGATAGCATCTGAGACCTATAGTAGAAACCACTCCACTTTGCTATGACCTACCTACTGAATGTATAAATCAACATATTTGAAGTGTCTTGATTTTTCGCTTTTCTTCATTCTGTTACTGTAAAAATATAACTGTTGGAACATGGAATTTGGGGGTAACTGAATCTGTGTTCCCAGCCATGATCACTCATATTTGGTTCCAGAATAAACTATCCTTTAAGCTCTTTGAGGTGAGTGCTATGCTTTTGCATCGACACAGGCAATGCACACAGAAGCCAGAAGGAGGTGTCAGGTGGTCTGGAAATGGAGTTAAGGATGGTCTTTAGCTGACATGTGGATACTGGGAACTGAGCCTGGGTCTTTTGCAAGAACAGTCAGTGATCTTAATCACTCACCCATCTCTCTAATTACTCAAAATTATTTAAGCCCTAAATTATGTAATGTTGAGTATTTATCTTCTGTTGCCATCTGGGAATATGAGCTTTATATATAGAATCACAAATAAGGAACATAGAAATGACTTTTATAAATGGAAATAATCTGAGCTAATGACTTTTTAATTAGCCCCAGCAAAACTATGTTCTTCTCAGTCTTATGACCAGGGCATCTGATATTGTTTCCTGAGAACCTCAATTTGGTACTCCACCCCAAAAGATAATGAATGAATGAATGAATGGATGTATGGATGAATGAATAAATGCTTAAAAATTAATATACCAAAGTGTTATGTACCAAAGTATTGAAAGGCAGAGCCCTATCTCCATTGCATGTAGTAAAGACTGTAAAGGACACGTGTTCTTGAGTGAATGAGATATTCTAGAACTAGTGATGAAAAGGCTGGATGATCTGTTACAATTAGTTTGGAGCCAAACTTGTACTTTCCCAACTGAAGCTGGGGAAACCATTTTGAATAAAATATTTGGTGGGGTGGCACTCAAGGAAAGTTTCCGAGACAAAGTTCCAGAGACATTTCCATCTTCACAGTTCCAGAAGACAGATGGTTCCAAGAGATATCTAGAGTAATAAACCTCTTCTGAGCTTGGGCCTATATTTTAAAACTAAATTTAAGAGTTAGACTTTTTGTTCAAGTAATCATAATGTTGCCGTAGTAACATTACAGTAGAGGATGGGGGACAGAGTGAATGGGCACCCAAGTGATTCCTTCCAACTTTGTAAATGCATACAATACTTGTAATGTTTCCTATAATAATGCATCTTGGAATCAGGTACTTATTCTAGCCGAGAATACTGGTTAATATCAATATCTCTTCACACATTCTTCAGCAATATAAAAAGACCTCTAGTACTTAGTAGACACATGACCACTGGAGTACATACTACATTCTCTATTCTTTCTGGTTCGCACATACAACTAATTTTTGGAAGTGGAAAGAAGGGCAAGTGATGAGCATAATTCCAAGAACATGACTTAAGGGCAAGTTAATATCCTCTGTGCTTTTTCTCCTTTATAGGAAAGTATTATTTATAGCTGCATCCAGAGCAACATTTTGAAAGCATTGAGAAGATGTTACCGAAATTTCTGACCATGAAAACATTGTTTCTGACCTGAAATTAGGTATAATTCTGAAAGATGAAAACAAACATCAAGCAAACATTCTTTCTAAATTGCCTAAATGAATCCTCAGAATAATTGACTGGAAATTAGATGCATCAGGAAACTTCCAAAGAATTTCAGCACTCTATCTTTTTAAGGTCCTGAACAATTGTCTCTTTCCTAAAGCTTTCCAATCATTGACCTATGACAATTTCAGCTTCTTGTTTGATGTACAAGCCACCTCTGCTCCTGTTACCGTGTGTCTCAGATATAAGTATGCTGCTGGATTACCCTTTGTTTGGTGAGCTTCCTGTCAGTACTATAAAACAGAAAGACCCATAATTTAGGGGTGCCATGACAATGTCTATTGAACTCACTACTTTGCATTTACGGTGGATTGCTGTTTGCCAACGATGGGGAATGGGCCCCACTGTTAACTACTCACCTAATTGCTGAAATAAAAATGGAACTGAGAGCTGGAATCACACAGTTCCATTTAGAAGCACACTCCTATCCTAATGACCTAAAGGTGTTCCTGCAAGATGATTCTTCTTAATAGCCTACAGAACCTCCTGACAGTGTGGGAGCTATGCCTCTAGTACATGGAACTTTGGGGGACAATCAAACTCACAAGCCAGAGGACACTGTCCTGGAATAATCAGCAGGTAATGGCCTCAGATGACTGCCATGATAAGGAAATTAGTGATGTAATACCAAGTGTGTTAGTGTCCAAGTACAACTCTCTATCTCATTTGTAGCCACCACATATCAAGGCTTTCATATGCAGTTTCTCCCCAAAAGGCTCTTGTGTCACAGGTCTGTTTCCCAGGTGCTGGCATCATTGGGAGATTAGTTCCTGAGGCAGGATTCTCCTCCTTTAAGTTGAAATTTTGAGGTTTACCCACCACAATAATGCAAAATTGACTAATAAACTTTAGAGATCTATTTTTTGCTTAACTAGAGAGAAATTAAGCACTATTGTCCTCCTTTCTCAAGAAAATAGAGATGGGTAAAGGAGTACTTGTTAATACGGCAAGCAGTAACACAGGGATGAGCACAACTGATTATTTTTTGTAGTAGTACAAACTTTGCTTTCAGCCAAATTTGAATCTCACACCGTAACTTAATGGATGCATGATTTGGGATACAATGATAATCTTTGAATTAACATTTTTTTAAGTTGGGAGACCAAATATATTCATTGTAATTTATTGCACTTTGTGAAATTTAAATTCATAAAATTATTTTTAATAAGTTAGCTAATTTGCTTATGACTTACTAAAATTATTGCATAGTGAAAATCAATTTAGAAATTTACATGTTGCTTGGAAGTTCTTAAAACACTATTATAAATATAAGTGAACTTGTGCTTTGTAATAAAAAAGTCACAGACACAACTGATTTTCTTCTTATTTTACTTTTAATGGAAATAAGGAGATCTTATCTTAGATGAAAGAGCATGAAAATTTAAATTTTTAGGTATTTAGCCTTTCTAAAATATTTTAAAAGTATCAATGCTGTTGCTATTTAATAAAAATCTCTACTGACATTCTTAAACTAAGTGTACAGGGGGGTGGAGAGATGGCTCAGCAGTTAAGAGCACTGACTGCTCTTGCAGAGGACCCGGATTCAATTCCCAGCACCCACATGATGGCTAACAACCATCAGAAACTCCAGTTCAAGGGGATTTGATGCCCTTCTCTGACCTCCATGTGCATTGCTTGACATGGGTGCACTTAAATACATGCAAGCAATACACTCATACATATTAAAAACAGTTAAAATAAATGACATATTTCAACCTTCTGTACTTAGTCATTTATTTCTTTCTCCACTTGTAAGAATTTTACCAGACAGATTTTCATAAGCCAAAATCACTGCATAGCATAAGTAAAAACAGAAAAGCCTTTTCCTGAACAAGCACAGAATTGATAATTGTATTCATACTGATGAGTACACACAAAGAAAATCAATTTGTGGGAATTTACTTCATTGGTATTGAAACTTTATCTTCACTGATAAGCTTGGCACAAAGTGCATAGCTTGTCTCCAAAGTTCATGGAATATTATTCTCACAATATTGTGTTCACTATTTAGCTTTATATGGGATTACTACTTCAGATTTCAAATTGCTTCTCCAAAAAAGATAATATTAACTTCTAATATTTACCCCTGAATCTCATTTAATATAATGTCAAAATAAAAGGGCATAAAATGAATATAAATATCCAATTTTTCCTTGGTTCTTCAGGAATCATTATGAAAGCTTTAAAAGAATCTGCTGAAAATCTGGGTTTATAACACTGGTTATTTTCTCTATCAATTTAATAAAATGATTAAAGTTTCCTCAATAAGGTTTCTGAAGCAGGTAGAAAAATGTTTTATTATCTTAGCTATACTTTAGGACAGTTGGAAGGGTAGAAAGCATAGCTAATGTGCTTATCCCAGGAAGACAATGTAACTCCCAATGCTTGATTTCTGTGCTATCACAAAATATTTCAGTAGAAAGTCAACATGAGAACAGGATGATTCATTTTGGCTGGAGAATTCAAAAGTTTCTCTCCTGAGTTGCTTGTCCTAGTTCTCTTCTTTAGTCTGGTGTCAAGTCAGTGAATCATGACAGAAGTATATTGTGGAGTGAAGTGGTTTATCTCAAGGAAGAAGGAAAGCAAGGAGAGAGACACAGGGGCTGCTTGGAACACACATTTCAAAGGTATGCTCAACCTGACCTGTTTCTATTTTGGCACCTCCTCCAACATACACTTTGTTCCAATTCAATCACCACTAATGATGGAATCATGAACCTTGGAGTCCATACCAGACCCAACTATAAGGCTTCCAGATCCTCTAAGTCAATCATTCAGAGAGTTGGCTTGCACTCCTCCAGCTTTTTGTTTGTTTGTTTGTTTGTTTGAGAAAAGATCTTACTACATAGCTCTGTCAGACCTGGAGCTCACTATGCAGATCAGGCTGTCCTTTAACCCATAGAGATCCAACTATCTCTGCTTGTTGAGTGCTGGGGTGATAGATGTGATCCAGTATGACAAGCCTCTAATATTTTTTATAAATTAATATTTTATTGCATGATAATTACACAAATATAATGTATACAGCCTACTCTCATTCTTCAACCTCTCTTACTTTCCTCTCATCCCCATCTACCCTCCACTCTCCCATTTCCTTACAAATTTCTTTTCCACATTCTTGTCATTTGTTTAGTGAACCACTGAGTTTAATCTGGATCTTCTGTGTGACCTCAGGTTTGGAGTTGTATATTGGATCTAGATGAGCTCTTCGGTGGATATACAATTGGAAGTAAACATGTACACACACACACACACACACACACACACACACACACACACATGAAATCCTCAGGGGAGGGGCTCATAGATGACTCACTGCAAGCTCAGTACCAGACAGAGACTATGGCTGTTTTGACTTCATGAGTGCAACTGTTGGGTCACACCTCCTCTCCAAATTAAATATTTTATTTATTAAATGATTTAGTTATTTTATGTGCATGTGTATTTTACCTGAATGTATGTAAGTGCATCACTTGTGTGCAGTGTCCATGAAAGGCAGAAGTAGGTATTGAATCCCCTCGAACTGGAGTTAAGGATGGCTGTCACCTGTCACATGGATGCTGAGAACTGAACCTGGGTCTTCTGTAAGAGTTGTTCTCCAGGTTTCCTTGCATCTTATAAAGGCTTCCAGCATGAATTTCAAAGTGTCTTGTATTCAGCTCTTTCCATACAAGGGTCTGTATTCTTCCCAGCTCTCTATATATCAGACTCAAGATTTGGAAAATTTACCTCATTTCATCTTCATGCTTCAGAGAATATTGTACTTATTTACTCATGAATAAAATTTTCTTGCCTAGGGGCTGGAGAGATGGCTTAGTGGAAGGAAGGGCACTGACTGGTCGTGCAAAGGACCCAGGTTCGATTCCCAGCACCTACATGGCAGGTACGAACTGTCCTTAACCCCAGTTCCAGGGGAATCCGAAGCCCTCTTCTGACCTCTGCAGCTTTGCATGACGTGGGTGCACTTACATACGTGCAGGCAATACATTCAGACATGTGAAAATAATAAAATATTTTTAAAATTTTCTGATCTGTATTTTTTATTTCATTTATGGGGAGTGGGAGTGGATTCATGTATGCCACAGTACATGCATGGTAGTCAGAGGACAAAGGCAGGAGCCCATTCTTTCCTTCAATTGTGGATCTGGAGATCAAATTTTGGCCAGCACTCCAGTGCCTCCACTTGATGGGGAATCTTGTTGGCACCAAAATGGCCATGTTTTGGATGCACATACCAAATGTGTGTTTTCTTGGATAATTGTGTATTATCTAGATACATAACATATAAATTTATTAGCCAAATTTTTAGCAAAAAAATCTCACAAATGTTTCTTCCATTCTCAACTTCTAATTTCTTATTTTAAAATATTTTATTTATTATTTTTATTTTATGTGTATAGATATATTGCCTGCATGTATGTAAGTTCACCCATGTTGTGCAATTCTCTTGGGGGTCAGAAGGGAGTGTCAGATACCCTGAAACTAGAGTTAAGACACTTGTTACCTGCCATGTGGGTGCTGGGAACAGAACCTGAGTCCTCTGCAAGAACAGCCAGTGCTCTTAACCTCTGGGCCATTTCTCCAGCCCCTGAAATTCCAATTTCTAAGATCACAAGAGTTACTCTTGTGCGACCTTTAATTTCCATTTGCTCTAATTTTCCTCTATCAGGACAATTATTTTTATTGGTTATTCATTGCTGTTTAAGACATTGTCCCAGATATCTGGCAAGCGAAGACTCAGCTGCTCTTGTAGAGGACCCAGATTTGGTTCATAGCACCCAACTGCTGTCTAGAAACCACCTTTAACTCCAGTTCCACCAGCTTGGATGCCTTCTTCTGGCCTCTGTTGGCATTGCATGCAAGTGGCATACCTTCATGCAAGTAAAATAATTCATATGCATATGTAAAACTAAATTTTTAAAAATTAAAAAAAAATGTTACCTCAAAATTTAATAAACTAAAAAACAAAATGTTCCAACATGTTATATTTTTTGGTCATGGAAAGATTATTTATCTCCTCTAGCTTTTAATCTCTTCTAAGGCCTCAATCCCAAAGACCAAAAAATTATGGCCTAGGGAATTTGAGAGCGAGATTTTTCAAAATAGAAGCCTCCATCTTTGCACAGTGTAATCTCACAAATTCCCTTATAATTTGTCTGGAAGAAATAAATTTATAAATTCTGCCAAAACACAATGGCACAATATTTCATGAGTGTGAGAGTCAGGAGGCAGGTACTATGTGAGCACCTAAAACTTAGATATTAATCTACATTTATATAGTTTCACTTTCTGAGATTTCAGTACTTCTGATCTACCATAGTCCAAATGTCAAATGGAAAATTATAGAAATGACTTTTGCTTTTACTTAACTGACCTGGAAGCCCTCTCCTCTGAATGATAGTTCTCAGAGCTTTGGAGAGCACTATGTAAACTACTAAGGAAGAACATCAGTAACCATCCAGACTCAGCTTTAAAGCCTAATAACCACATCAATGACCAACACAGCAAACTATATTGGGGCAGTAATGGCATTTTTATCTTGGGGGTAATAAGCAGCTACCTAATTGGACTTAAAGCCCTTTAATAGGTGGAAACTCAACTGTAGTACTGTAAATATAGACAAATACACATGGCTGGAGAGGTCATAGATCTTAGAGAAAACTTAAGGCTGTCATATTCCTAGACAAATGTATTTTCTTAGTATGTGAAAAATATTGATCCTTATATTTAGAGACAATTATAACAGTCATCACTCATCAAAGAACATTCTTTTGCAACAGACGGATATTATCACAGAGTTCTGCAATTGGTCACACAGAGATTGTCTGTGAATCTCCCTAGCTGAAGTGACACAGCTCCAATGTAGCCTGTACACCTAAAGTTCATGGAACATTGAAAAAGGGGTAAAATGAACACTAATACATCTCTGAATAGCATCAACAAAGCTCCCTTGTGCAACAAAGGGCCAGAAACACAAAAGGTCACAAATGGCCAATGTGTAACGAATAAGAGTCTATAGAGTGTGGGTCCTTAGACAGGACTCATATATTAAACGCCACCCATCCAAGGCTCAGGCACCATTGAAGAAGAGGGGGTGGAAAGATTGTAAGAGCCAGGGAGGACATATATGACCATATAGAAATAGAGTCCTACAGGCTCTTGCGACCTTGTTCATATGAACCTACAGCAAAGATGTCTCCATGCACAGGACCTGCACAAATTCAAGAAGGCAAAAACTGACACAGAATTGTGGAAATGGGAAGGAGTACCCAATCTTAGCTGAAGAATTATTTGCAGCTGATTGCTGCTGAGTGAGGAAGATTTGATCTTCTCAAAGGGAGGGACTGTAGATAGACTGACTAGATCTCACTGCATCAACTTGCACAATAGACCTTAACACGAATGACAGACTGCATCAATTCCAGTGGTTAGGGAGCCAAGGAAGGGTGTCAGTGGGGAAGGGTGTATAAAGATGATTAAAATGTTCTGTATGAAGCACACAGAAATTGAATAAAAATTTACAAATCAGAGATGCACCGTTCCTAGAAGCACGGCAGAATGTCAATGTTGAGGTAGCCCTACTCTATACACTATAACCCATTCCTCACTCAGTATTTCTTAGTGATGCAGCTAACTGCTGCAGTGTCAAAATGCCTTTTAAAATGACTTTATTTACCTAATAATATTTCCCAAAATACAAAGCGCCCACATAAAAAATTCGCCCTACTTCCCATATATAACTTTGTGAAATTTCTGGAACTTACTACCCTAACTATATATTGTCCTGACAACTCTGCATATATTTATTATTGTTTTTTATTTAAATATTTTCATTGAGATTTTTTAATTTCATACAACAGTTCTTAATCTAATTTAGCCCCCCTCTGCCATTCATGTCTCTGTTATCTCCCCCACTAAACATCATGTATTCTGCCATACATGTTATATGCTATCCATTCAGGAATTTGTACACAAATGTCCTTCATTGTAAATTCATCCACAGGAATCTAATCAGCTCATTTAGAGATTGTATGTAAGGCAAACTCTCCTTCACCCCGTAGCAATCAGTCTCCAATATTTCTCAGTCTAGTGCCGGCCCACCACCCATTTCTCTCCTCCCCTTTGGGTGCTTGTTTAATTGAGTTGTCATCAGTCCTGTGCTGGATGCACTATTGTCACAAGTTTACATGTTCAAGCTTCCAGTGCCTGGAAACCTCTACTTCCCTGGGTTCATGAACCAATCCTATTTCTTACAATCTTTCCAACCCATCTTCCTTGATGGTCCCTGAGCCATGGGTAGATGAAGTTGCATATAGGAGTCCTATCCTACACTCCATAGTCTCTTATTCTTTAAAACTTGGCCAGTTTTGACCTTCTGTGTATATCACACTCCATTTTATAAGGAAGTTTTACTGGTAAGAGGGATGGATGTATTGGTTTTCTCTCTGCTTTTTATTCCACAATGCTCCATGGGCCTTGGTTGCAGAGGTTCAACTGTAGATTTGTTACCTAGTATTTACATTTTTATATATTGAGAAAATAAAAGGAAGCCAGAAATATGACTTAGCAGGAAGAATCGCTTTTACATAGGCATAGTGACCTGAATTCAAAACCTGGCTCTCACAAACTACCAGGAGAAAACTGACTTTCAAGAGTTGTCCTCTGACCAAACATTCACCATGGCAATTACATGATGATCCTTATGTGAAATCAAAGCTTTATTTTTTTCCTTTTCTTTAGCAGCTATGTCAGAAATTGGCTTTTCAGATGCAGTAAAAGTCAAAATAAGAACTCATGATATCAGATTTGAAGAAGAAAAGCTATTGTACCAAAGAAGTCTTCAACTTTGATGCAAACAAGCTCATCTAAAAATTAGTATTCATAAAAATATAAAGAAAGTAATGGATCATAGTAAATTTAGTTACCAACTTATTAATAGAGTGTACTTTCAAAATTTTTTAGTCCCCCAAATCTGCAAACACAAGATCCACCAACTTGAAAATGAGTTTTATTTTCAATGTCCAGACACCAGCCAATATCCTGAGGCTGAAGACCTAGTATCATCTTAAGAAGATGGTCCCTTTTTCCTAGACTGTCAAGTTAAAAGTAGCAGAATCCTATGACCCAGTGGCTCCTCTATTAATCTCCCTTCATATGACTACAGACATTGTATCATCTCACATGTTCAAAAGAAGCAAGGTCAATGTAGCATAAAGATATATTCTGTATATACATGAGACAGAGATCAGTCACCCAACTTATTTACTACATTGTTTTAATCACTGTATTTTATTAATGTTGTCATTAATATTGTACCATGCTGTTATAAAATACACATTATCATGTTTATATCTAGGAAAATATATTACATACAGTACTTTCTCCTTTTGCAATGTCATGTATCTGCTTGGGGCTTGTGAGGTATTCATTGTGGAACAGGCAAGGAGTGTACTCTCAAAGGTGATATCCCTCTGAAATTAGGAAGTCAGCCACACAACACTTTTTTTCAATTTCCTTCGTTCATTTATTTTCAATATGTTCTACTGCAGTGCCCTCTTACCTCACTGGAACATCTAGTCTTTTGAACATCCTGATTTCAATCATTATCATTGCAACAGGAGCCTCCTGTGTATCCTTTTTATTTTCATACACTACCTTTTTTATTAAACTTCATATTACAATCATATGAGATTAAAAAATATATACCAAAGCAATAGTTTTTTAGAGTAAAGTTCAGGAACTGATCCAATATCACTGGAAGATTTACCACATTATAACAGCTCTTCCTAGAATTCTAGACCTTTGTAAAAACTTTTACATACTTGAGTTTCTTGCTTGTATGTATGTAAGAGCACCCATGTCAGGCAATGCCCAAAGAGGCATGAAGAGAGCATCGGATTCCCTGGAACTGGAATTAAGGGCAGTTGTTAGCCAACATGTGGTGTTGGGAAGCAAATCCAAGTCCTCTGCAAGAGAAGCCAGTGCTCTTAATTGCTGAGCTCCAGGATGCTGGATTCTAATGTTCTCTCATGCTTGCGGATCAGTACTGTTGATGCTATTATGAACATTTTAATCATTCTTTTCTCAGTAACCTGAAGCACAGCACTGACCACTGTTGTAGCCAGTTCCAACCAAACTCCTGTTTTGTAAATGATGATTTTAACTCTTTTTTAACACAGTCCTTTTTGTGCACCATTCTTTGGCAAACATCTAAGACTAAATAAAAAGGAGAAACTGAGATGAGCATGGCACTCACCTCTCTCTGTCTCTTGACTGCAACGTGTCTTGAGCAGTGCATCACCTTTGGGCTGTCATGTCTTCCTTGCCATGATGGGCCGTATTGTATTGCACTGGAAACTGAAACAAATTCTTCTTTCTTTAACTTGCTTTTGTGAGCTGTTTCTCACTGAAATAAGCAAAATAACACATCCTAACTAGAACATTTTAAATTCCTTTTTTTTTGTTGTTGTTGTTGTTGTTAGTTTTCTGAGACAAGGTCTTACTGGATGGCCCAGTGTGATGTGTAACTAGAAATGTAATGTAGTCCAGTGCTGTTCTCAAACTCATGATCCTCCTGTCTCAGTTTCCTGAGTAATGGAAGGATAGCATACACCTCCATGTTTTGCTTTGTGCTCTGTATTTCTTTAGAGATAAGTAAGGAAGACTGCCTTCCCCTTGGGGATTGTACAGGTGTTTGGCACTGTTAAAACATTGAAAATAATTGTAGAAATGACTGTTCTTTAACTTTGTATTGATCATGTATATTGGGAATGGAGGGATTTCACTCTTTAATTAGCAACTGTTGACCACTTTTTCATTCCGTGGCTGTGTTGAGGAAGAAAATCAGTTTATCAACAGCTGAACTACCCCTATACCAACATCTATGAACACTTCTTAAACATGATGGAAAACTACGCAGAGTTGCAAACCATTGTCCTGGATCCCAAAGCAGAACCCTAGCCAGGACTGACTGAAACAGCTGATATCAGGCTTTATGCTATCACAAACCTCCTTCAACTCTGACTCCACTAGCATTTCTACTTTGGTCCAAGGGGGCGCATTTCTTCTTGTGCTCTAGTAGAGAGACTCGGTGTCAACTGATGAGATATGGCTGCAGTTGGTGTGCCACAGGCGCTTCAACCATTGTGCTTGGTGCTAAGATGTCACAGCTGTGAGTATTGCAAACAAATAGTTATGATTGGCCAATGCGTTTCTTTTCATACATTTTAAGTAATCTTCTCTGATTCACTTAAGGAACAGGTTAGATAGTCTTGTGTGACCTCCCCAGTATTATAGCATTAGGCCCAATGAAAGGTTTCTCTCAAATGGCCTTTTCTTGCTTTCATTTAATAGTGTGGGCTGGTCTGAGCTGATAACAAAGAAGTAACAGAGACAGCACAGAGTGATGGTGGCAACAGTAGCTGAGTAGCAGGAAGGGCAAAGTGTCAGAGCAGTAAAATCACCTGCTGCTTGACATTTGAGGTGGCAGTGGATGCGGCAGCAGTGGATTCCCTGAGACACAGCCCACCTGTAATTTCTGACCTAAGTGGCAGGTACCAACACTCCAATGATCCTCAACATGTCTGGCACCCAGTTCCAGAGTAGTCTGCTGTGTACTGTGACAAATGAGTGACGAGAAATGTCCTGGCACACACTCCAGCTCCTGAGAGCAATCATGATAAAGGTAAGAATCTCATGTTATCTTGGATGTGGCCACAGAATTGTGGAAGGGGCTAGAAAGTTGAAGAAACAGTTAATAGTTTGAAAGTATATAAAATCCACTGAAAAGGGACATGCAGAAAAAATAAATAGCCAGAGACAGAGAAATTGAAGAGAGAGAGTTGGAGAGACAGGATTAATGAATGATCAAAGTTGATAAAACCAAGCTAATACATATTTACGCATATGCTCATACAAAATTACTTTTGCTCTACCATGCTTAATGGCATTCATCCTGCTATAGTGATCATATTATAAAAATGACAGTGTTTATACAACAGATAGGATGAAGTAGAACACATGAATTATTGATACTGAAAAGTAAAAGAAAACTTTAAAATGTTGGTGGCACAGTTTGACACATACTAGTGGATAAAACTTAAGTCCCTAAATATTGTAATTTTCCTTGAAAAACAGCTGACGATCTTTGTGGAATTCAACGTTCAATCTCACTGATATTTGAGAGGCATGGAGTACCCATAATCAACAGCAATGTCTGGTTTTATTTGAGATACATTTGCATTTGAATTTTCTGAATTCTTATATTTATTTCTGCAACCAAGCACTTTTATACTTAAACTGAGTCTTACAGAAGGCAAGAACCTCAATGATGGTGAAGTGTTTGGAATGCTCCAAGTTCAGAGACAAATCATGGTGGGCCATCTTTAGCTCCCTAAATCCCATAATTACCATTTGTTGCCCTCCTCTGTACATGACCTAACAATTTTGTGACTTTTAGGTAAATTATTAGCAATGTAAAAAAGCAACAGTTTTCCAACCAACCAAATATTGAACAGTACTGTCCAATAGCTTCCTAGTCCTACAATAGGATTTAGTGCCTTTTTCTATATATATATCCAATGTTTTTACTAATATATTTGAAGATTCTTGACTTATGACTTTATCTGTTATTCTGACTTCTTGAAATTGCTTCCACATTGGGCATGAAATTTGGGGTCACTTAAATCTGTGTTCCTATGCTATATTATACATTCATATTTGGTTCAAGATTAAATGATTGTTCCTTTTGGGGGGAGATTTATGTTTTTAGCATCAACAATTACTATTTGGTTCATGTGTGTGTTTGATGCTTATGTGTATAAGTACAAGTGGGCTCATGCCAAGGCACGTCTGTGGAGACCAGAGGAAAACTTTGTAAAGTCAGTCCTTCCACTTTCACATAGGTTCTGGGGATCAAAGTCAGTCCTCGGGCTGTGTGTCTTTATATGATGAGCCATAGCATCAGCCCTAAAAGAAAATTTCTTTTGGATTATAATTTCAAATGTTAAGTTAGAATGTCTTTTTTTCTTCTTAGGTTAGTCTTTTTTTAATAATTACCGACTGAATGTTTTAACCTTAGGTTCCATATAATTCAATCAGTCTATAAACAAATTATTGAATGATTTAGGGATTCAAATTATGAATTGTTATAGTCTGTGAAATCATATCTAATGCTTATTTTAAAAAGCAATGAATAACCCAAAACATTCTAGAAACTAATATCGCCAAAAATAAATTCACTTTGTTTGTATTTAGAATATACAGTCAATTTATAGTGATTTAGGCATCTACTGAAGACCGTAGTATTGATGAACTTTCAACAGTTACTACTTTGAAGAGAACACCAAGAACAACAAAATTTTCTAGGAGTAGTAATTGTGATAAGAGAGATCATTGAGCTCAAGTTATATTAAAAGTATTTTTAAAAAGATCTACTTTCTGTGTGTTTTTGAACTTTATGACTATGTAAAAGCATTGTTTTTTCTGACTTCTATCAGACTCAAGATATGGTAAAGTCTTACCTCATGATTGTACATACAGTTTCTCAAAGTGAGTTCAAATTGAATTTTTCTTTACATATTACCTCTTCCACAAGACAGTAATAAAAGCAATAACAAGTCAAGCTGCAACTGAAAATTTCAGAAAGGTAAGGTTCTGGAGTATACTGCAATAAGGCACTCTGTCACAGTGTAGTCATCAATTCATTAAATATCTCTATTTATCCATTCATAAATATTTATTGTCCTTTCTTGGTACCACATGCTGAGCTGACATCAGACATGCAATTTTGTAGAGGCAGAATTGGAAAGACCATTGATAAAATTAAGAAAAAAAATTCCAAAACTAATTCACAGGAAACAAAAAGTGCCCTCAAAATATGTCCCTGGGACCCACATAGAATTGATATTTAAGGTTTCCTTGCAATGATGTCATTTAATCAGAAGCTTTTATTTAGAGAACCTATCCAAGGAAAGGAGAAAGGACATGAAAGAGCATGTGCTTAGTACCTCAAATAGGACAAACTCTGGGCACCCACGGACTCAAGGAGGACAAACTGGGTGCATCTGTGGACTCAAGAACAGACGCTACCTCACTAAAATGAACTTTTGAGTAGATATACAATATACGAATAGATCAAATGCAAAGTCTTCTTTGTTGAGACAGAGCTTGGTTGTATTCTGAAGGACATGGAATGATTGGATAACATGAAGACCCAGCCACTTTCAGTTGTAGTGTTCTCTACTGGAGAGAGATTGAAAAATGAGGAAAGGTCTTGAAACAGAAAGAATATTTTTGAAGACTGGTATTTTTCAAATTTCAGTTATTAACTGTTGCTGCTATCTAATTTCAGCAGGAATGTCATCATTTCAAATAACTAAATGCAGGAATTTGGGATCACCAGGGCTGCTCTCTTGTAACAATCTCAGAGTAACAGAGATAGATCAAAGAAGGATACTCTATACTATTTAATGCACTTCAAATGTTTAGGCATAAAACCACAGGAAGGAAAAGAACCAGGCATGAATTATCAACAGCTTCCTTCAGCAGGAGCCAGTGAAATGGCTCTGAGCACATTAGTCATAATATGTGATTTACAATGATAGATGCATAAAATATTAAGAATGTCATGATACTGGATGTAAGTTTATATATAGCCTGTCTTTTAAAAATATTTGTAAGAAATGATGATATCTAGACATTTATTATATATATTTTGGTAGGATACCAAGAGCTACCTCAAATAAATTGATTTTCATTGAGAATGTGCCTAAATAAACATCAGAAAGTAAAACCAAGACAAGTAATGACAAAGAAAAAAAGAATAAAGAAATAAAAAATACAAGCAAAAAGGGAAATCAATCATAAACAAAACAGAAATTATAAACAGAAGTCAAAGAGAAATAAATGTATGCATTACAGATTTAGCTTTTCAGGTATCAAACTGCGTTGAATATGTTTTCCTGCTTTTCATAAATTCAATTAAATAAACATATTGCTAGGCACTGAAATAATTTAATTATAGTTTTGTAGTACAGTATTACAAACAGTTCAATGACTTATTATTGTCTTTCACATCCTAACACACATAACTGTAAAAGATATTTTTAAAAAGTATGCTCTTTTTTCTACCAATGCCATAGTATAAAGAGAATTAAAATCAATATTATAGAAGTTACTACAATATTTTCAGAAATAATCAAGAGCATTAAAAATTCCTGTGTGCTGCATCACAAAATTATATCATTTAGCATTATAATCATGATATGAATCATACACTTCTTCCTTAATATATTGAGTCATTCTCGAAATAGAATATATTTGCTAGGAATTTTAAAACTTTTATCACCTAAGCCAAATTATAGCTCAAAATATATCATTTGAGTGAATTAGAAACTGCATAAATATAAGCAGACAGCCTGAGAGGGTGTGTTCTGACCTCCATCAGTGTAGCAGCTCTGATCTCAGCAGACTGCCAGAGAGTGCCCAGTTCTGACATCCCTCCAGCCTCTCTCTGTCAGAAGGGCTGAGAACACAGGGGACCACCTGAGAGTTCCAGGATCCTGCCTCCACGTGGTGGTGCTTTTAATAAGATGATGCTATACAGCAGCCCCTTCTGAGGGAAATAACTACCAACATCATGACTTCAGCTGAGCCTGATCACTAAACATTGTCACAATTGGGCTTGTTGACAGTTGTGCTCATTCATTAAAGGAGGGCCAAGTAGGGTCTTTGGACCCCCACAGATTTTTGAGACATGCTTCCTAGCCAACTGTATATAATTTGACCTTAATCACACATGGCCTCCTGGATTTGGAGAGGGCTAAACTATTCAATCTGGGGAAGGCTAGGAAGAGAAGGCATGACCCATGTTGAGTAAAGGCTTTCCAGTGTGCCTAACCTCAGGTTGTACATACACCTCTGCTACCCCTAGTTATCCTGGTAAGTAAGCTAAATAAATTCATTGGTGTCCCAGTAAAACTTTATCAAATATTGGCTCATATTAGAACCTTGAAAGGGAATAGGCATTGCTTAGCATCCCCAGGAAAAGAAGTCTCACAACAGATGGAAAATTTGTTAATAATATTATGTCTCATAATTATTTAGAGATAAAAGTAAATAAGAATGTAAAAGATGTTAAAAGGATATGGGAATAAAGATATTTTCCAAAATATCCAGAAAAAATTGGAAAGCCTAAGCAAGTGATGAAGGTCTGTTTATGTTTGTTAGAATATATAAGAGACAAAAATAATATACACATAATCTTAAAATGTCTATGGTCATTGCTTGGTTAACTAGTTTAAGAAACAAAATACATATCTAGTCAAAGTTTATCTGAGAATATTTTGTTTTTTTACCCAAGCCTTATCTACATAGCACATGATAATTAAAAGTATCATACTGGTGGACCTAACCTTACTTGATGTTTAACAGCCATACTTTGAGGTCTATACTAATCTGATCAGGGGGATTAAAGGACAGTTTTTGCCCCTTGCCCTCCAAGGTTGACTAAGTTCCAGGGAACTATGGAATATTTCTCAAAATGTCCTGTAACTGTGGTGAGTCACCTGTACTCTTGTTCAGAGAGGCCTTGGAGAACTCAGGAGATGGTCATGAAAGAGTGTCCAGTCTACAAACAGGAGGGTCAACTCAGAGGAAACATCTCATTCATGCTTCCAAGTGAAGCCACACATGGGCGAGCAGGACCTTTGACTTATCTTCACATAGATGGAACTGGTAAAAGGAGCCAGGAGCTCCTCCCAAGCCCTTGTGACCCCTGAGGAAAAGATCCTCAAATGGTCTCCAATACTGTAGTGCTCACCTGTAGCTAAGGGAGACAATCAGCTATTGTTCTAAAATGATGGATAAATTTGTTTACGCCCCCTATCCAGAAGCCTTTGAGAGGGAACTGACACTGATTCTAACCACTCCAACAGTTATCAAAATACCTGAAAGCAAACCCCGAATCCATCACTCTAGAGTCCAGCCTTGGAAGGCAAAAGAAAAATGAGGAGAAAACGAATAGAGGGAAGATTTGGGAAGCCCTTGTTGAGAAATCCCAAAAACTCTCATATGAACGTTTGAAAACTGCCCTGTTCTTTTTTTATAGTACTCTGTATAGAACTTGTAATGCTAATTACTTTTACTTCTTATTCATATCTCATATCATGATTCAAAGACTTTTTCTCCTCGAGATAAGAGTTATGCAATTTGGGAGGCTTTCAGATAAACCCACCAAATGGGTACTTCAATTGCCTCACACTGCATCCCTGTTCAACATGGAAGAAGCCAGAGCAGTCTGTGTCCCTATTCCCTGTTGGTAATTTGGGTAACCTCTTCAGAGGACGGTGTGATAAGAATAGGAGGTAGGAATTGGCTAGACACAAGATAAAAAGACCCCAAAGAAATAGCCAGTTTCTTAGCTAAAACTCACAATGTCCTTGGACCTCTTAGCAACATACTCTGTTCCAAGGCTGGACTCTAGAGTGATGGATTCAGGATTTGCTTTCAGGTATTTTGATAGCTGTTGGAGTGGTTAGAATCAGTGTCAGCTCCCTCTCAAAAGCTTCTAGATGGGGGAGAAAACAAATTTATCCATCATTTTAGAACAATAGCTGGTTGTCTCCCTTAGCTACAGGCAGGCACTACAGTATTAGAGACCAAGATTTGAAGTCTTACATCTGAGCAACACTTTCTGGTTAGGAACAAAATCATCAATGAGAAATAATTGTCTAACTTTTTATATAGACTTAAGCCTAATATCTGGGCAGTGTAATCCCTTGAACTCTTAAAGATTTA
Organism: Nannospalax galili; assembly: GCF_000622305.1. Classification (NCBI taxonomy): domain Eukaryota; kingdom Metazoa; phylum Chordata; class Mammalia; order Rodentia; family Spalacidae; genus Nannospalax; species Nannospalax galili. The sequence goes on from NW_008348789.1 coordinate 383,108, forward strand.
TACTGATGAGTATACTCTTTAGTTATACTTTCCTTTTGTGTGTTTAAGAACATACAGTTGACCCAAATATATCAATTTATTTTTATACTTAAGGTCATTTGAGGATCTGTTCCTCGGGGGTTACATGGGCTTGGAAAGGGCTCCTGGCCCCTTTCTTTTATCAGTTCCATCTATGTGAAGATAAATCAAAGGTCCTGCTCGCCCATGTCTGGCTTCACTGGGAAGCGTGAATGAGATGTTTCCTCTGAGTTGACCCACCTGTCTGTAGTCTGTAGACTGGGTACTCGTTCATGTCCATCTCCTGAGTTCTCCATGGCCTCCCTGAACAAGAGGACAGGTGACTCACCATAGTTACAGGACATTTTGAGAGATGTTCCATGGTCCCCTGGAACTTAGTTGACCTTGGAGGGCAAGGAGCAATAACTGTTCTTTAAGTTCCTTTGACCACATTAGTATAGGTCTCAAAATATTGCTGTTAAACATCAAATTAGATTATTTCCACCAGTCTGGTGCTTTTAATTATTATGTGCTAGGTAAGGCCTGGGTAAAAAACCAAATATTCTCAGATAAACTTTGACTAGCTATATATTTCGTTCCTTAAACTAGTTGACTAAACAATGACCACAGATATTTTAAGAGTAAACAGATTTACTTTCGAAATGCTCTGTATTTTGTAAAGTTCAGATTTTGAATTTCCAGATGAGTGATGCTCAACCTGTCTTATAAATATTCATCAATCTTGTTCCACAGTAAGTGTTAAACTAACAACATCTAATTAGTGAGGACAAGGAAATATAAACCTAAGGAATGAAGCCATTAATAAGGCGACATTTGTGTGAAATTTAAAACAAAATATTTGAACATTTGGTAGATTGAAATGCTAAGGTTCATATACATTTATGTATTTGTGTGTATATCTGTATGTTTTTCTGTGTTTCTGTGTGTGTGCTGCATTTTTGTTGTATTTCTTAGTGTAGGTATATGCACATGTGTCTGCAGGTATGCATGCATGTAAGATTTAAATGTACATGTGTGCATGTAGAGACAAGAGGTCAGTTTTGGGTGTCTACCCTCATCCTCTACATTTTGAGACAAGGACTCTCTGTGAACTTGAAGTTCATCAATCTGAGTAGCTTGGCTAACCAATGAGTTTCAAGGAATCTACTTGTTTATAATCTCCACCTCGGAGTAACAGGAACTCACTCACCACTGAGCCTGGCACAGTTTGCCTTTTGCAAGTATGCTCATGATCAGAAATCATATCCTGATGCTTGCTCAGCACCCACTTTACTAAGTCATCCCTGCAGCACCTTGAGCTTTTTATTTGTGTTACAAATTCTTGTGAGATTGAAAAAATTACCTAGAAATGTTTATATATTCATAAATGGGAGAGAGAAGAGGAGATAGGAATAGAAAAAATAAGAAAACAGGACTTCAGATAAAACAGATACATGAAAGCTAAAATTAATATGCAAGTTGTGAGAATAAACAACTTGTATGACAATAATTTCTGTTAAAGATGTTTCTCACCCCCAAGAACATCAGGGCAAGCTCAAAGACTAAAATGTTTTTCAGTTAAAATGTGAACAGTTTTTTTGTTTTTGTTTTATTAAGAATGAGGGAATGTGTGTTGTGTTGGGCTCAGCAAATACATGCAACTTGAGCTAAACCGAGTTTTGCAGTAGAATTGGTTTTGATAAATTTCTAATTGTATATATCCCTCAAAGTGTTCTATAATCCATAGATATACTGTTTCATGACATCCATTTTTGCAGTTGGATGGCACACTAAAATTCTCCCAGTAGGAGATACCAGGTAGATACCAAAAAGCATGTATTAGTATAAATACAGAACACAAGGGAAAATATAAAAATTGTTAATCCTCGTCACTTTTGTTCTAATAGTTTTCTGCAATTTTCCAATTATTTCATAATACGCAGATTTCTGAATTATAAATCTATTTTATAATTGAGGTATAGCATTTTTTCCTTCTTAATAACATAGTTATTGGTGTTAGAATTAAAAAGTGATCTGTGAAAAAAGTCTAATCCTTATGAGCTAAATTGGAGAAGAGATAGAAAAACACTTAAAGTTTATGTTAAAGTTCTGTGAAAATTTATGATAAGGTTTTGTGAAAAGCTTATTTTTGAGTTTTATAAGCCTATAATACTAAAGAAGATTTTTATATATTTCTCTCTATACATTATATACTGATGTCTTGATTTCCATACCAAAATAAGGAGACAATGCACTGCATAATACTAAAGATTACATACATTCAATATTTTTTGTATTATATTTGCCATTATATATTATACATAATAAAAATATGCATATAAATTCACAGTAAATAGTAGTTCCAAGATAGTATAAACAAATACTTTTCACTACTGAAAGGGATTTAGCATAGCTTCTGTTCAGCCTCAACACCTGTGATATAAGTCAGCAATTGCTTATGTTGAAAGTGAAAATAATGTGCAATCGACTTCTTAGATATGACAGAGGATCAAGACGTTAAGCTTAGCTGTGCTCGATGCTCATGAGTATAGGGCCAGTACTCTTGAGTAGCTGAGTTGAAAGGATTGTTTTATTTCAGGAATTTGCGACCAGATAATAAAAGTAGAACTAAATCCCCAAAACCGAAAAGCAAAAATTCTTACCTTGACTCAGTGAGCTTCTGTAAAACACTCAAAATTCAAAGGAATATGAAACAATGTATCTTAGTGTCTGTATAGAAATAGCTTTTCAAAGTTACTGTTATTTTATCTCGGCATTGACGATTTTAAAGACGCAAGGAGTGACAATTTGATGATTCTATCCGCCTAATAAATTTTCATAATTCCTGAGAAACCTTGCGCAAACAATGAATAAATTTGAGACCATGAAACTTTAATGTCAGTCTACATTCGAAGGCCTTTTGTAAATTTGCATGACAGTTTAATCACCTACACACAGCTATTTAGAAGGAAAGGAAGCAGTCAGATTCCTGGGTTATAGCATTTGGAGCTCTCACTGAAACTGCAAGATTAAAAAGTCAACAGTGATGTAAGTGGTTGATCTCTGTGCAGAGGACCCACTTCTGATAATCCTATTAGGAATCCTTGAAACTGCTTAGGGATTTTTGTTCACAGACCAGAAAACTCAACAGAGTTGCAGTTAGGCAAGCTGCTCTTAATACACGTCATTCCATCGTTACTTGTAATGCTTAAAGGTGACCACAGTGTTTGACAGGGTATTTCACTAATATGTAATTACCATGAGTCCAATAAGCATGGCCAAGCTAAATGTCCCCTAAAACTCTGAAACTCCAGATTCCTTTTCATGTCTACTACAGTGGCTTTTTCGATGACTGTGCAAAAGGAAAGAAACAATAGAACCAACCCCAATGCAAAGGAAAATTTGCTATCTCTCCATCGATTGCTTTGGATGATGGGAGAGGTGTATAACCATTTAACTAAAGAGGAATCCCTTCAGGCGCCACTCTAAAGTGCTGCAGGAGATAGAGTTGGTGAAAGAAAACGATTGAAAACAATTGGCTTAGCTCTTCAGAAACTGCAGCGAATGAAACAGTAATCTGTCATTGTGTGGGCAGACACGTTGCTGGGAAATTGGATAAATTGGAAATCACTGGAGGGCAGCTATTTTGTCCTCTGGTGCATTAGATATCTTGGGAAATGTTATTAATGGTGAACAATTGCTACTCAAAAGTTCCTAGTTGCTTGGAATATAGAATTACATAAAATAAAGACTCCATTATCATTCTAAAAATATGTACAATATGGATATAAAGAAAATGAGTCCCAAGGACACATTGCTTTTAGTTTTGCATGAGAAAATTTTCAACAAATATAGATTTTTCTTTCCTGCACATGGGAATGCATTTGCAGTAAGGTACCAAAGAATTCCATTTCTCCTCTTTTTGTTCATTGAATTCATTTAAAATTTGGAATCTTGGACTGCAAAGCAGCTTCACTGAAAAAGCATTACAAGAAAATACCCATTGAACTCATACATGCATGACAAATTGAGAAGAAATTTTCCATAAATTTTTGAATGTCCAGTCCATCACACAAATTTCCTATTTGCTTATTAAGTATAAATTCTCAGTGGCTACCTTGAAGTTATAAAAGGAGTTCCAGTTTATGGAATTTATTTAGATTGCAATTTAGTTTTGTTTATTTATTCATTTACTTACTTATTATAATTTTAGCATCCATTATTTCCAAATACAAGCAAGCTTGTTATTGCAAGTTCAAATGAAAACCGGCAATTTTAGCTTTAAAGTGGTATTTTGACAACAGTCCTTCATCTAGGACCTACACTTCATTTTCATCTCCAAACCGTAATCAAAACTGTTCTTTGAATATTGGTCCTGTTTCTAAGGGATTCGGATTTTTGTCAACATCAGAATGGAATACATAGAGCATAGCCTATTTACACATGAATGTTTGCTGTGAAATTTTCTTCAACACCTTATTTTGCTAATATTGTTTAAATTACTTTTTCTAATACAGTCAGATGCCTCCCTTGTCCTTTGGTCCATAAATTTGATAGTGTTATATAGATTATTATTGTGTCTACAACCAAGAATTTATGAGAAAAGTATACGTTACTTAGCTTTTGAGTCTGAAAGTTTTAAATTTTGTTTTAATTAATACCTGCCAGTTAATCTTTCATAATATAAAATGAATAATTTATAGATCATTATTAAATAATTAGAATTTCACAAGTAATAATAATTCCTCACAGAAATCTCAGATTTTATGAAATATTGTTGTGTGCTTAATATGCATATAATGGGAACTGTTTTACACACTTTTATTATGAGCACTGTCCTTTACATTACTTTTGTCCAGAATATATCTCAAACCTTCAATGAACAATTATTGTTAAATAATGTGAATTTTATAAATTAATAATCATATCCTGTTTATTAAATTTTAAATTTTGAATTTCATATATTTTAGTGAAATTAGATGGCTTTTCTTTGTGAGCCTTCAGAGTAATATTATAAATACACTTATAAGGGTCGAGGGCTTATTGATCTTTGTTTCATTTGATAATAAAAGATAGCGTCAAATATTTTATTTGTCTCTTCAAAATTAAAAGAGGTCATTTAAACTAATATTTCAAAAAAGAAAAGCATACTATATACACAAGCAAAAAATTAAGATTTCACAAAATATGCCATTCTCCCATTTACTTTTTTTACTGAACGAATTTTAATCTGGAAAAATAACAATCACAGCATCTAAATAAAAAGCACAAAAATTATGTACACATTTTTTATTTATTAATTTTTTAAATACTTTATTTATTATTTTTATGTGTAAGTGTGTATTGCCTGCATGTGGGTAAGTGCACCCGTGTCATGCAATAACCACGGAGGACAGAAGAGGCTGTCGAATCCCCTGGAACTGGAATTACGGATTCAAACCCAGGTCTTCTTCAAGAACAGCCAGTATTCTTAACCACTGAGCCATCTCTCTAGCCCCAGAGTCCATTTACTTTTCATAACAAATTTTGAAATAAAAAAGTCCAAATACAGTTTTGAAATTGTAAATTTCTATTATGGAATAATCATACTCTAAAAAATAAAAGCAAAACTAATTCTATTTTCCTACAATGTTATAATCATTATCTCCCTATAAAATACAATCATGGTATAAATTGCGCTATAGTCATTGTTTGTGAATTTCATATGCATACTTTTACAGCACAATGACTAAAGACTAAAATATACAAGTTACTAAGAATGCAGATCTTACACAAGATAGGGTAAAAAAATATATACCATGTGACTGCATTAATCACTTACTATTGGCTGATGGAGTACTTAATGAGGAACCTCTTCTTACACAGGACACCGAATTCAAGAACAGTCAAATCATATCTTAAAAGACAAAAGCTCTACAATAAAGCAACCTGCTGCTCACAAAGGGGTAGAGCTTACAGACTCTGAAAATAAAACTGAAGGATTAAACTATATATAAAATCAAAACCCTGTTTAGAAATAATTCAAAGAAAATCCCCCCAAAACAGAGGAAAGTGTGTGCAGTTGGCGTGAAGACTAGTAATTAGTATCTTTATTCTACAAAGAGGCTGGCCAAGCTAAAAGGAAAACACTAAAGACAGAAAGACAAGTGACTGAAAACCAGACAATACAGAGAAAACAGACTCCTCTATCAGCTTTCCAGAACTTGTTTAACCTCCTTCGAAATCCAGTTACTGCAATTAAATTTTTCATTCAATTGGTAAAGGTGAAAACCTAATGCCAGATGTTAGGTGTGAACACACGTTCCTACATGTCAGCAGCAATAGCCCTAAATAAGCCATGTTTTCAAAACCATATATCCAGAACCTCCTAACAATTACACATCTTCCAAACCCAGCAATTCCTCTTTGCCAAAATTTATCTCGTGAAAACAATCCGAGGCCAGGTGCGATGCCACCTTCCTTTAATCCTAGCACTCAGGAGGCAGAGGCAGGCAGATCTCAATGAGCTCCAGGCCCACCTGGTCTGCAGCCAGGGCTACATAGGGAGTTTCTGTCTCAGAAAAACAGTAAACAAATCAATATATGGAATTAAAGAAGAAAATGAACAACAGAGTGGAAAAAGAAAACAATAATAAATTTGGGAAAATCTAAGAGCTGAATGCTCACTGCAGTCGATTTATAATTAAAGAAAACCAGAATCAAATTAACCGTCCAAATAACAGAGGAATGGCCTCACATAAATAGACCTGCCTTGACCATTAAAAAAGCCACAGTGAGGGGCAATGAAGTAAAGATAGCAGTTCTGCGGAGTGTAGAATTACCTGGAAGTTAACCTATGCTGGTTATTGCTCACAAGCAGTGGTAAAAACTACTGCTTACTTTAATATATTAAAATTCTGCATTTATAACTGAATAATACAAACACACTTTTAAAATTGTTAGATTAAATATAGCTATACCATGTGATATCTTATATTCATTTTGTTTTGTAAAGTTAAACATTTTAAAATCTATATGGAAACCCAAAAGACAATGGATAGACAAAGCAATCTGAGCAAAAAGAAAACTGCTGGGGGCGTTACTGGAGGAATTACTGGACTCAGTAGCAACTTGTACTGCAGAGTCCTAGTGCTGATAACACCGTACTGGCAAAGACCAAGGCACAGAACAGTGGAGTAGAATAAAAGACTGATAATACTTAGTTCTAGGCAAATATAACCACACTATTTTTGACAAAGAGCCTAAACAATACACACTGGAGGGAAGAGCATTTTCGATAAATCTTGTTGGAAAACTCAACGTTTACATGTTGAAGAATTAAAATTTACGATAATCTCTGTCACAGCACAGAAATGGACTGCCAACAGAGCAAAGACCTCAGAGTAAAATCTGAAGCTCTGAAAATACAACAAACGCTACAAGAGAAGGTGGAGTATTCTACTACAGATAGGCATAGGTAAGGACTTATTAAATAAGCTTCGGGTTGCTCAGGAAACACACACTTCAATTGACCAATGGGAACTCACAGAACTTCTAGACAGAAAAGGGAATGCCCAACAGGTGAAGAGCAGTGCACCACATGGAGAGATATTTTTGGTAAATTTTTATTTGTACAAAAGATCAAATTTCTTGTACCATTCACAGATACATCATCAATCCCTTTGCATCAGAGTAACAAGACACCATTTTTTCCACACAACAAAACCATTTCAAGTCCTTGGTATCTCCAGAGCTAGAGATTTCACACAGGATATTTGTTTCTGGAAAACTAATTCCTGATGTTCATCTATTTTACCATTTGTGCTTACCTGTAGCATTGTATAATAGGCACCAAGCAAGAAAAATTTACAGTGAGAGATATTTTTAATTAAAAAAAACTATATCTTGTCTTGTTACATTTCTTAAGCTTTCTCTTTTCTTGGTTTGTCTCTTTTGCAACTCACTTGCTTATACCTTCCATGCTTTCATATTAAAGGCTTACACCACCACACCTGGCTCACTTTCTTAGCAATTTGTCCTGTTAAAGACCAATTTCATAATTATAAATATTGATGATTTCTTAATAAGTCTTTTTTGAAGCAATACATTATTTGATTCTTGGTATATGCATTTTGGAAAAGATTTCACCAAAGTTTAAAGAAACAAAATCAAAATCCGAAAACACACTTCAAAGCAGAGACTTATTGAATTTATTTCTATTTTGGTTTTCTATGTTAAAGTTTTCCTCTATCAAAATGGCTTAAGATAGATCATAATTTTTGAGAAAAGGATGTGCTCGCCTATCTGTACTCCCATGTCACCCCTAAGGGATTTCTTGCATTCTGTCATATATGTTAATTCCTGTCGAGTCAAGTTGTATCCTCAGATGTCCTTGGGTGTGAGTTAACCTACTGGAGCCAGGTTACTCTACTTAGTATCACTTCCTTAAAGAAGGCCAACTCTCCCTCACCCAGTGGTGATCAGCTGCCAATAGTTCCTTGGTGAATGTGGGAGGTTCTTGCGCATTTCCCACATTCTATGCTGGGGTTTTGTTTGAGATGACTTTGCCTGGGTCTTGTGCATGCTGTCGCAATTGTAATAACTTCATATGAGCAAGTTCCCTGAAGCTTGGAAAACTGTTTCCTTGTGGTCATCCACCACCCCTGGTTTTTATAATATTTCTGCCCCCTCCTCTACAATACTACCTGAGCTCTTGGTGCATGAGATTTAATAAAGGACACCTATCAAGGGACATATATTCTAAAGTCTCTTTCTGTATAGTTTGGTCAGTTTGGGCTTTCTGTGCTAATCGCACTCTGTTACATGAGGAAGCTTCGCAGGTGAGGGTTGAGGGATGTATTAGGATTTTCTCCACCCTCTGTTCTGCTATGGTCCTGAGGTATGGACATTCCACTATAGATGTGTCTCTTAGGACTGGACATCTTTCAGGTACGTATTTTCTGTGTCTGACCAGTTGTAGAACTCTGAAACAGCCTTTGTCTTTTGAAAAAGAAGCTTCATTGATGAGTGGTATATGGTATATTTGTTTGTAAATATAAGGATCAATATTAAGCATATAGTAAGAAATTTCATTTGTCTAGAGATATGATAGAGATAAGATTTTCTTTATAATCACTGACGACTCCATCCATGTTCATTTAGCTATATTTGCAGTGCAATCCAAGCATTCCCTCAAATTGAGAAAGATTTAAGTCAACTTAGATAACTACTGATTACCCAGTAGATAACTTGTGCCATGACTGCAACAATAGAGAAAGTTTGTTTGCCATTCCTTGCAGTTCTTAGGCTTTTGAGCAAGATTGGATCATTGATTGATTTTTCTCCCTCAGCAGCTTACATTGTATCCTCTAGAACCATGAGAGCTGGTCCTCTCATGGTTCCAGCTCCATTGCTCCAAGTCTTGTGTCCAAAGATGTCCTACCTTCAGCAATAAGGACATACCTTCATCTTCTGGGAGGTAATCAAGGCCTCTACCAGCATCCTGTGTTATTTTTGGAGTCTCTTGGACTACCCTGATCACAATCAACAAGTCAAAAAGAGACTTCTCTTGTCTGTGTCCCTTGTTATATAGCCTAAAGGTATACTCATGCACTCAGACTCAGATATCGTATGTGTATTCTTCAGGGACCTTTTGAGTTAATACATTTCCCTCTGACTCTTTACAGCACCTAAACTTTATTTGACTATTTTCTCTCTTCCTGCCTAACATCCTCCTCCCTTCCCAGTTTAAGTGCTGACATTTTCCACATTTTTTCCCTTGATGATACCTGTCTCCTACTATCGCCATCTCTTTACCCCCATGGAGTTGTGTGTATCTTTCCCTCTTCCCTTCCCAGTTGAATACCCACATTTCCCCCATATCCCCTTTGGTAACATCTGGTTCCTGTTGTCCCCCTCACTTTAGCTCTTTCCATCCTTTTATCTCCACACCTTACCACCTTCCTGGGCCCTGCTCAGGATGTATACTAACATATCAGAGATTGGTGCTAAGACCCACAAATGAGGGAGAACATATATCACATGCTTTTTTGAGTCTGTGTTACCTCAGGTAGTATAACAATTTCTAGTTACATCCATTTAACTGTATAAATTTCAAAATCTCATCTTTCCTTATTGTTGAGTAGAACTCCATTGTGTAAAGGTACCACATTGTCATTATCCATTCATCAGTTGAGAAGCAATTAGGTTTTTGTCCATGTCTTAGCTATTATGAAAAGAGCAGCAACAAACATGGTTATGCAGGTATCTCTACAATAGGATATGACAAGGAGTGGTATGACCGGATCATATGATATATTCATTTTTAGATTTTTAAGTGTTCTCCAAACTGCTTTCCATAGTGGTTGCACGAGTTTCCATTCCCACCAGCAGTGTATGAGCATTCCTCTTTTTTTCACATCCTCCCCAGCATTTGATGTCTTTAGCTCTCTTGATCTTAACCTGTGATGCTGGATAAGATGAAATATTAAAGTGGTTTGGATCTGCATTACTCTATTACTAAGAATGTGGAGCACATTTTAAGGTGTCTCTTAGCCATTTTTATTTCTTCATGTGAGAAATCTCTGTTCAGGCCTATAACCCATCTTGCTATGAGGTCATTTATTTTATTGTTACTTTGTTTTTTAGTTCATTGTAGATCCTACATATTAATTGTCTATCAGGTATGTCACTGATGAAGACTTTTTCCCACTCTGTGGGTTTCCACTTCACTTCCTTAGTTGTTTCTTTTGCTCTACAGAAGCTTTTTAGTTTAATTAAGTCCTGCTTGTTGATTGTTGATCTTAGTGCCTGAGCAACTGATGTCTGATTCAGAAAGTCCATTCCTATACCTATAACTTATAGGATACTGCTTATGTTTGCTTCTAGCAGGTTCAGAGTTTCTGGTTTTATATTGAGGTCTTTGATACATTTGGAGTTGACTTTTGTGCAGGATAAAAGATAAGGGTCCATTTTCATACTTTTATAGGTGGAGATTCAGTTTTTCTGGGACCAGTTGTTCAAAATGCTGTCTTTCCTCCCTTGTGTGTTCTTGACACCTTTATCAAATATCAAATGAATGATACTGCATGCATTCATGTTTAAATCTACTACTATGTTCCATTGATCTATATGTCTGTTTTTGTGCCAGTACCATGCTGTTTTTAATGACTCTAGCCCTGTCATAATTTTTTAGACCTAGTATGGTGATCCCTCCAACATTTCTCATTTTACCCAAGATTGCTTTGACTATCTGTGGTATTTTCTAATTCCTTATGAATTTTTGGATTTTTTTAACTCTGTGAAGAATGTTATAAGGGATTTTGATTGACATTTCTATGAATCTATGAATCCATCTTTTGATAAGATGGTCATTTTAACAATATTAATTCTACCAACCCATGAGCATGGTAGATTCTTCCACTCCTGGTGTCTTCTTGTGTCTCTTTATTTAAAGATTTAAATTTTTCATTCTACAAATATTTTATGTTTTTGGTTAGGTTTATTCCTAGATATTTTTGAGGCTACTGTGAATGAAAGGATTTCCTTGAATGCTTTCTCTGATTGCTTGTTACTGGTACAGAGAAAGGCTATTGTCTTTTGTAAGTTCGTTTTGTAACCTTACATTTTACTGAAAGTATTAATCTCTTCTAGCAGTTTTCTGGTGGAATTTTCAGGATGTATAATATGTATGTTTCTTACTTATAATGTGTTGTCTGCAAATAGTTATAATTTGACCTCTCTTTCAATTAGTACTTCTTTAATTTCCTTTTCTTGTCTTATTGTTCTAGCAAGAATTTCAAGCAGTATTCTCTAGAGGAGTAGAGGCAGTGAACAACCTTGTCTAGTTACTGATTTTGTTTTCTTTTAAAGTGATTCTTTACTGAATTTTTGTGCATTTCATACAAAACATCTTAGTCATCTTTATACTCCCCTACCTCATCTGCACCCCTCATTAACCCCCTAATCAGATTTCATGAACTTTGTCATATATGTTAAGGTCTATTGAGCCAAGTTAGTGTACCCAAATGTCCTGTAGTGCAAGTTCATCCAGTGGGGTTTAGTCAACCTAACTGGAGTGTCTCCCTTTAAGAAGATCAACTCTCCCTCACCCTACAATAATCAGTTGACAAGAGTTCCTTGCCTAAGGTAGGGGCCTGCTCCCCAATTCTCCAGTTTTATGCTGTTTTCTTTTTGTTGCTGCATTTTGTGCATTTCATATAATACATCTTAGTTAAATTTAAACTTCTTCCACCCTGTTCCCTCTAGCCCTCCCCACCAGATTTCAAGTATTCTGTCATATGTTTTTTTTTTACTGAGTTTTTTAATGTTTATAAACCATTTCCCACTCAAATACGAAACCCTTTCCCCATCTATATCTCCTTCTATCCCCCCACTGAATCATATGCACTCTGCCATACATGCTGAGTCCTATTCATTCAGGTGTTTATTTCCAAGTGTCCTTTAGTGTAAATGACTCCACTGGCATCTAGTCAGACCATCCAGTGTTCATATGTTAGTCATACTCTCCCTTACCCAGCAGCAATCAGTCTCAAATAGTTCTCAATGTAGTACTGGCCCAACACCTATTTCTCACCTCCCCTTTGGGCCCTTGTTTAATTGAGCTGACATGGGTCCTGCATTCAAAGCCATCGCTGCCACAGGCTCACATGAAGAAGGCTCCAGTGGCCTGGAAGCCTACACCTCCCTGTGTGCTCAGACTTCACGGGTATTCTCCATCTTATTTTTGGAGATAGGATCTCTTAATGAATCTTAAGCTCACACTTTCTGGGAGACTAACTTATTTCCCACATCTACCTGATCCTTACTGAACCAATTCTGGTGATTTAGTCATACTTGACTATGCTCAGATTTTCATAGGGGTGCTTTGGACCTAAATTCAGGTCCTTGTGCTGACATAAATAAGCAATCTACCAACTGAGTCATTACCACACAAATCAGATATATTTTTTAAATTATTTATTGTTTTTATTTTATTATGTGTATGAGTGTATTGCCTGCATGTAGGCAAGGGCACCTCTGTTCTGAAATGCCTGCAAAGATCAGTAACGGGTATTGGATCTCCTGTAACAGGAGTTATGTACAGTTGATACCACCATGTGGGTGTTGGAATCAAACCCAGTTTCCCTGCAAGAACAATCAGTGCTCCTAAATGCTGAGCCATCTCTCTCATCCCACATCGGAGATATTCTTAATGTTCAGAAAGTTTTCCAATGTGATGAAGATACTTTTCTTTTGAGTGGGATATCCCTTGTGACAATGAATATTGAACATATACTTTGTCTTTTGACTTTACTTGGTAATAAACCTTGATGAACAATGCCTTGACCTAATGATGATAACTGGGTGCTATGGAAGATACTGGAATTTTAATTTAATATATTAAATTGTTTAAACTCTAGAATGTTTTCTTTGTGGAGGCTGGTGAAAGTTCGACAAGAAAGAAGTGCACAACTGTGTGTTTCATGCCTAATTTGTCTGTCTTTAGAGTATTGATATGTGAAGAAATATCCTGGAAGTTAAAAGATGGTAAAATCAGATCTTTCATTAACCTGAAATATGCTTATGTGCTGAGGTGCTCATTCATTCAGAGATGCTCTCTCTGACTACTATGTATATTAGATGTCTCCTCTGATTTGGGAAGATCATTAGTTAAACTTTCTGGCTTTCTAGATCTGCTTGAAAATGAAAGCTAGCATAAAAATGATTTAATTAAAACATTTGACATATTTTGATTTTAACTATTCTTCTGATATATAAGAGCTAAATCCTATTTTTGCTTTCTATGTAGCAAACACTCTGGTGTGTATTTTAATAAACCATTCTTTACCTACATGAAAAGAATTTAGAGGCATTAATGCAATAATCATTTTGTGAAAGAAAAACTTATTAGGAAAACTTAAACAACTTTCCTAAGAATGTACATAATTTCTACCTCTTTCCAAATGTAAACCGAAGTATGCATTAGTTAATAATTTCCACATCACGAAATGGTATAACAGTTGACCTCTTTCTTCTTCACTTATAATCACGAACCCATAAATTTAAAATTAATGGATAATTTTGGGAACTCTCTGTTCAGTTCCTTAGCCCATCTTTTAATAGGGTTACTTCCTTTCTTGGTTCTTTGTTTTTTTGAGTTCATTATATATTCTGGACATTAAACCTCTGTCAGAAGTGTCTCTGGTGGGAGATTTTCTCCAATTTTGTGGATTTTTTTCTTCACTTCCTTGGTTGCTTCTTTTGATGTACAGAAGCTTTTTTAATGAGGTCCCGTTTATTGATTCTTGATCTTGTTTCCTGGGCAGTTGATGTCAGGTTTAGAAAATCCTTTCCTACACCTAGATTTTGTAGATTATTGCCAATGTTTCTTCTAACAGTTTCAGAGTTTCAGGCTTCACACTGAGGTCGTTGATTCATTTGGAGTTGACTTTTGTGTAAGGAAAAGATAGGGGTTTAGTTTCATTATTCTACAAGTGGAGATCCAGTTTTGCCAGCACCATTTACTGAACATGGTGTCTTTCCGCCACTGTATGTTCTTAGACCCTTTGTCAAACATCAGGTGGATAAATTTGCATGTACTCATATTGGGTCTTCAATTTTGTTCCATTGATCTATGGGTCTATTTTTGTGCCAGTATCCTGTTGTTCTTATGAGTATAGCTCTCTAATACAGCTTGAAATCTGGTATAGTAATCCCCCAGCATTGCTCTTAGTGTTCAGGGTTGTTTTGGCATTCCGAGGTCTTTTGTGCTTCCATATGAATGGAAGGTTTTTTCAAATTCTGTGAAAAATTTCATGGGGATTTTGATTGGCATTGCATTGAATCTGTAAATGGCTTTTTGTAGAATGGTCATTTTCACAATATTAATTCTTCCAATCCATGAGCATGGGAGGTCCTTCCATCTTCTGATGTCTTCCTCAATCTCTTTTTTTTTAAGATTTAAATTTTTCATTGTAGAGGTCTTTAATTCTTTGGTCAGGTTTATTCAAAGATATTTCATTTTTTTGCAGCTTTTGTGAAGGGAAGTGTTTCCATGTACTCTATCTCTGACTGCTTGTTATTGGTATATAGAAAGACTGCAGACTTTTGTAGATTAATTTTGTATACTGCCACTTTACTGAACATGTTAATAATTTCTAGGAGTTTTCTGGTGGAATTTTTGGCATCTCTTCGATATAATATCATATCATCTGCAAAAGGGATAATTTTATCTGTTCTTTTCCAATTATTACTCTTTTAATTTCCTTCTTTTGTCTTATTGCTCTTGCAAGAGTTTCAAGCACTATGTTAAAGAGGAGTGGGGATGGTGAACAGCCTTGTCTGGCTCCTGATGTCAATGAAAATGCTTCCAGTCTTTCAATTTTAAATAATTTTTTGAACTTTAAAAGGTATATTAGACAAAAATTATGATCTACTGAGCATGCATATGGCCTAATTACTAGAACCCAAGAATTTAGTCCCTTGTCTGTCAAAATGATTTTGCAAATGATTTTGTTAAGAAGATTTAAAATGGTGATTTATCTAGGATTTTCTTTGTGGGTTTTATTATCTACACAAATCAAATTAGAGAACCTAATGCAGCTTTGGTCTTACCCCTCGGACTTTTGAGGAGGAAAGACTGGGGGTCTGAAGATAGCCTAGGCTACTTAGGAAGACCCTTTCTCTAACAGTTAATAGTTAATAACTAACTAAATAAGTATATAAAATTAAGGAAGAGGGAAAAATAGAGTAACTCTCTAGCCAGAATCATAGTGAGATACAGTTCTAGAAAATGATCTGTCTTTGACACTTTGGAATGAAGAAAGGGCACCATAAGCTCTGTGACGCATTCATTCTCTAGAGGCTGGAAACATAAAGTGATGGACTCTTTTCTGGAGCCTGTAGAAGAAAATGCAGCACTTCCCATACCTTTGTTTTAGCTAGGTAGACCGATGTCAGACATCTGTCCTACAGAACTGTGAGCTAGTATATTTTTGTTGTACTTAATAACTAAGTATAATATTTGTTATGGTAACAATGAAACAATGGTGTTGAGAAATTAATATTAGAGATCAAATTACAAATAAGAAAATATAATTCCTTTTCTTGTACCAGAGAAAACTTTTTACCAACCCTGCATCAAATTATTACACTTTAATTTTAGCTAGTGTTATAGAAATTCTACAAAATATAGGCTGTAGGTATAAAATGTACACAAGCAAGGAATGCTCATTATTGAAGAATATTTAAGTTTAAAATAATAAGCATATTAATATAAAAACTGTCAAAGACTGAAGTTGATGTGAAAGTACTGAGACATCAGAAAAGAATGGAAATCTTTAGTTGAGACAATCTTTAAATTACAACTTTTAAAGTATTGATCTTTAGAAAATATGTAATTGATTTTTTAAAATAACAAATGTATGCTGATTTTATAATATGATAAATGCTCATTTTAATTAAACTTCACAGAATACTGAAATTTGAGTGATTTGTTCACAAGCTATTCATAATATTCATTCAAATGCTGCCATATGGTGATATTGAATTTAAAAAAAACTAACTCTAGCATTTGTTTAACCAAGAGAGAGCCTCATCTGTTCTGAATTGTTATTATTTCTCTCAGAACTGTTGTATTCTTCCTAAGAAATGGTATCATCTATTTTTATTGAATAGCACATCAAAGAAGGTTTAAGAAAGGAATGAGAAATATTTGATGAGTTTTACAAAGGAAGGAGTTAATTTTTGTGACCTTACTGCCTAAAAACTTTATACAAAACCACGAACAGATGATATCAACCTATGCTTATTATCAACATTTCTTATGGGTGATCGGTTGCTTTTAATTTCATTTTTTCCTTTTACAGATGGTCTTCGGTTTTACTAGAACGTCTTACTCAAGTGCATGATTCTGAGTAAAGGGCATTAATGAGTCATGAGAGAACATATTATAAGATTAAATTCACAGTAGGCTTAGATGGTAAGAGTTAATTACATCAGGAGTTTAATCATTGTAATACTGGTTAGTTTGCTTTTCCTAAAGATTAGCTAATTCTAAACAAGTTGAGTAAACTGTAAATAAACAGAATGTGTATATAATTCTACTCTTCTTAAAAACATGATTAACTTGGATACATGGTTATGCAAAAGTTCAATTTGTAAAGGATTGCTAGAGGAGTCATTGGTAGAAAAGCCATTTCCACTGCCAAACACTCTGTCACCTGCTTTTACACTGTTACAGGGTAATTTAATGCCCCTCGGTATCATGGGATACAGCCTAGGGTTAAACTAAGGAACTTTCAAACAATAAACAATTTGGTTAAAAGAAGCATTGTTAAGCAAAGATTGTTGGTCTTATTTCATACTTGAGGTTGAGCTAATCTGAACAACAATTTCCTGTTTCTGGCCTGTTTTCAATGTTTTCATTCTGTCCTTGACTCTTTTTTCTACTGACAATTTTCAGTGAAGTACCAGAGACACTTGTTCCCCATTTCAATTCCCTGCGTGTAACAGAGTGGTCAATTCTTAGATGAATGTGAAAGGGACGTCTGCGATACTTGGTTTGTGTGTGTGTGTGTGCAATTACTGTATGTGATTGCTTTCTACCCAAATTGACGTCTACATTTACAGCAAAGACTAATTTTCAAAAGAATCATATTCCCGAGTTTTACAGAGGACCCTACCCCTTTCTTGAAATCTGAATTTGAATTTCTAGAAAAGAAGCAACAGTTTCTTATATGGATATATAAATTGTCATTTTTTTGCAGCAAGATTCTAAAATTTTGAGAGATACAGAGAGAAACAGAAAGAGGAGAGAGGAAGGACATAGTATTACAGTCAAAGAATAGGCTGCCAACCATACAAATGCACCAATAAACAAACCCTCACTTATTTTATTTATTGAGATGCTTTTACCAATTGAATACATAAGATATCCACATACTGATATCCAAGAGGCATGCAGATACAAATGCAAATATACAATCAAAAAACAAGAATCCATGAACAAGCTGTTTTGCTAGGATATTCATTATGCCACCAATGTGTTTATAGCACTATAAAAACATGTGAGTATTACTAAATGTGCATTGAGTAAAGAAGTGGTTTGCTTGACCTCTTTTATGATTTGAATAAACACTGAATCCTACGGTAGACAAAATGTGTATTCGCAGCATAAAACTTTGAATTTATGGGCCAATGTTCACCAGTGAAACTTTTATGTTGCATGTATTTAGGATCAGGAACAGAGAGATAAGGGACAGCAAGAGAATGGGGAAGGGGAAAGCCAACTAAAATGAAAGATTAATGAAAAATACATAAAAAAATTTACTTTGTAAATGAATTAAAATAATTCTTAGAGTTTATTT
The DNA here is from genome assembly GCF_000622305.1 of Nannospalax galili. Lineage (NCBI taxonomy): Eukaryota > Metazoa > Chordata > Mammalia > Rodentia > Spalacidae > Nannospalax > Nannospalax galili. The sequence goes on from NW_008348789.1 coordinate 401,452, forward strand.
TTAAATAACGAATACTGGTAATCAATAGCAAACACAAACACAGTTTTACAAAGGTAGTCTTTGTTGATATTAGTCTATACATTTCTTCCAATGGAACTCCTCCAATATCACTCTGGTCAATTTGTTAATAAAGTAAAACTGAGTTTATTAAAATTCACTGAACCAGCGATGTGCCAGACCATGACAGCTTTTCCCAGAATGTCAAAAAAAAGTCTTAGAAGCACAGTGTTCATAACCCTGAATGTACCTCAAGGGAATTAGAATCCTCCAGATTGTATAACTTAAACTTGACGAAATTTGGAGTACAGCAGTTGAGGGTTGGATGACAGAGTAGGATGAGTGCTCAGAAGCAAGTTTGAATAGGTCAGCTACTGTTGAATAGATGAGTGGTTTGCAAGGGTGTTTCAAATATTTTTCTCCCGAGTCATTTATTCACATATATTTAATTTATTTGGTGTTTTGGACTCTTTTCTTTTCAGGGTAAAGATTTATCCAGGGAAGTGTAGGGGTGATGCAAATATCTCTTGATGAATATTGAGTTTCTAGCTTTCTCTCTCACCTCTTCAAATCCATCCTGCTATCCTAATTCCTCTCCATTTCTCAACTGAGCTGGAGGATAGACCATTGGTATATTCCTCAAATTCAATCCAGATCTACAGATCTGCATTTATTTATTTACTTATTTATTTATTTATTTATTTATTTATTATTTAATTTGTGTGTGTGTGTGTGTGTGTGTGAAATAAAGTGCGCGCGCGCACGCGCTACCCCACTGTGCATTTGTGGAGCTTAGAGAAGAAGTTGTTGGAATAAGTTCTCTCCTACCACGTGGGTTCAAGAGATGGAAAGAGGGCATTAGTCTTGGCATCTAGCACTGTTACCCACTGTACTAGCTCACTAGTTTGGGTTGGTTATTTATTTTATGTGAGGTTTGTATGTATCTTTATGAGATGGGTGAACATGTTTCTTTCCCAAAACATGCCAGATATGATCATTCTTTTAGTATATTTTTCTCACAATACTTTTGAAAAGACCTCAGGAAGTTTAAAACCACAATTCAAATGATGTTAAAATAAAGCTGGATTTGGATGGTACTTAGCTTTTGCAGTGTCTGTGTATTATGGCTGGGGAAACCTCTCCGTTGCCTAAGCTCCTGATACACTAAGAAGATGCTAAGCACAGCGTCAGGATATTTAACCACACTGGGTCATTTTTGACAGTCACAAGATAAAGCTGAAGTTTTCTTGGTTACCCCAAGTCAAATTCTTTACCTATCCCATCTACTGTAAGAAATATATTCTTCTCTAGATCTCCATGGGATAATCCAGTCTTTGCCCTTCCCAGATTTCTGAGTTCAGCTGCATTCTTGGACTTCAAGTCCTTGATTTTGTCTGCTTGACTTGATCAAAGTAAATACCATGTGTGATGATTTGAATAATGGATTTTTCTCTTGCAGATTTCTAAAAGCTGGACATACAATCCCTGAATCAGGAGTTAGCAAATTATTTTTCTGGTGACAACTGAATTCTGGTTGCTAAAACATGATTTTCTTCTTAGCTCACAAAACCATTCCTGGGCAGATAGTCCCATAGAAGGCGGGGTGGGGGGCAGAGTCAGAGACAAAAGAAGCGAGAAGGAGGAAGAGGAGGAAGAGGAGGAGGAGGAGGAGGATGGGGACGAGGACGAGGACGAGGACGAGGATGAGGACGAGAAGAAAGAGAAAGGAGTTAAAGAAAGGAAGGATGAGAAGGAAAAAGAGGACAAAAGCTGGAGGAGGAGGGGAAGGGATGAAAGAAGAGTGGATGAGAGGGGAGGGAATGAGGGGTCTATTTGCAGATATACCTTGAAACTTTTATAGTACACTCAACCTCATTACCTCCTAGAAGGTCACATCACATAAGAATAACTCAAGGTGAGACATTCAATATACTTTATAGCTTTACAATCCATAATAGTTTCTCCAAACTGATAGCCAGCTGTAGGTCAAATGTTTCTCAAGTTATACTATTCTGGTCTCCTTTACTCCATACGGCAAATGATTGAGATTTCATTTGCCACCTAAAACTTCAGGGTGTATCCTCACTATAAGAATTTCCATTTAGTCATATTTGCATATTCTTTTCTAACATGGAAGTTAGCGAGTTTATAAATTCTGAGGATTATAAACTGGGCTTTTTTCTGGGTTAATTTTTCTGACTAACATACTAATAAGAGTAGGTTCTCTAGGAGATTTGATATCCTACCAATTTTCGGTTTCAACAATCAAGTAACCATTTTTAGGATTGATCAATTGTATCGATTATTTTAAATAGTGCTCTTATGTTAATCAAGTTGCTATAAAGCAGAAAACTCATCATTTTATAGGAAAAGTAGCTCTTACAGAACCTGTCTTTATCTTGGGCCATATTCTGAGGTCAAAAAATGTGAGAAAGTCATTAGATATGTACCAATTATTCTTCTACACTTTCCAAGACTTCTTGACTTATAGTCTTGGTTATGGAAGCTTTCCTCTAACTAGGGTCCCCAAATATCTGTTCCACTGCTGCTCCTGTCCTGTATGTGGCTTGATTGACATTTAGATTTTATTTTTATCTAGGCTTTTCTGCTTCTCATGTAAAATGTCAATGATTAGCAAGTCCAATGACTCCTTGTTTGGGGGTTTACTCAGAGGTTAAGAATATGTGTGACACTTGCAGAGAACCTGAATTTGGTTCCCAGCACCCATGTCAGGTGGTTCACACCTGTACTAGGTCCAGGAGATCCAAAGGCCTCTTCTAGATCTGCAGGTACCTGCACTCACACATTATATAGCCCCTCACCAACAGAAACATAGATGTATTCAAAAGAATAAATATTTTTTAATTGCTGGCTTGCATTCTATGAAAAATTTTGCGGTCCTAGGAATGATTCATTTGCATGTTTTAGCCAAATTATAAATTAAACAAATTTTAATCTGCTATACTCTTCCATAGGGAATATCTAACAATATTAAAAGAACAATTTAAAAGAACTTTATAGGCTGATTAAATACAACAAAGGGAAAAAGGGAATAAAAGACATATAAGGAAAAATTAATCTAAACATACAGATTAAATGAGATACTCTGTGGACATCAAGTGATTTTTTTCTGTTTTGCATGATTATCTTCTCTGTCTAGAGGTCTTAGATGGGTGCAGCCTAATTCTAGATATTGTTTGATTTTGGAAAAATCTTAAACATTAGTTTGGTGTTCACGGTTGTGATAGATTTTTCATGATTCAAATATGACATAGTCCTCTTGAAATAGGAAACTAAGGATAAATCTTGTGAGATTTCTGCTTTAGGTAGCTATCAACAATGCTTCCAACTGGTCTTTCTACTGATGACTTTTCTTATGTCTGGTCCAGAACGCAATGTTCCAGGATTTGAAAATCAATTCTGGTAGATATTTCTTGAGAGAATCTTCAGAAAATTTCAGTCCTATTCATGACAAGAACAGATTTCTTGAGTCCCTAGTAAATGTTTTTAAATAAGTATAAATTTTATCATCAGAGTTGATATTCTAAATCCCTGGCTTTACCTACACTAGCTGACAAATGGCAGATCATCTATGGAAATCAGGAAATCTCTTAAACTATGTACATATCAAGTTCTGTATGAGCTTTGGTAATGGTACCATGCAATTTTTATACCTTCCATCAAAGTTGAGGTGGATATAAACAGTGAAATCTGATTAAATGAGCACTCTGTTAGTTTTTAATAGGAATGCCAGTGAGAGATTTTCCTAGTAAAGATATAAACTGGAATTTCTTTGGCTGTAAGATGATTGCTCTCCAGACCAGAAAAGCATACAAGGATTGGAGCACAGTGGAAACAATGGCCAATATTAAGGTTGTGAAATTTACTTGGAGAGTTCGCAAAAGCAGCACTTTATAGTTTAACTGAGATAACATGGCTATGGTTAATACAAGCTATAAAGATATATTTAAAAGTTTTAATAAAAGTTCTAAGTGTTTATTGATTGCAGTAGTCACTCTGTCCACACTGTGCTAATAATCTAAGCAACATAGCCTGAAATTTCATGCTAATCTGTTTCAGTAGAAGGGGATTTAGTAAACCTTGTCTTTAGTTGTAATACATGTTACTTAAAAATAAGTGAGAATTGCTTTGTGTTCAAAAGCAAATTAAGAATAAGAGGCATATTGACAAGCCATGAGACATGCTGACACCAAATTCTTTGGTTATATCTTCTTAGTGAAGGAAATGAACTCTAGAAACAAATGTATGGTATAAAAACAGACCCATTTCTAGAGGTTATAGACAGTGTTGATGTTTTAAGGATTGGGAAAATAGGAAAGCTGAATATCCTTCTGGCAGACAAATGAGTTAGGGACAAACTGATTGCATTGTGAAAGAGATAACATCTGTTTTTATCACTAGTGACTCTCAGATGTCAATAAAGCATCAGAATTGCTGATAATTAGGGTGATATTGGTGTAGGTCACTAATACTGCCTGTGATTAACATATTCAAGGTTGTGGGATCAATCCTCAGCAATAAAGTAATAAGTAAATAAAGCCAAGAAAAAAATCTTAACAATTATCTCCAGACATATTCAGAACTAAGTAACTCATTAGATAGATTGAGCAGGGAAAAGTAGATCTGGGATTTGTGAGCCCAATGGTGATATTTAATGCTGTATAAATTAATAAGATCAGATGGAGAGACAAATTGAGGTAGAAGGAAGGACCAAAACTAAGTTTAAGACATTCTCAGATTGCAGTGTTCAGAGGAAGAATGAGGAATGAACCATTGATCAACAAAATCAAATATGGGCACACAGAAATGTTGCAAGGTTTTTTTTTTTTAATAAAGAAATTATTGAGCTTTTGTACACTTCATGCAACAGGTCTTAATCAAATTCTGACCCCCTCACCCAATCCATGCCCTCACCCCCCCACAGGACTTCATATATTCCATCATACATGTTGAGTCCTATCCAGTCAAGCATTTGCACCCAGATGTCCTTTGGTACAAATTCATCCACTGGCATCTGTCAGCTCATTTAGAGATTGTTGCTAAGGCTTCCCTTACCTGGTAGTAATCAGTCTCCAATAATTTCCAGATTAGGGAAGATCCTCTGCCCATTTCCCTCGCTCCACTCTGGGATCTTGTCTGATTGAGTTGGCATAGGTCATGTGATCAATGCCACCATCGCCACAAGTTCACATGTACCACTTCCAGTGGAGAAATGTGGCTAGCATTTTTTTTTTAATTGAAAGAAGCATTTCATTACAACAGCATTAACCTATTCAATAACATTTTTCTGAGCTAGGGTACATCTCTTTCAAAATTGGCTGTACATTTCTATGTTTACAGATGAATTAAAACGCTTATATAATCTTTTACTCATTATAAACTCTATAAGACATAAAATTAAATGAGGTTCCAACATTTAAAAAAGATCTCCACTGCATTGTCAAAACACACAGTTTCATACAGAAAAATTCATTTCAGGGCTCTTGACATTGAGACGTTTTCACATGCATTTCTAATCTCTATATACATGACTATCACTGGTCACAG